>NW_008237222.1:1630601-1653978 GCF_000691975.1 Corvus brachyrhynchos | reverse complement strand
TCAGCAGAAAGTGCCAGGGAATTTCATACACACCATCTTGGTATCTTTAAGATGCTATGATGTTAAATCCCCTCAGAGGTGTCTTAAGCTAGGGTTTTCCAAAGAGCCTCAGGGTACAGGGAACAGTTGCCTGTTTTCTTTAGTTTCTCCTAGCTATACTTGGCTTACCTTCAGAAGTCCTTATTTTTTCCCCTTCAGGAGTCCCATGACCATAAATGTTATGTCAAAGGGTATTGTTTTGTTTTTTTTATCTTACAATTACCAGCTACAAATTCAAATCATCTTAAAATGAAATCGGTTTTTGATTCCTGATTTGTGAGAATTGTTTGAAGTATTTGTACGATATGAGCACACTAAAACATATCAGTTGTCAATGTAACATTGTTAAGAAATATTTTATATCTATTTATATTTCTCATAGTTTTGCCTCATGTTGGTTGTTGTTATTACTACTACTATTATTATTATTATATTTAACAATAGGAGTTAAGTATATCTTAAAAAAGTCTAGGCTGATCCTATAACAGATTGTAAAGACGTGAAAGTTTAAAACCTTTGCGAGGAAGACAGGCATAGGATAGCCCTCAGCCTCCCACATACTGCTTTGCCTGTGTGCTCCATCAGGGACATTTCTGTGGCAGAATAGAGGCTCTTTCTTTTATTCTAAAATAATGCCACTAATGCATCAGCTAAATAGTATCAAAGCATTTAAACCTTTCATATATTTTTATCATTACATTGCACCATTTTCATTCAGGCACTCTGCAATAAAAAAGCACACGGAATACCTACCCTGAGGAAACTGCTATATGTAATAGCAATTTTGTCTAGTGTAGTTGTTTTTGGTTTTTTCTTCTTTTGGTTTGAGCAATATTTCTTGCCTCCACATTTGATAAAACTCCTAAGGATAGAAAAATGTGACATTTAATTTTCTTGGCTTTGGCTACCACATTGTTGTGTCTACATAGACATGCACTCATCTAGAGCTGCTCACACCCACCATTCCACCCACCCAGAAAGCTAATCACAGTGTTTTTAAAATAAAATTATTTCTTACTGCTTAACCACAATGGCAATCCTTCTAGCTCATTTGGTTCACCATGAATAAAATACATGGAATACTCCAGTAGGGAATTTTTTGGTTAAAATGAACATTATTTAAAACCACAATATTTAAGCTTCTGATAGTGGAGTTATGTTGCCTTCATTGTGATTCTGTGGCAGTGTTAACAGAATTTGAGTTCACTGAGTTCATAAGTCAAGATCATGAAGCACTGCAGACCAAATGTGCTAATCTGCTCTGGAATGTTGCCTCATCCCATCTGAAAAGTCTGTATTTGTGTTGAAGACATAACAAAGAGACTTTCTACTTTCAGACTCACTGAAAGTATTTTAAATACTCATCATGTTAGGGATCTCATTTATCATCCATGCATTTAGATACTAGTTTTATGCATGTACAATTCTATATAGCACTTAGACACTAGATATTTTCATCTCTCACCCCTTCACTCAAGAATTCACAAAACCAAACAATCAGCTTTCTTTTTTTTCTATTTATTTTATTTTTATTTTATTTCCTTCCTGTAGGGCTAGCTCTTTTGCTTTAAAACTGAGAATCAGAGAGTATGAGCTAAAGCCAAATCCCACAGTTGGAGTGCTTTTAAGACTTGGAACAAGTTACGATGTATGTTTTCTTATTTATGAAAGAGGCAAAAAATGGCAGACAAAGAAAGGCCAGGATAAAGAGAGGATAAAGAGAAACTGCTCTTGTGTAATTATGATGTAAGTATGTAGTTACAAACTGAGAGGTCTTTGCAAGATTGTGTGATATTGGCCATTCCCACAAAAGAGGGAAAGATAGCACTTTAACAACATTTAGAGAAGCAGAGATAGTTTTCATTAAACAGAAAAAAACTCATTCTTGGTGTACACCCCTTAATTAATTTCCTTAATAACCCATTTTCAACAATGGAATTTGCTATAATCTTTAGCAGCTTTCATTACTAATATTGCCAGAGGTAGATATATGAATGCAAAGGCATATACAAGCATATTTCTACATTTGCATTCCGTTAAAAGCTGATTGTAAAAGTGTCGCACACTCAAGCAATAAGAAATAAGAAAGTGCAATTTTAATTCCACCTGCCTAGGCATATACATTCTGACCAGTTTTGGATTTCACGATCCCATACTGCCTGTCACTACCGAGGATGAATGATGTACTGTAATGAGCAAATTTTTTTCTTTATATTTAATTCCTACCAATATAACTGAATTACTGCAGCAGCCCCTCTGGGATCGCACCAGGGCAGAGCAGAGGGGAACAATTTCCACTTTTGACCTGCTGGACAGGTTTCTTTTGATGCAGCCCAGGATACAGTTGGCTTTCTATGCTGTAAATGCACTTTGCTGGATAATGTGCAGCTTTTTATCCACCAACACCCCCAAGTCCTTCTTCTCAGAGCTGCTCATCATTCCACTCATCACTGAGTCTGTGTTTGTGTTTGGGATTGCCCTGACCCATGTGCAGAACCTTGTACTTGGCCATGTTGGATTTCATGATGCTCCTACAGGTGGCTCTCTCAAGCCTCTGGATGGCATCCCTTCACTCCAGCATGTCAATGGCACTACATGGCTCAGTGTCATCAGTGCTGAGGGTACACTTGATACCACTGTCCATGTCACTGGCAAAAGGTGTTAAAATGTTCCAGTCCCAGCACCAGCCCGTGAGCAATGGCCCTTGTCACTGCTCTCCACCTGGACTTCAAGACATTGATTGCGACTCTGATTATAACCATACAGCCAGTTTCCTACCCACTGTGCAGTCTACCTGTCAAATCCACTCCAACATCCATTTTGGGGAGAAGAATGTTGTGTGGTACAATGTCAAATGTTTTACACAAGTCCAGGTAGATGACACCACTCCTAAGAGCTGTTTTAGAAGACCACTAAATTGGTCAGGAATTACATGCCCTTAATGAAGCCATGTTTGCTGTTACAAACTACTTCCTTATTTTCCATGTCCATTTGCATAGTTCCCAGGAGGATCTGCTCTGTGATCTTGTTGAGCACCAAGGTGAGACTGACCAGCCTGTATGTAACTGGGTCTTCCTTTTTCTACCATTTTAAAAATGAGGTTAAAGTTTTACCTTTTCCAGTCAGTGGGAATTTCACCAGTCTGCCATTACTTTTCTAATATGATGGACAGTGGATTATCAGCTTAACATCTTGGTTCCCTCGGTTCCCTTGGTTCCCTTGGACCTTCAGTTGCATTTCATCACATCCCAGGGACTTGTGCATATTCAGGTTCTTTAGAAGATCTTGAACCAGATCTTCTTCTATGTTGTGCAGTCATCCATTTTCACAGTCCCTGACATTGGATTCTATTTTTTTTTTCCTTTATGTTTTTTAGTTCTATGGGGTATGGAAAAGGAACTATTAATATCAAAGAATAGGTCTATATTTTTAGGTATAGCAGTAGAAAAAAAACATCTTCTTAGTTCATTTTTGATTCTTGGAAGAGTTTTTGTTGTCTTTCTTTTCCTTCCTTAATTTGTAACTAATTTGTTTCACTTTGGGTCTTGGGTAAAATTTTTGTTGCTCTTGGGAAACTGACAATTTGTTGGTGTAGTTAAATGACTTTTTGGAAGAGTAGAAAGAAGTATTTATCTAGTGTAATATTCACCAGCCTTTGGATCCTTTAAGTTCCTGATGGTGTCCAGGATATTTTCAGTATTCTGGAGCTTAAGATTTACTCTTAACTCACACGGACAGTTTATCTTTTTCAAATGAAACAAAACCCCCTAACACCAGTCATTATTTTTAGGAAAATAGTACCAGAAACCCTCCCCATAAAACTATTATTATTATTATTATCAAGACTTTGAAAGTTACTATAATATTGTCTACATTGCATCTGTGGAAGTAGTAATACCGGTATGATGCATAGTGGAACAACATAGCTTAATTCCCCTTTCCAAGGAATTTCTATCTCCTGAGATATTAATTACATTTCAAATCCTTCTTGTGAACTAAGAATAGCATTTAGAAGCAATATTAAAGTCTGTAAACTGGTGTTATGGTTGATATTTAATTATAACTGTTTAACAATTAATATTGTTAACAGTTATATTTAATATTTATATCTTATTACCTATCAATTTTACCAATAACAATAGTAGTGTGCATATAATAAACCAGAAAGCAAACCTTTTTTGGCTGTCTAAAAACTACTACTTTCCAAATGAGAAATAAATAGTCTTGATTCATAAAATGAATATTAGAGGGAGCTTTTCTCAAAAAGTTTTTGTAGCAAACATATGGGCAAATACATGTTTATCAAAGGTTGACAGTGATAAGTAACTACAGATGCAAAAAAGGAAGGTGAAAAAAGAAGCAACCCCTTTTTCACTTAGCTTTGAAGTTGACATGAACTTCTTCTCTGACAGTCCTGATTAGCTCAGAGGAAGACATGAAAAGGGATATAAAAGATGTGGGGAATCCACCCTAGCACTGCTGGGGAGAGAGGAGAGAGTGTCTGTCAAAAAAGCTCCCTTGCTGGTTGGGAAGCACATGAGTAAACACAACAGCAGTCACAAAACTCGTGGGAAAGAAAATAAAAAATATTTGAAACCCCATCACTCGTCAGTGTGAGATCCATTGATTCCAGCAGAGGTGTGGGATACAGTGGTCAGGAAGTGAGGAGGACAGAGCCCTACACTGTGCTAGGAAAAATCATGACTACAGAAATAACACAAATTCAATGCAGTTATTGTGGTCCTTCATTACTTAGGACTCATCTTACTTCTAATCAAAAAAAAGTAAAAAAGAAAGCAAGAAAATCTACAGGAAATATTTTGCAGCAGCTGTGTGATTGTATTATAGTGCTAGACTTTAAAAACTTGTCATGCAATTTTTTTTCAAGGGTATTTTTATTTTGGTGTAATAGTCTTTATCCACTATGAAGCCACAAAATTGACACTTTTCAATATTCTGATTTCAAAACAGGCATTAATTTGAACTTTTCTAGAAAAAACTTAGTAAGGAATCCACTCTTTTCTGGACTAAGACTTAATTCTTTAGAAAAATCCCATACTTAATAAACAAAAGAAAAATAGATAAGGATTTATGGCATACAATACTGATCAATTTTTTCAGTATTTTTTGAGAAGAATATTAGACAGAATCCACAAATGTATTTTCTTTACAAGTGAGTTTTTTAACATCCTTAAAAATACCAGTGACTTTCTAAGAAGATTTTTGTATGAGATTTCCCAAATTTGCTGAGAAGTGTTCACCTTGTGCTGTAAAGATAAAATCTCTGACAGCAATAATCCTTCTTGTAGAAGCTCTAATAGATTATTAATAGAATAATAGTCATCTAATGTAGAAGCTCTGAAGTCAGAGCTTTAGCATAGTTAAAATCTCAAACGAAATGTCTTAAAGCTGGAATTTCCTGGTGTTATGTAATGTAAGTTTTTTCTTGACAAAGCAATTGTGTTCAGTTGTGAACCTGGCCCCAGGCAGAGAAAGAAGGCCGTTTCAATTTAGTTTTATTGCATTCATTCTCTCTGTATAGTACTGATACATTACCATCAGTGTAGCTGTCTAATTTGCCTTTTTACTTGGTTGCATAGTAAATGACAAGTAGTTTTCAGCATTTGAATAAGCTTTTCAACACCAGACATTTTGTCTGAAGATATGTCAGTAATGATCACACAGGTGTAAAACACTAAGGTATCTTCTGGTATTCATTGTTAAATGTACAGTTATGTAATTTACCTTTAAGAATTTATTTTGTAAATTATGTTATTGCATAGCAATAAAATAAGACTCCGAATTTCAGTTGTATGTGCATTGAGAACAACTTTACAAAGAGTGTTTCTTACTTTCTGTGTTTCACATTTTGGGTAAATTTCTGTCTCAGTTGTCTGAAGTTAAATATCCAAAAATAAGGGAATGATTGTTTTATTTTTAGATTTTTGGGTTTTTTTTGACATAGTGAATAACTTGGGACATTTCTTTGCAAAGTTTGTGAAAAAGACTGACACCAGCAAGATTCTCTTCATAAAATGATGAAGAACAACTTAAAATGAAATCCTAAACCAATAGAGGAAATTTTCCAATATATAATGAAATATATTTTCTGAGAATAATTATGAACATTTAGCATGTAAGATCACAAAGATGTGTGAATATCAGTGTATGTCCACACACGTCCACATGCAAAAAGACCTAAAAGACCCCTAATAAATCCTTTCATAAGTAGTTAAGTTTCCAAAAGTCCTGATTTTGGTATGGATATTCCAATAATGCTGTCCTTTCTTTGATATATCCTAGTCTCTAAGAGACCTCAGCTCTGTTGAACATGTGAATCTCTGTAGTGAGGCTACCTAGACAAAAGGTTTCTCAAATGTGCAAAACTATCAGAAAGATATTTACAGAGTAGTGGTTCCAGCACTATTTGAATTAAAATATATTTACATTCCAGTTAACCTATCCTGCATCTCTGTACCACTTCTGCTTAAAGTGTAGTACCTCTAAGGATGGAAGACTTAGGTGTTGGCCACATTTAACGATTCTGTAGATATTTGACTTTACCCTTCAAACACCTTCACAATAATGCCTATGCTATGACACACACAGTTACACCCACATTATCACATTGCATAAGAATGTTACAGGGTTTTTTTTAAATATTTCTCCATCTACATTTGAACAATAGAATTCCAGAGTTTATGCAAATGTCTTCTACCCACCCACACAGAAAATTTGAATTAAAATAGGTAGAGATCCCAGACAGGTTATTTACAAAATATCAAACTCATGAGATGTGCACAGATCAAACATTTCTCTTATGTTACACATTCAACAGAGACAACAAGAAATGAAAAAAATTTAAATTCCGATAAACTTCCAAAATACGATCCCGAAGGTATCAAATGTGACATTAGCTGTACAGTAATTAACATTCTTAATTTATTCACAACAGTTCAAGATTTGCAAATAGGAATAATGTCTAACTAAAAGTGGAACCCCAGAGGCAAAATGAAATAATGAAAGGCTAAGAAAAAAATAATAGCTATACACAAAAATGTTCAAAACCTTCTAGATAATATGCATGACATGTTCTAGTAGGAGATTAGAGTTCCATGTTTCACTGTTTTCTCCAGACAGTGCTAATTTGTTTCCAATTAGTAGAAAACCTCCTGCAAATGACTTACCAGACTGAAGTGGTCACAGGAATACTGTCTCTGCGTATGATCTTGCCAGAGACGTTTGTTCTTTTTTGTGCTACCTAGTTGTGAAAAATTATGCCCAGTTACTTTTCTGCTTGCCATATATTCAGCTTTTTCTTTTTTTTATTTTTAATAGGATATAATTTATGAGAACACACATTAATTTAGACATCCCCTCAACCACGTTAGATGTCACTATAGAAGAGAGGATTTGTAGCTGCTCTGGTGGAAATAATGGAGTAATTGAAACCAATTATAATAATCCACTTGCAACAGTCTGCAAGTATCATGCATAGGATACAAAGAAAAGATTAATGGGTTAATGAACTTCTGCTCTAAAAGTGTTGGGGCTTTTTTGTGTGTGTGGGGGGGGTGTTTCTGTTTGGTTTCTTTTGTTTTCCTGGGCTGTTGTTAATGCCTAATCTTTAATAGGAAAATGGTTTCTGCACTGCTGTAGGAGCAGGTAATTGTTCCCTTATGAGTCTAATCTTTCTGATGCCTTTGCAGTGACATGTGAGTCACCCACAGTACTGTTTCCAAAGGACAAAAATGGACTTCTGCATTGACATGAAACCATTGCTTGGCTTTCCAAATAAAAGTTGGGAGTCTTATAATTATTACTCTCCCCCTTTTGCTAAAATACAGTTAAAAGATTAGAAAGTTGAAGAAATGTTAACATCTCAAAAGAGAAGGCAGTTCAAGAAAAATAGCAAATTTATACTCAGAAGGTCCCTCTCTGGGTGCAACTCCCCAACCCTCCTGCACAAAAACATCTCTTCAGTAAGGTAAGGATGCCCCTAACTAGAAAGGTGCATGGAAAAACTCCTAAACCAAGAACCTGGTCCAGCTGGGCAGGAGATTCATTACCAATAAACTGTGAAATCAAGTAGGGAACATAAGGGCCAAACATCAGATACTGGAAAATGAAGGGCTGCAAAAAGAATAATTAGGAAGTTGAGAACTATGAGTGTACAAGGAAAGAGACAAAGACTAAATATCTTGCCACTTTATGCTAAACGGCAGGTAATGGTATTTTTCATTATTTGGCAAAATGGTACAGTCATAAGACAGTGGTCTGAGAATGAGATATCCTAAGCTTTGCCTTTGCCATTGACCAACTCTGAGTCATGTTATAGGCAGGTCACTTCAAATTCTGAAGCTCATATTCTTCAGCTGTAAATTCATTAAAATATTCTCTTTTATTATTTTTAACAATTTTAAAATAAAATAGACATTTCTATCACATATGGAACATTAAGTCACTCTGATTTTTTTTTTTTTTTTTTTCCTCTCTATTCCCATCTGGGATTGCCTGGAAGAAAAGAATATATTGCAAACTTAAATGAAGACATTAGAATTTAGAAATTTATTACCTTTGTAATAAAAGTTCCGTATTATTGTTTTGATTTAAAAAAATACTACTGCTTCCTTAATTTATTATTTTCACTGGGAGATGAAATTAGATTTTACTTTTTCATAGCTACAGTCTTTGTAACGTCTTCCATAATTGTTAGTCCAATGCTGCCCTGCATTATCAATAATGATCCAATCAAATAAATAAGAAACTTCTAGCCTCTATTAAGGCATGATTTGAATTGTTTGGCAAAGTCATTTGAATTCTTCTGTCTCATTTTTCTCACACTTAAAACAACTTTTTTAAAGGTAATAACCTATATGAATGTCTCACATCACTACTTGCTAAAAAGCAGTTTCCTCCAAAGTTTCTCTTTTTATAAATCATTAAAATTCACTGAAAAAAAATGTATTCACAACCGTTCTGATCACTTCTAATTAGCATATTACCCTCATATACACTTCTCCTGTAGAAACATAAATAATATATAAATTATTTTTCAACTTGATGTGCTTACAGCTATAGGCCAAATAAATAAAAGCAATTTATGCTAGCCATCAGCATTAGTTTATGTTTTTACAGTTGTTTAGAGAACCAACAAAAATATCATATCTGAAAATCAAAGTCTTTTTATCAGCTCGTATGCTCATTTGGTTTGTTTTTGTGCCTTCTTTTTCCAACTCTTGCTACTGCCATGCACAGCAGGAAATTCATCTGAAGTCAAAAGACTAAGTAAATAAACAAAGGAGCTGCTTTAGAATACTTCAGACAGGGCCAAGTTCTGAGTTACGGGGCTAGCTAAAATAAGGAAAGTAAAAACTTAAAACAGTATAAAAATGCTTTATATCTGTCCCATCATAAAGGGAATTTCATTCCATTTTTAATAATTCAGTTTTTTTAAAAAATGAAGGAAGTGTGATGAAGGGAGATTTTTAGTTGAAGACTAAGGGTTTATCTGCATCTGGGTTTGGGTGCACGTGTGGTTCCTATTTGACTCAGAAGAGGCCTGAGGCCACAGTTTTGCTCTGAGTGATTTGTGACAGATGGTGAATAACAAATAAATTTGCTAAACAGAGATCAAGGGCTTTGAGTAAGCATTCTTGCCTGGGAAGATGCAAGAGCTTTGCCATAACTTGTATTTCAGCAACATTTACCTGTCAGTAAACCTTACAGAAACACAGAAAGCACCAGGATGGGAGAAATACATTAAATAAATATGGTCCCAGATGCTCAGAGGTTTTTGCTTCTGACTGCTGATCATTGTCACTTTCTTCAACATGACATGTAACCTAGTCTGACATACGGGCACGGTAGAAAAGAGAGACAGCTGAGAGTTCATGCATTTTGCCAGTGACCAATCCAATGGACAACAGAAAAGGCTATGCTAAGAAAGCCCTTCATCATGCCATTACCTGAGAATAATATTATCAATCTATTGTACTGTGCCAAGATGCTTCAATGTGCTTTTATGAAAGGAGTTCATGGTAAAAAAAAGTGTTTTGCAAATGAGAACCTCTTAAAAGTAATAGGTGGAGTATCTAGTTTTGAGCCTCTAGGTTTTAGGCAGAGGCTCCTAATGTATAGTGCAGAGGGTTTGTTTTAGAGAAAAATGTATTTCTATAAGCATTGACTAGAAACAGGGACAGAGATTTGTGAGGAAATGCTGTTTAGTGCAAGTTTCATGCAAACACGTGAATCAACATCCTTAATGTTAATGTTTCACTGGACTTCGTCATTTGACTAAAATATCACTAATTCAGTGAAAGAACAGTCTGGCAGTCTGCAATGTAACATTCTCATGTTAACTCCAAGAAAGGTAGTGCTAAATTGATGTTACCAGTTTCATACTGTAGCCACAGTATTAGTTTTGACACTGTCTGCATGCAGGTGGTTTATAATGCATAATATTGATCTGGAGGATTCTTTCCCCCCCACTGCCTTCAGCTGTATATTAGCTTCTAACCTTGATCTTAAAAGTTAAGATGGATGTTCAGCATTATTACCTAGCAGAAAGGGTAAAAAATCAATTTTATCTCCTGGTGCTTTATTCCCTCATCTTCCAGTGCTTGAGCAGTGGGGTTGTAACAACTGTCAGCATAAAATAATTTATTAGCTGATGTTATGACAGTTTCTGGCAGATGAATATATTCCTATAGGTACATTGATGCTCCTGAAATCAACTTTCTGATTAAGAATAAGAAAAGATTATAGCAACCAATCAACTGTTTTTAATGGAGCAATACCTTCATAAACTACTAGACTGATGGTTACAGATGATATTGCTCATTATAGTTTCTGGATTTTAAAGTTGACCTGTACAAACAAAAGAGAACAGTTTCAAAAATTTTGACTTTCTGCTTTCGAAGAAATAATGAAATCAAACAAAGGAAGGATTCTCATATCTACTAATCCTGTGCTAAGTTTACCAGAAAAGCTTTCATCAGTCTTTAGTTTGATTTCTGGATGTAGTTAATTTTCTATTAAAATGTATTGATGAGTCCTCAAAATTTCATTTCATGACTTCCTTGTCTCACAGCTTGCTTTGGGACTGGGAAACATAAACCTGCCGTCCTCACCCTGCTTTCAGGACAATACTCAACCACAGAGAAGGATTTGTGCCACTATAGCCTAGTCTTTCCTAACCTTTTAAATCACATTAATCCTTTACTACCCTGTCATCTATAATTCAATTTGTTGAAGGCATGCCCCATTCAGCCCTTCATTAGCCCAGTACATCTTTGCTATGTTTCAGTATTTTACACAGATGTAATGTAGATTAGAATCTAAGTGAAATCTTCACTACTGGAAAGTACACTGAAATCCTAGTCTTTCCTCATATTGATGGTTCTGAGCTCATGCCTAGTAATTCCTTGTACAATATTGTCTACATGACAGAGATAAAAGTTTAACAGAACAAGTAATCAAACACTAGGAAAAATTATGCAAATAATTTATTCTTTGAAGAAGGTATTATGCAGACTGCTGACCTCCCAAAACATCTGAGACTAGATTGTTATGTTATTCTGATCTTCCTTAAAACAATATATTAAGAAGTAGTTCTGTTGAAATGTGCAGAGTGTTATACCTAGTTAAACTTATTGAATGTCTCTGTAAATGACTGCATATAATGAAATCCTCATTGGATTAGCCTTCAGATATTTTATCAGATGGTATTAAAATGCTTTTAACACACTTCCTATCTTTCTTAACCTTCAAATAGAAGCCAGTCTACTTCTGACAGATACAATATTCCTATTTAAAAATTAAGCTAAAATTCATCTGATAAGATTAAACATCCTAGAAAGTAAAATAAATGCTATACATTTACTTTCATGGCTTCTTCTTTTTTTTTTTTTGGAGCATTCAAGGTTACTAAATCAATAATTGAAAGAGATTTTTGTCTTTCAAGCAGTTGAGATATTAGAGACAAATGATAGCAAGAACAGTGCTAGCATATAATGACCTGAAATAATGAGATGAAAATTATGGTGTTAAATGTCCTGACACATTGTTGTGGCTTTGCTTTCTTTGTTTTTGTTTTGGTTGGTTTTTTTTTTTTTACAATTCAGCTTGTATTTACAGAGGTTTGACTCTCATTTTCTGCTTATAGTCAACACATCATTTAAGTTTTTAGAAAACACAGACAAATGGCCATGCAATGTTAAATATAATTTTCAAAAGCAATATCTTAGATGCGTATATATCTGCATAAAATGTTTTAAAACAGGTCCACTGTTTTATCTTCTAAGGACTTTAATAAATCCTAAAATTTTAAAGTGTGTATGTTTTATATTTAAAAAGGAAATATATTACTTCAGTGTTTGGTAAGTGGTTTCAGTCAAGATAATAGAAACTTTTGCAGAAAAGAAAAATGAATTATGATTTTTGCTATATTTCACATTAATTAATTAATAGAAACCAAGATCAGAAATATAAATTTATGAGGAGTTGTCTTTTTCGTTTTACTATCAGAATAAGATATTTTTTCTTGATTTTTTTTTAAATTTTAAAGCAATTAATTTTGATTCTATCAAGGTATTCTCATTAGCATGCACTCTAATGGTAATTCTGTTAGTAATTGTTAAACTGAATTCAAGTAGGGAGATGAATTCTTTATTGAATTGTCTGTACATCTTAAGCCAACTAACCATTCATTTCCATACCCCAAGATATGAAATGAATGCCTTTTTCTTTAAGAAATAAAATCCAGAAGATTTAAGAGCATGGAGTAGATTACTGCAGTGCATGGAAATAAATATAATAAACTCACTCATTTTAATGATGTTTACATATGTGACAACACATCTATGAAAATTATTCAGATGTGAGCTGTAAATATGTAGACAGGCACGGAAGCCAATTGAAATCTTCATTGAAGGTAATTCTGTACCTGGGAAAATAGCAATTTTGGTAAAAACAGCAAATTCTGTGGTTTTGGTAAAAACAGCACCAAGTAACAAACTGCTAAGGTGTAATTCTTTATCTCCCTCTAAGCTGTTGCCATTCTGTCTCTCACTTTTTCAAAGGATAAAACACACTCATGTACACAGAGGCTATTCTTGGAATGGCTGGGTTATTTGCATCCTCTAGGATTGTTCTATACAGGAACCATGCTGATGATCTGGTGAGGCTGACACCTTGCTCTTCTCATCTGTCTGGTGTGTTCCATTACTTACCTATGTACAATGAACAGTGAATTTAATGGCTTTCTATTCCTCCATCTGTTTTAAGGAATGAACAGAAAACTTGGGCTGCAATAGAACATATAGCTGTTTTGTCCTGGTGAGGACATGTGCCAGTGTTTTATCTACACAAGTAAATAAATCCAGGTATTTTGCAGAGGAATATCATCCTGAAAAGTAGTTTGCTTATATCTGCAGCTTTAGATAGGTCTCACTCCCAAAGTAGCAGATGGTACAGTAGAAATAGTTCTTCTGCAAAAAGAGCATACGACTGAGAAATTAGCTTGGTTTCCAACCAAATAAATTTGGTACTTATACAATCCAAGAAAAGAGAATAAGTAACAGTAGTAATGGATTTCAATTCACTCCTTACATATCTAAATATTAACATGGATTAATTATCAAAGGAAATGTGGCCGAACTATACTACCAGTAACTTTTCCAGATGTAGGTCTGTGAAGTTATCTTTGGTCAAACTACTAATTTGCTTCTAATAGTTGCCTATGAGGTAGAAAAAAACTTCTAGATGACCAAATAGAAATTCAGTATAATATTTATTCTATTATATTTATATAATTGTGTGTGTTTTAAGAGGTGGGTTTCTGAAGAGTGTAGTTTAAGGTGGGACTTACAAGCAGCACTGAATTGCTGTCATGAAGCTGAAAGAAATTAATGTCAATAGAACAATCAAGGAAGACACAGAAATGACAGCATATCAAAAGTTCAGAAAGAAAAAGATTATATTTTTATATGTTCCTGTGTGGACTCCGTGGGACATATACTTCTGGAATGGTATGATTTTTTTGATGTGAAAGCATATTTTTCCACTTAGGAAAGCAATGTTTGTCTTAAAAGGATTGCTTTGTCTGGACTGTTTTATTTAGAGGTTATATTTTTATCATATTTTATGAAATTCTGATTAAATATATGGATATATTAAGAACCGACAATTTAAAAATTTTTCCTTTAAACAGAAGGCTTGGGCTGACATGGGCTTTAGCAAAATTACCCCTTAATCTACATTCCTACAACCTCAAGAGAAAACCATTTTTTTTTCAGGATTTTGTAATTCATGTATCAATTTATTTTAAATCATGTTAAAGACAACCAAAAATATATTAATAAAAAAACATAATGAAAAGAAGTCTTACAATATCACAAAATTTTAATAACTATTGTGGTCAGAATAGCCAGGGGAATATTAGCACACACTAAAAACTTGAGTTCTGCTTTCAAAAAGTACATAGGCAATTAGATGAGAAGTCTGTTGCAAGGGGTCAAAGTCTGAGAACATGCACATTTTCTAGGTCTCCTCTTCTTTGGTAGAATTGCACCACCTGAGTCCTAAAGCCATTCTGAAGTCCTGAAAATACCTGTTTGTACATTATATTTTCAGTTCATGTCTGAGTGGCTTCATTTCTATGAAGCCTCATGAGGCTGGAACAAAATTAAACCAAGAGACCATAGGTAAAATTTGTAAGTTATGTAAATGTCACATGCAGGGCAAAATGTTGTTTCTGAGTAGAGGAATGTTGTTGTCAAGAATACCACTGGGAATATCTACATGCGCTCAGAACACCATGGCTCTTTTCACCATTGTTTGGAGTGAACAGAACTGACACTTCATATCCACCTCCTGGGATAGATCCCGGCATTAACATTCAGAAGCTGAAAGCTTCACTTTTAAATACAAGAAAAAGTCTGAGCATACTCATAAGAATTACTCTCGACATCTATTATACCTTTGTCTAGGCATGTAAGCAGACAAAAAATATAGAGTGAAGCAATTAGGGAACCAATTTCATGTCAGTTTCCCCACAGATCTTTCAGTATCTCCACAAATAAATTGTTTAGAGTAATTGCACGTATAAAATAATATAATAAGAGACATAATTTACAAGAAAATAAGGGTTTAAAATAAAAATTTTAAAAATACCCAAACAATCTATGAATCGTAACTGGGAATTTTACCTCAACGATCCTATTTAGAATTACACAAGCAATTCCCTAAACATATTGAGGGATGCATGTGTGGATAGGTATGTACACACAAATAAACTTCCCTCTTACTCGGTAGTAGTTCCATGTATTCAAGGGGGAAGCATAGGCAAAATATGGGACTCATTAATGTAATTACTATTAAGTGACAGAAAATGTTAACAGCAAAAATGTCTTAAATTCTTGGCTATCTTTCAGCTTAGCTAAAAAGTTTCAGGATAATATTTTAAAAACCACCTATTTCTGGTTTTCCTGTCAACCTTCTAAAGAATTTTGACAAATCCTTTCTCTCTATGTAGTTATTATACATTTTTGCTGAGGTGTGATAATGGAATTTGTGTTTAAGCACTGAGGATGCCAAAGAGCTAGTTGTTTTTACACCACAGGGATCAACTTCTCAAAATGACACATACTTCTTTTCCTCTCTTAAGGAAAATGACAAAGTATTAGGGCATCTGAAGAGATAACGTATCTCTGCTGCAGATATAGGGAACTGAAAACCAGTAATAATACTACTGTGGTTTGTTTTTGGAGTGTGAACTGATTAAAAGAGTGATCTAGCATAGTGGAAATTGATACTGAATTAAAATTCCTGGTTTTCATTCCCATTGCTTCGTATTTATTTTCCATTCATCTCGACACATCTTATGGAAGAAAGATCCCAATATTTTCAGCTGAAAATATTGAAACTTTATTCACGGAAAGTATAAGTCATGTAATGGCACACAGAATATGTGACTACATGAACTGTTTAATAAAACTAATTCAAAAGCAAAATGAAACATTCATTTTCTGCCTTGTTTAAATCCAGAGTAAATCATATCTTGTGTTCCCTCAGGGTACCAACACTTCTCCTCAGAGCTGTAGGGTACTCATAGAAACTCCTTTTCACTTTCATTTTTTGATTTCTTTTTTTTTTCTTGGAGTCCTTTTCAGATTTTCCAGGGAAAAGATGTACATGTCTGAAATTTGGCCTTGAGTACTATTAGTGAGGGACCTAAAAATCAGCCCAGGTGGGCTTCCAAACACACTCAACAACAAAAATGGCTCACAGAAGTTCTTTGTATGTGTTGCAGGTCACTGCAAGGGAAATATCCTTTAGAAGAGTTGCAAACTTCAATTAGCAGATATCTTTGGACAATTAATCCTTTTTGAACTCCACTGAATTTGCTTCATACGTATAGTCAGTCTATTTCAAATCTCTCCGTTTCTCATCATACAGTGATGTAGAGCACACATAAAAAAATGTTTCAAAATTCTGTTACCACACATTACTTTCAATTCAACTAACTTAAAATTTACAGTTATTAATGTGAAAAAAATTTCCGCAAATATTTTTATCAGAAGTTAATTACAGCAATCCCATTTGAGTCCCTGATTTTGTTGTGGGTTTTTTGTTTTCTTGAGAAGAAATATTGAGTTTTTAGGAAAAATAAAATAATTAAAAAATTAATTTGTCCCAGCAAACACAGTGAGGTTTTATATGAGGACCAGAACCCATATATATCTAGTAAGCTAGGGCTCTGAGGCCTTTCTGTGCCTGTGCACCCATGTATTTAAGGAAATAAGAAAAATTATTTCTTTTTGTTGTTGTCCATTTACTTTACCTTTACTTCTGATGCTTTTTTCAGCATCTAAACTTCAAAGCATGTATATTGGAAAAAACCCCAAAATATCACTCTGATTATCTAATTGATTATAAACATTTTGATTACATAAAAAGTTCAAAATTTGAAAATAGCTAACAGACAATTGATCAAACCATTATGATTCACTATGCAGTCAGGTGGACAAAAGCTTTATTTTTGCCTTTTGTGTCTCTAGGGTTTTGTTCTCAAACACATAATCCTATCATATGGCATATTGCACAGCATAATCTCCCATAGATAAATAACATCCTGGTGATCTGTGGAAGAGCACCAGGTGTATGTAGGAACTCTTTTACCAAAGTATCATTATCTTCAAACAGGTGTTCTGTCACTCATACCACCCCCATTTATTTTTTTTACCATTTGGTGCATTACTAATGCATGATGCCATCCTAATCCCATTTTGGTTTTTTTTTCAACTACTTATTAAATATCTGTATTCCAGTTACTAACATCATTGACATATTCAATGCTGTATTGTTACTTTCAAGGGATACTGATGCCAGAGACACCAGTCATGAGAGTGGCAGTAGGTACATCCTTATACTTTCACAGGATCAACAAGTCTGTTAAAGCAAATTGGTGCTAATAAGAAACGGAATTTTTTGAAAAGAGTAAAATAAGGAATAATCAGTATATTGTTCTATGGCTGGTTTTCATTCCTCTTTTTCTGATGGGCAGAGCAATAGTTTAGGTTACAATCCATAACAATGCACTGTTTCCCACTCAAGGTGACTATAAATTCAGTTCTTCCTGGCAGCAGAAATTATTTACCTCTCAAGTCATCCTTCTGACACTGAATTCAGTTGCACAAGAAAATGTGTCTGGCAGCCTTGAAATGGAAACAGACAAATTGCAAAAAAGAGTAGCAAGGCATCTGAGCACTTCTGCCACATCTTGCTGACAGATGGGAGCTGTAGCACCAGTCACCAGTGCTTGCATCTCCAGTGCAGTTAAAGAAAAGGAAGCATTCATCAAGCCCTTCATTTCTCATTCCTCAAACAGAAGGCTGTTTACATCATGTCAGCAAATGATTACTCTCTGCTGCTGTTGTTGTGCTACCTATTGGAAAAGGTGAAGAGGTTATGTTTTGAAATTCCATGGAGATGTTGATTAAGGAAACAAAGGAAGCTGGTTCCTAACACCCAACACCCCCTTCTTCCCCAGTCCCTCCACCTCCCCAAAAAAAATAGGAAGCAGGCATCATCACACTCACATCTTTGACATGAGAAATGAGTTATTCGTGGAGAGGACAATGAATTCAAAGCTCAAATTGCTTACATATATCAAGGGAGAACCAAAGGATCTAAGCACTTTCCCTTCCAGCTGAGTCATCTCTTTAGGTCTTCTCTGTGGTTTTTGGTCCTTATCTAGGTCTTATCTGACAGCTGACCTGGGGTTACATGGATCTCAGATTTCCTTGGCTTTTTTTTAAGTCTTCATTAACAATGCCTGAAAAAACAAAGTTATTCCATCTGTGTGGAAGTCTGAAAAATTATAACTTTGTGAATGACTCCATATTGGACTATTGGACCATCATTGGAAAAAAGTGATCCATAAACTGAAAAATATGGGGAGCTACTGTTTTAGCCTAGGTATCATACAAGTTTTCAGCGTCTTTGTGAAGAACACAACTCAGTTTAACAACTCATGAATTTTTGAAACTTGGAGGTAAAGTCTTTGACTCTCAGAGAAGACAAACAAAAGGTAGAATTTGGCTTATATGAAAATAACTGAGCACAAAATTATTGTGGTGATTTCCATTCTTTATTTTAGTCCAGCCCATCACCTGATTTTTTTTTTTCTTTGAGTGTGTGCATTTTGCAGCTCCTGAAGAACAGATTTTTCTTCCTCAGTGGTTTAGTCTAGTATCCAGACCTAGATAATTGTTAAGAAAACTATTTCATGTGTAGGTAATATAGGAAATAGTGCATTCAGTTTAGGCAGGATCAACAGGTCTTTGCTTCCTGTTCAAAACTGCTATGTAAACAACTCAAAACTTCCATCTGTGTGATAGCTTTATTTCTCTTTCCTCAAGCTTTTTAAGTCTAGTAGACCTTTTCTGTCTTGGAAGATGATTACTTGCTTTCTTCTCATTCATATCTATCTCTAGCACACCAGAGATTTCATCCTTTCTCAGAGTGATAATCCTCCAAGTACATTACACTGGATTTCTTTTAATTCAGCCATTCACATTTTAACTGATACTGCTTTTTTTTTCCCCATGCAGACATGAAGTGCAGCTGCCTGTCCTTATCCTGTGCAAGTTGTATGCTAGTTCCTGACATACTCTGAGTCCTGCTCCAATATCTATTTCCTCTCTGTGCCACTTGCATTGCTTCTACAAAGGTAGGTCCCAGTATGGAAATTCTCTTATCCTTAGCTGTGCCCTACAGAAGAATACTTGGTTCTGTATTGTTTCAGTTTCCAGAAAGCCTCTCTAAAGAGGCTAATTTTAACATAAAAGATCCAATGTAACAAATAAATAAATAAATAAATAAATATTTCTGTGAATATTTGAAGTGGAAGACAGCTGAATGTTTATATTTATAAAACTGTCCCAGTTCTATATGCAGAGAAAAGGAACAGTCACATCTATGTGGTCAACCCAAAGTTTATGTTTTCATTTCAAAAATATAAAACTTCATCTAATAGTTTTTCCTCTTTCTTTTGACAAATTCGTGTTTTACTTAAAAGCATAATCAGGATCTTCAAGCTTTTTGGAGTATCAATGTCTCTAATTACTGTGTCTGCATCTGACACAAGGTCTCTATATGCTTCTAAAATGTTTCCATTCAGAGGTTGCAACGAGAAAATACTGTGTATATATGAGGAAGACCTTCTATTAATAAAAGAGAACCAGGCCTTGAAAATATAAAGTATATAAGACCATAAAGAAACACAGAGAGTAAGGCTGCCATATTTAGCTGATATGCCCAAGGTGGAAAATAGTAAAAGGAGACATGAAAGGACTGCTTAGTATAGCAGATAGTTCTGTTTTGCCTATTTGGCAGAGCAACTTCCCCAGCTTTTCACCACTAGAGTCACCCCTAGTAATTCTGGAGTAAGAAAAATGGACAGGTTCCTTATTTAGTAATTATACTGTTAAAAATTTAAATAATTCTACTGAAATCCAACACTATTAGGAGTCTGAATGCAATACCTAATTTCAAAGGCATAACTTTAAAGTGATAAGAATCAAGAATATGAACCAAAAAATATCTATGAATACTTGCTGATGCATTAGCCGCCTGTTATACAAATCTTTCATCCTTTGATTATCTTATATAATATATATATTTTATTCAGCATAACATAGTAACCCAAGCACTGTGTGAAAAATCCTAACCCCATAACAAACTATCTGGAATACCTGTAGTACTTTGAACAAGATCCAGCACACAGAGCAGACCAGGCATGTTAAACATGAAACTGCTTTTACAGCACTACTCTAACCCCTGCTAGCCATAAGGATTTTAAACAACTGGGAATTGTGTACAGACAGTTGGTTTGTCATTAGCACAATACAACAGTACTTTCCTTATTTCTAACCAATGTTCATATGCTATTCATTTGGCAGTTTTCCTACACTTTGGTCTGCTTATGATTCTAGACTTCAGGTGCATGGTAACTTGTGGCTAAGACTAACTTCTGCATAGGACTCTGCTAGGTTTTATGATCCCACATTAGGTAATTCACACCACTGCTGATGATGTTATGAATGGCCAGCATAAAATGAACACATGATTAAGTCACAGACATTGACAATAAAAAGAAAATTGTAATTTGCTCTAGACATGTCTAGATAGTTACAGCAGACCCTATAGAAAACAGGACTGTTTGGAGAGTATTTTAAATTCTTGACTTCTGAGAGGTAAGTATTTAAAGGTAAAGAATTTTGCATGTATATATAAATCGTCAAGTGCAAATTCATGATCTCTACAAATATGAGTATATAGGTTGTGGGACTGTTTCACAGGCAGACCTTCAGAAGTATCAGTGGGGAAAAGCTATGTGCCAATAGGGGAAGATTAATGTCTTAACAAGCACGTAGTATATTTCTACATCTGGAAATAGTATACAACCTGAATTAAGTTAGGTAGTTTAGGATTTCTGATTACATTTGCCCTTCATGTTTAAGATGGATTTTCAACCTCCTCAAAGAAACATGATCAGATTCCAAAACAGTGTGGAGTGCTCAAATCCCTTTCAGAAGCCATTTTAGAAGTCATTACACTACATAGAAAATCACAAAGAAGTGCAGTTTATTCCATATCAGCACCTGGAGACTTTCTTCTTTATACCTGAGAAGTTAAGAGATGGAATTGTTTTGTATACTGTTTCAGCTCTTAGAGAAACAGATTCAGTGACAGGTACAGTACTGATGTGACTTCCTTGGAGACTGCAGTCTATGTCTAAGTCAGAATGACAACCCCCTTTCAATATTTGCAAGTAAAATAAAGTTAAAATAAAAATAATAAAAATAACTAGGTAAAAATATGTAAGCAAAAGAATACAATATTCGCTTCCAATATAAGTAGGTAACTATGTCAGGATATCCCCAGAAGAACAAAAAGAAACACAACATTTTGGTAATGAGGTAAGCTACAAGACCATTGTTAATGGGAGTTCATTAATACATAAAGAATGATCTTATGTCCTGTATTAGGACTTAAATCAATTAGCATTATGGTAAGAGAGGCATGAGAATAAGATAAAGAACAGACATGCAAGGAATTTGACAAGGTGATCTAGCTAATTCATTCTTCCAGGCTGTAACTGCTACATTTTTTGGCTTTCTTAGCCCAAAAAATGTATAAAAGTCAATAGCTAGGAGCACTGCAAATCAAAGCAAAGATGTATCAGCACATTTCTAGCAATGAGTAAGACAAAGATAAAAGTGTGAACATGTGGTGAACAGCTTCAGAGGCTGGTTCTGGGCCCTCGCCTGAACACAGACAAAACAGACAGCGTGCCACAGTGTTTAGTTTGTCTTAATTAATTAATAATGGATGATAAGAGTATGATCTTCTTTCTCTCTTTCTCTCTCCCTGATCACACTTTCACACCTACCTCCATTGTCTCTCCAAATGATGCTGCTACACTTAGGGCAAAATCTTCCTACTCTACTGCTTCTGTCATTTAGAACAGCATTCCTGTATTTCTTTGCCTCATTAAGTCATAAAAACACCTGAAAATCTCTTTGTCAGGCCAGGGAGTTTGAGCTTTTCTCTCTACTGACCTTCTAACACCATATTACCCCATCTATGAGTGCTTTTACATGTGGATCTTACCACCAAATTTTGCATAGACTTAGTGTCTCTAAACCTAAACTAGTGGTTTTTTGCAGAACAGAGTAAAAATAGTGTATGAAAAGTGTATTACATGCACCTTTGCAGGTATCAGCCCATAAAATTGTTTCCATTTCTTCATCATGCATAGAAGTATCCTGTAATACAAATTATGGCAAATTAGCAACTGGAGATTTGAAAGGTGTTACCTAAATGAAGCTGGAATGATACTGCATTATGATCAGAATCACTGACTATTTGAGAACACCTTCAGTACATGCTTCTAAACTGACTCATTAGCAGAATTTACGGCTTGATTTTCAAAGTGGTACAATCCCACAGACTAGCAGATATCTCAGTTATCTGTGCACTTATCTGTTTAGATGGGCAAACAACTTATTAGGTCACTTACATGCAGATTATTTTGCATATATACTTCCATGCAGTCATTTCTTCGTTGTCAAATTCTCTTTGGTACTGATGAACATGAATCATGTAATCATTTGAGTTGGAAAGGATCATAAAGATCACCTGGTTATGACACCCCTGTCATGGGCAGGGACAGTTTCCACTAGACCAGGTTGCTCAGAGTCCCATCCAACCTGGCCTTGAACACCTGAAGGGATGGGGTATCCACAAATTCTCTGGGCAACCTGTTTCAGTGCCTCACTATCCTCACAGTAAATAATTTCTTCTAAATATTTAATCAAAACATACCCTCTTTCAGCTTAAATCCATTTCCCCTTGTCCTGTTACTACACATCCTTGGAAAAAGTCCCTCTTGAGCTTTCTTATAGGTCCCCTTTAGGTACTGGAAGGCTGCAATAACTCCCTGCATGTTTCTCTTCCCTAGGCTGAACAATCCCAACCTTCTCAGTCTGTCTTCACATAGGAGAGGTGCTCCAGCACTCTGATCATCTTCATGGCTCTCCTCTGGACTCTCTCCACAAGGTCAACATCCCTCTTATGTTTGTCCCAGAGCTGGATGCAGCACTCCAGGTGGGATCTCACAAGAAGATAGCAGAGTGGGAGAATCACCTCCTTTGACCTACTGGCCATAGTTCTTTTGAAGTGTCCAGGATACAGTTGGATTTCTGAGATGCACAGATTTCCAGGTCATGTTGAGCTTTTTGCCAACATATAATAAGGGTTTCAGTTAATT
>NW_008237222.1:1629276-1630551 GCF_000691975.1 Corvus brachyrhynchos | reverse complement strand
AGAGTTGTTTTTGTAGCTTGGGCACTAGATTGTGGACTTTCTGATTATGGTACTGAGCTTGGTACATTTTTTTAGAAGTATAAGGAAATGAACACAACATTCTTACAATCTTCCCTTATAACAGTTCCCAGGGTTTGGAGTTAATGGGTCACTGGTATTGTTTACAGTATTGAACAGTTCATTGATGTGAAGACATACTTTTTTTTTTCTTTCAGACATGGCAAAAGTAGCTGAATAGAAAAGAACTTGTCCACTGACACTTAACCATACTGTCTTCTACCAGTCATGCAATAAATACATTTAATATTTTTTTCAAAAGGAATCAACAGAATAATACAACTGGACAAAACATTTAATGCTGGTTTCCCTTCCATTCCTGGATCTGTCAGTGAATTACTGCTTAGCCCTGTAGATGTAGTTCATTTAGCCATTGTACACTGAGATTTATTGAGGCATTTAAAGTTTTGAAAACATAATTTGCTTAAACGTTTATGCAACATGTTGTGCTTTGATGTTATAAAATACATAAGAACATATTGTACTTAATGGTAGGGCAAGCAGCAGAATGTTGAGAAAGCTGTTTTGAATAATACTTTGCCAAATATTGAAACTTTCATTTTCACCTCTTTTTGTTCTTTTTTTTTCTTTTTAATTTGTGATGAAACATAGCCATTAAAATCTGCAATAGCCAAATTATATATTTATGTCTGTGAGAGCCGCAAATCAGTGAAATGGCCCTTTAATGGTGTGCTATGCATTAGACCAAAAGAACATATTAATTCCAATGAAAAAGAGGTACCAGAAAAGCAAAATCACTGAGCATTCTAACATTCTTACATAATGCCACAATCCTGACAATTTCCAGCTTGTGATTTTCTTGATGTCTGATGGATTGAATACAAATTACTCAAATATGTAAATGTATTAGATGCTTGTTTTGTTCAGCATCAGAATCCTTAAATCCTTAAACACTGTTAAAATTATACAACTCCAAAAGTCTTGTTTGGTGTTCTCTCTTTTGTAGGAAGGCTATCTATAACTATTCAGTTTAAGGGATGAAAACTGAAAATAATTTCTGAAGCTGACTTTGTAAAATGGTCAGTTATGAGCAATCTCTTACAGCAGTCATATTTTTAAATGATATCATTATTACAATATTGTTTTAAAATAATGAAAGCCCACAAGTTAATGCTGTGGTGGTGCATCCCACCCCCCTATCCGGGCTGCACTGCAATCAGAAATGCTTGTTAGGCCTCAGCTTTGCAAAACAGCACA
>NW_008237222.1:1603553-1629262 GCF_000691975.1 Corvus brachyrhynchos | reverse complement strand
TCCGAGCTTATAAGAAACACTGCCTGCTCCCAGGAACTGCTAAAAAGCTCCTGTTTTCCTTATTAACAGCCTTGGAAAATATTTTTCTTGCCTGAATGGAGCAACAGTCCTGTTCTCACACTTTCACAGGATGTGCCAATCCAAACTGTGTCCAGGATGAAAAGTTGTTATGACTAAAGCCCGCTCTGTTGCGGTGATAAACAGGGGTCCAAAATGAGACCCTTTGAGCTCTGCTGGAGTGCAGGGGGCTGTGACCAGCAACCTCCCTCTGAGGGGGACGCCTCTCAGAGACAGCAAACCCTCAGGTTTGCCTGGAGGATCACCAAACAACGATGAGTCCTGGGCTGATACCCTGACTCCTTTAGGTCTGACCCTTCACCCACCGGGAGGTGTAAAAGCATCCAAAGTGAATATTTCACTGATGTCTGAGGGGAATTTTTCATAGGTACCTTGCTTGCACTGACTCTTTCTGTCTGGGTGCATAAACGTGTGCATATGCTATAGCAAATCTATGAGAAATGCTGCTTTCTTAAATGTTTAAGTACCTTGGATATTGAAGTAAGTTAGGCCTGTAAGTAAGCTTGTGACTTATGACTCCTTAAGTGCTGCTAAGCATTGTTCTTTTGCTAAGAGGTTAAGTTCAACATAAGTTATAAGCTAAGTGTTGCTAAGTGTTGTTCTTTTGCTAAGTTGCTAAATATAGCTTCGAAGTCATGTTAGGTTAAATGCTGTTAAGTGTTATTCCCCTGTTAAATTGTTAAGTTATAAATTAAGTTTAAGATATAAATCAGGTTAGATATAAATTAAGTGTTGTTCCTTTGTTGAATTGTTAGGTTTAAGGTATGAGTTAAAGTAATGTTAAGTTTGGGCGCTGTTAAACTTTTAGGCCATATTCCTTTTTATCCTTGCTCTCACTGTCCTTTGTCACATGCACCTAAACACACCCACCCACCCACCCAATCCTAAAGAGTTCTTGGTTCATTTCTGTTTTGATTGCTTAGATTTTGTTTGGTTTTGTTATTGCTTTTTTTCCCTTGTTGTGCCCTAACAGTCCTGTAAGTAGTAGAGTGAATCTTGCCAATGAACTTTGTTGTGCGGTCATTTAATAATAAATCTGGCTTTTGCTGATACCCTTGCACATGATTTTTTAAGCAATCTCAAACACTCGTTTGTAACAAATGCTGACTTGCATTTGATCTAATATGAGCATCAAGGTATTATGTAAATGAGAAAAAGAGGAACACTGGTTTTCCCAAGGAAAAGAGCACATCCTAGGTACTATGGTTTACTTCTGTGATCCAACAGAGACAACAGTAAGAAAATATCTCAGGACAGAATTTTTTATAATCTCTGCAAGATAACGGAGTAAGAAAACCCCAAATATAGATAAGAAATGTGTGTCTACATGTTAGTTTTGGTAATGTTCAGGCCGGATCCCGCTCTTTTGATCAGGATTTATTTCCAATCACCTCTGTTTTAGGGATAACTGGCTTCCAAATTTCTGAACATGGAAAATATTTGAGCACAACTACAATCAAGGAAAAGAACACAGTTTATACAAAATTTCCAAGTTCCAAAATTATAATTATCAGAAAAGAAATCACATTTTTATTATTTTTTTCAGTAAAATTATATTTCCCAAATAGATTTTTTTGCTTATTAAGGTGAAGGCAGTTTACACATTGTTCTGTTTAGAAGTAAATTTGTGTCAATAGTTTTTATAAGACAGTCAGCAAGTCAGTCATCAGCTTCATTTTAAGATTAGAATACAGTTCTCTAGTTCCTAGTGTTGATATTCCACCATCTTGAACTTCATTATAAAAGAATCCTCCCTTACATGCAAGATAAATTGGGAGTGACTGCTTTAGAATATTTATGCAGCAAGTGTTTCTATTTAGTATCAGTACTCATATAGTCTTTTGAATAGTCAGGAACTTTAATGGCCTTCTGTAGCATCTGTGAATGAATATTTCAAGTAACATATTGTTGCATTGTTTAGAAGTTAATCATCAGATAATATTAGTGATCATATGGAATAACATCTGTTAGCATCAATCACCATAATTTTTAAGCACTTGAAAAGCTCATGAAGAATTGGAAATCCTTCAAATCCTTCAAAGTGGTTCTTGATAATTTTTCTAACAAAAAAAATTAAAAAGAAAACAAACTGAAAACCAACAAGTAGCCCAGGTAGCACGGTTTATTTTTTATCTAATTAATATTTACATCTGAAATATATATATGATTAGCATGAAGATCATACAGAAAAGAGTAAAGTTCAACTGCTGAGAAATACTGTGGATACAAAATCATATTCAAAAGGCACAAAAGGATGTTGATACATATTAGAGTGCCTCTTAAGCTATATGTCTCAGGGTGATCACAAGGGTGCCTGGTTATCTGCCATGCAAATACTCTTGGCTACAGGCTTTACATCAGTGATTAAACTAGGCTGCAGTTGATCCTACTTGTTATGCATGTATGAACATTTCATAGGTTACTCTAAGTCAAACACTGGATCAGTGTGAGAAGATTTTGTATAACAAGCGATAAGATCTGCATGAGAGAACATAGGAGGCCTTCATATGCGTAAGACAGAACATTTCAATTAATATTTTTGGCCAATGGCTTTTGAGTAAAAAAGTAGTATAGATTCAGGAACCCTTCTGCCTTCAAGGTAAGATAACCTTCACAAGCAGACCAAAGTAGCTGGGCTATCTTGTTAAAAAATATCTGCAACAAAGGCATGCCTACCTTGACCACTGGCAGTGGTCTTTGCAGAGAGTGGTTCAAATCTCTGCGTATTTCACCAAATATTTATGAGGTGTCACAAGGTGCTTTCCAAAGTACACAGAGAGCAATGTCATTGAATCTACCACAAGCACTCCGTTCTGCTGTTGCCTTCAGCTCTCAATAGTGCCCAAATGCCTGGGGCAAGAAGTGCACAGCCAACCAGAGCCAGGTAGAGTTTCAGAGGAAATATCAGGTGGAGAGATTACAGCTATATATACAGTTTAATTTGGCTGGAACACTGTAATTAACACATTCGGCTCCTCTGAAAAAAGTTATGCAATCTTGAAAAAATGCAAGCAGTTGGGATTTGTTTCATATCTTATCCAAAAATAGTGTGCTTTTAACACCACAAAGCTTCCTGAAACCATAAGGGAAAATATTTAGCCTATTATCTTAGAAGGTACCAGAGGTACCTAGTTGCAACAGGACTTAAACGATGTTACCCCTAATTTATGTATATGTGAGAGACAAAAATTAGGTCTTGGGTTTCTGATTTCCTCCTTGTGAGGGGTAAAAACCTCATTAAACCCTTGCTCATTTGTTAGGTATTTCCAAGGCAAAGTAAAAGTTGTATCAAATGTTGCGATTCACATGTGGTCTGAACTCAAAGACCTTAAGATTGTTTCATGTACAAGGATATAAAGTTTACTCTAACTTGAATCATGATCACTCGGAGGCAGACCTGGTTCTCTGTTCCCTGTGTTCTGAACCTCATTGATACTGCCTTAAGAACTTTCAGGTTGCACTCGTTCCAACCAGGCTCTGTAATGTGGGTTTTATCAGGTCCAATTGGAACTACAATGCCAATGCAAACATGAAACATTACACATTACCTTTTAGAGACTTTAAAAATACTCTAGTTTATATCGACTATAAATTAATCTGAAAGCTGCAGTATATTATAAAAGCAGAAATACATAAACACCTTCTGATAAGGCTCTGATTGAAGTAGAAAATTTGCCTTTACAGATTAAATGCAAGGGAAGACTTAATCTGAGTAAGTGTTTGTTTCAGACAGAGATTTTTTTCACATTTTGAAGGTCTTTTAAAATTTGTTAACAGTGGGGATATCTAAAGAATTGAGGGAAGGAATTCTAATGAAAAATGGTGTTAGCTGAGTATAATTGGTTTTACATTAGTAGAAGACCGTAGTTTTCTTCTCAAAATGTGACTGATCTGAATCATGAATTCTCCATTAAAAAAGATGTGCATCTACTTACTCTTCTAATTTGCTCCTGTCCTTCCTTCTTTCCTTCCTTCTTTCCTTCCTTCTTTCCTTCCTTCCTTCCTTCCTTCCTTCCTTCCTTCCTTCCTTCCTTCCTTCCTTCCTTCCTTCCTTCCTTCCTTCCTTCCTTCCTTCCTTCCTTCCTTCCTTCCTTCCTTCCTTCCTTCCTTCCTTCCTTCCTTCCTTCCTTCCTTCCTTCCTTCCTTCCTTCCTTCCTTCCTTCCTTCCTTCCTTCCTTCCTTCCTTCCTTCCTTCCTTCCTTCCTTCCTTTCTATTGCTGTAAATTCTTTCCACTTTAACAGTTTGTCTGGACATCACTAGTGTGCCAGGGAAAATTACATTATTCATTTATTTGTTGGTGGTTTTTTGTCTTTGTTTTTGTTTTGTTTTGTTGGGGGCTGTTTTTGTTATGCTATTTTTTATTAAATTGAAAGTTAAATGTATAGAAAAAAAGAGCATCTGTTTACTCTGCACTTGGCTGGTAAGACACAGATCTCTTTTTTTGTTCTCCATTAGCTACAATTTTAGACTAACATGATCAAAGAAATAAGATTGCAATAATTCAAATAAGAGCATAATAGTTCTGTTCATTTATTCCTGGTTTTTTAGTGGTTAGATATTTTTATCTGGAAAGTGTAATAAATATATATATTTCATACAGATTTTAGGAGATGAAAATATATTTCATTTGAATGAGAACATGATCTTAGGTGCTGGAATAACACCATTTCAGAAAAGAAGCTCTTTGCATGAGTGAATTGAGTTTACTCATTGTTGTGTGTCCTGCATATGAGTATAAATAAATGAATGTGACAAAATGACAAAACCATGAGAATTTTTGGAGACTGTTAAAAAGTCTCCTTCAGTCTTCTCTCAGGATTCTTCTTTTTTTACAGCAATGTTTCAGCTACTTCAGTTGTGATACCAAACAACTTTGTTAAGGTTTGTCATGTCTATTCTGTTATAAAATACTTCTAGCTCGTAACAGAGGGTGAACTAACATATGCAATGCAATAGCAAAAAGAGTTTCATTATTCCTCTTCTTATTCAAGCTTATTTGAATGCACTGTCAAGCTCTGAATATGGGGTTGAAAGGTACATTCCCACTCTACTAGCTTTAGTTAGTTTTACCTTGCCTTCCTTTAAAAGTTTCTGTTTCAAAAGAAGTAAAACTCAGTGTCCACACTTCAGTTATTCAGCTGGGGAGGGAGGAGTAAAAAACTAATTAGAAAATCTTATTTGTTTGATTCCTTTGTTAGAACAAATTAAAACACAATTTTGGTTTTGTTCATTTTATACACAGCTGTTTGAAATCGTGCAACATTATATTAATTAGAACACAATTTCCCCCAAACCTGCTGTTACTGCAACAATTCATTAAAAAGTCCAGGTGTAAAATATGAGGGATTTGATTGCTCAAGGGACTGGTAAGGGCATATGGAGTTTTTCTCCTCTAAGTTTTTGGTGTGAATTCAGTGTAGGCCAATAGTTAGAAGCTTTTGAGCTGTTACTCTCTAATGACTCTTCTGTAGCTCGGGAGATATGCCTGGGTACTTGCACTCTCATTCCCAAGCTTATAACTCACAACATTTCTGAACATTACCCTGATATTTACAGATAATGGGATGAGCAGTAAAAACAAAAATAAAGACTGATTTCTTTTCAGTGATCCAGTTTTGAGAAATATTGGAACACATGTAGAGATGATGCTTTAAAATTATTCTTTCAGTAGCAGACTGTGAAAGGGATTACTTTCTAGTGTTTTTATTCTACCATCTTCAGCACTGCTTTCAATAATAAACTGTATTATACATCACCACTATTCTAGCTGTCGCTCTACTTTAGGGCAATAAAAAGTATTTCAAGACACAAAACCTTACATAAAGGCCCAGTTTCTGCTTGTCATCAAGAATTTTATATTTTCTTTTTCTTTGTAAGGAAAATTTCTTTTATTGAAGGAGTAGGGTAAGTCATGGTAGTGAATTACCTCATTTTCCAATTGCCTGAGAGAATCTGCTCTTTAGTTCATATAAGTGGAGGTTGATGAAGCCATGATATATAAGTGAAAGAAATCTGGGGGCAATACATACATAAACAAATGATGAACAGCAGGCAAGACCAATTATAAACTCATTTTGTTTTATGAAAAATATTTACACCTCTCTGGAGAATCCTTGAAAAGGTTTTTTACATCTAGTCTGCAGGTCTCTTTTAAAATTTTTCTAATTTACAAAAAAAATGCTGTGGTTAGAAGTTCTGCTGCCATCTGATTGGGATTGGGCCATCCTTGCTGCTTTGATGTAACACGAGTTTCTGTGTAGCAGGTGGTCTTTCCTGCTGTTTATAACGCAGCCTAGGGAGGTCTGTCAGATGTAACAGCTCTTCTTTATCTGCATGGAATTTGGGTAGATCACAATGGAACAGATGGAAAAATGCTCACATACCACCACAGTCCCACCTCTTAGCAGTAGCGTCTACAATTCCACAAACACTCCTGACTCCCCAAAAGAGAGAAAAAGGCCAGTGGGTATGTTTCTGAACTTCTCAAGGATACTCACCTTGTTTATACACAAACTTAAACCTGGGCACTAAGAGAAGAGAACAAAAATAACAAACAACCTAAATTACTACAGCTGTTGTGTACTATATATAGTAAATAGTTGTAAAATATATATTTTACAGTTACATTCTAGATTTCTGCAGAAAAAAAATTGGGGAATTAAAAATTATTCCCTAATATCCTTTGCTAATTCAAAATTCATTATTTTCTCCTCTCTTTTCTTCCTCTTCTTTTTCCTTTCTCTCATTCTTTTTCCTTTTTGTCCTCTTATCTCCTTTACTTAAATACTTTATACACTTCTCTAAATAATTTTATAAGAAAACTATTTAGTAATCAAATATTGCTAAGATTGTTGTCTAAATTTTTTCCTTCAATGAGCAAATTGATAAAGATTTGGAAAAATCTTCCTCATACAAGGTTTTAGTGTTTTAAAAGATGACAAGAATTACAAGTTTATAACAAATACTTAAATATTACTCACTAAAAATATGAAGAACAATTCATTTAAGAAGAAAAGTTCTAATGAAGTGAACTACTTTAGAACAAACATTCTTGATGCTGATGGTTCAGATTTTCAAAGAAAACATTTTCTTTTCCCATACCAAAACAGTGGATTATTTAAACTAATAACATTCCTAGCGCACTACGTACTGAATTTCCTCTAAATACCTGCCTGTGCTGTGGGTGATAAACAAGGAAGTGACTTATTTCTTAAATATGGCATAAACACTGTTTTGGGCTGACCCTGACTGAATGCCAGGTGCCCACCAAAGCTGCTCTATCTTCTCCTCTGCTGGACAGGGGAGAGAAAATATAAGGAAAGGCTCATGGGTAGAGATAAGGGTGGAGAGATCGCTCGCGAATTACCATCACAAGCAAAACATTCAACTTGGGGAAATTAGTTTAATTTATTAAAAATCAAATCTGGGTAGAGAATTAAAAACTAAATCTTCAAACAGCTTCCTCCCACCCCTTCCTTCTTCCTGGGCTCAACTTCACTCCTGATGTTCTCTAGTTCCTCTCCTGCCAGTATCAGAGATGGATGTCGAATAGATTTGTGGCTAGTTCATCATGCGCTATTTCTGCCACTCCTTTCACTCTTCCTCCTGCTCCAGTGTGGTTCACTTCCAGGGGGTACAGTCCTTCAGAAAAAGGCTGCCCCAGCATGGGTCCCCCATGGGGCTAGAGGTCCTGCCAGAAAATCTGCTCTGGTGAAGGTGTCACACAAGGTGACACGGGGACACCTTCCTCACCATGGTCTTCACCCTGGGCTACAGGAGAATCTCTGCTCTGGCACCTCAAGGTCCTCCTCCCCATCTGTCTTCACTGACTTTGGTGTCAGCAAACTTGTTTCTCTCATATTCTCACTCCTTTCTCCCACTGCAATTGCTGCTGTGTATTTTTTCTCCCTCATTTAAACATGTCATCCCAGTGGTGCTACCACTGTCACTGATGAGCTTGGCCTTGGCCAGGCGTGGGTCTGTCTTGCAGCCAGCTGGCATTGGCTCTTTCACACATGGGGGAAGCTTCTGACACCTTCTCACAGAAGCCACCTCTGGCTATCAAAACCTTGCCACACAAACCCAATACAGAAACGTATATACATTTAACAATGAATGTTTCTTCCCAACCAATTTCTTTCCACTTACTCCAGGTTCTTTTCAACTCCCATTTGCTTATAAAATGACAAGGAAAGGTCTCAGAAAACTACACGTCCATTTATCAGCAGTACAATATATATAACAGCATATTCATCAGCTAAAATTTCTGAGGATATGTCTTTTAAATGTATGATAGCTGTAGGTGGGAAAGATGGTCAGTCCTACAGGAATTTAACTCAGTTAGCTATTGCCCAGATTCTGTTTATTTTAATTTTATTTATGAAAGGGGTAAATGACAATTTCTTGTATCAGAGCAGAGGTGCAAATGCACAGTGTGCATTATGAAGTGCTCAGATGCTTTGATATTGAGCAGCATGTAAAGGTATTTCTGCATGAATATTTTACTGAGTGTTACATTAACCTTTAAGTTTATACATGTCTATGAAGTAATTCTGCCCATCTGCTTCACTCAACAAAGTCACATGTTTTGCAAGCTGGTCAGACTACTTGTAAAAGCACAGGTCAGAATTAAATAATAAGGCAGACTTATTTATCAGCAATAATACATAAACCAAATTATCTATGATGTGTTTTGTTATAATGGGTGGAGATTATATTGGGTATTATTAAGCTGCACTACATAGGGGAGATTTCTGCTATTGTTAACTTATTCTTGTACCCACTTCTTTCCAACAATTCTTTTAAAGAGGGAAGATTTTATTTATTTTACTTAATCAATTGCCAGGAGACTAGATTATATGAATATAAAGAATTAGCACAACGACATCCTGAGATATCACTGAAGTCTCATCATAGTAATAACGTTAATAACATTACAGAGAGAGAAATTTACCTTCTATGCAAAGCTAGTGCAGCAATTAATTCTGTTTATCATATGTGCAGAAAACTTTTCAGCAGATATAGATATTCTAGAACTGAACTTTTTCATTTTCTGGTACCACTAGAAAACAAAATCCTTTGTCAGCTACTTGCAATGAAAAGACCTTACTAAAAAGTAAACCCTTCCCTGCAGGCATTTTCTCCCTCTAAACTGTTTTCCATTAATTAAAGGTAGCACAGAAAAAGCTCTATGTTGTCTGAGTAAAGATAAAAAAGCAACAAAAAAAAGAGTGAGTGTGAAAGAAATGGAAAAATGGAAGCGTCTTAGCAATTTCCATTTAGTCTTTGGAAAATTACTTTTGTTTCCTTTTTACACTGCTTACTTCTACCAAGAAGAAAGGAAATTAATAAAGGGGTGCCCCATCAAGCACCCTGTGCGTGTGAATATACTGTAAATTTCAGAGTTAATGCCAGTGAAAACACACACTTCAAAGAAAAGCAGAATTCATCAGCACTTTTGCACTTACAGTTACAACTCTTCATTTCCAACCAAAAAACCACAACTGCTAAGTGCTGTTCAAGGTTTATATTTGAAGTGATCTCCAATATAATGTTTTCTGACATATTTAAGACTACTAATAGCTTTGGCAGGTAAATAATAACAGCTTTCAAAGGCAGTTAATATTTTAATTTAAGACCACCAGTCTGTGCTGTCTCGCATTGCAATAATTGTGTTTCTTCCCCTGTAGGCCCCATGTATGCACAGTGTATGCCCAATAAATTATCAGATTGTTGTTACAATAATTTGAAGAAAAGCCTGTTAATAGACTCTATGGGTCACTGTGAAAATCTGGTGATACTACTTAGTTGATTTGGCCCTGAGTCAAGAAAATTTTATGTTTTTAGTTTTTAACTGTGCTTAAGCCCTGCTCATTTCTGGTAGTTACATATTTGTGTTTAGATTGTTGTCTTGAACGAGGGTACTCCTCTATATCAAATCACTCTATTACACTAGTTCCATCTTTATTGTGATTATGATTATTTTGTCAACACATTCTGAAATATAATTCCTGTTTCTGAGGTGGTTTGATGTCTTGGTGCAAATTTTGAAATCCAATTTTAATATAGAATTCAAAAGATATATGATAATTTAAAGATAAAATAGCCTGTACCTTCATGTTGCAAAAGTGAATTTTCTGGTTTGCATAAGCACTTGCATTGCATTGGGCAGGAACACATTCTATCAGAAATTCTCAAAATTAAATACCATGCACCTGTTCTACTCCACTAAAAACTATACTTCATGTTAAGTGATTACTTTAACATTATCTACCTCTGTGCACCAAAAATCAACATTTTTTACCTTGTGACATTTGTTAGATATCTTGCAGAGCCAGAATAGTTTGAGAGCTGAAAGACTTTCTGAACAATACAGAGTTTTAAAAGAAGAAAAAACATATGTATTTATATCTTATGCATCCTATTCTGTTGAATATAACTTAAACATATTCCACCTCTGAACCTTGTTTTGAAAGTCTGTCTTTGAAAAAAATAAAAAAGTCAATTAGAATAGAAGCTACAGCTGAAGTAAACAGTCATTAGGGATGTAATGCCACTCTCTGTTCATCCAGCTTGAAAATACTGTTGTGTCTGCACTTCAGAATTTCAGTCTGATGTCTAATGACTTTTGTTCCCAGTTTCAGGGCCTCTAAAACCTTGCTGAAAGCTGAAATCTTTCCTTTGTTTGAACTGCTAATTAGTTTTGTGAATATGGGATTTATGAAGTACCGGTTGTTTAAATCATATCTCAGATTAAATCTGCCTGGAAATGCTCTGAATTACAAAATAGATAAATAAAAGCAGCATCCTAACAAATTCAAAGTTTGTGAATTACATCCATACAGATCTTATAGATAAAATGAATCTGCAAATCTTTTACCAAACAATTGCTGATTAACCCAGTCCTCTTGTTTTAATTGTATTTTCCTTGATTAAATCCTTTATCCAACCATGAATGGAGTCATAGTTCTCACCAAGAAATAATTAAAACAACATGCAATGCCAGGGTTCCCCATTTCCCTGCCTATTTTGCTGACAGACAAAGGTTTGTACAAATCTTGTGCAGCTTCTGTCACCTGATATGTGAGATCATTGTCTAAACAAGAGAGAAAAATTATCTACTTTACAATAAGGCTTATATTTTAATCTTCCTTAGATTTTGTAGACATTGTCTTATTAGGAATCCAGTCTGTCAGGAAAAACAAAGTCTATGCAAAGAAATTTTTATTGGCTCTGTGTTATGTTACAGTACTTTTATTAGACGGTGACATTCCTAAGACAGCACCTGCTGCGTGGATTTGGGCTGTTAGCCAGAAAAGAAATAAAAAAGAAATGTGTGGTTTAAATCCGAGTGGCAATGGGCTTGCACTACTGTAACAAATACCCACATGCCTGAACAGTTGGAAAGTTAGAGTGAATCACAGTTGTAAGCATTGGGGATAAATATATGTATAAGTGGCACTGTTATCACCATAACTTTCAGAGCAACAAAGATATAAAATCTCTCTTCTACATCTGTTCTGCTTTCCCCTGTGAATATAACTATTGAATGATATTTTCTACCTACCCAATACACATGGAAAGAGTCCTTCGTCTGTGGATTTGTTAGCACACTCTGGCCCATTCTACTGCCAAAGCAACAGAATCTATAATGAGAAAAAAAATAAAATTCAATTTTTCCCTGTAAATCTGGAACAGGTCTAGATTTAATGCTGTTTGAATGTGGCTGGAGGCAGATTATGTCTAGAAATATTTGTGGGTTTCCAGGGCTGCTCAAACTGTTCCCCATGCGTAAAAATTCACTCCCCAAAGCTAAGGGAGATCACAAATCCAAAGCAAATGTAGTTCTCAGACATGATACACAAGACTGTTTCTCACTTTTGAGTACTGCATTTGATATTCTGGAAGTGAGATCTGGATATATGATCAAATCTAAAAAGTAAGCAATAAAAAAAAATAAACTGAAGAAAACAATAGGCACTAAACTAGAGAACTGTAAGCCTTTTTTTTTCCTACATCATTTCTGGATATAGAATTTTCTTTCTAAATTTATATTGTGTGTTGATACACCCCCAGACCCCTGCAATACAGGGCAGGTGTCACAGAATTCCTTTTTATTGATCACAGGCAGGTTGTTACAGAAGGAACATAAGACTGATCTGGTCCCTCATGCAGAGAGAACTTCTGCTTTAGAAGCTAATGTCTAGCAACAAGATTGTCATTGAAAAAAACTGTAAGTAATGTTCTGTCAATTTCTGGCATTTATCACTTTCTCAATAGAATAATATTTTGGCCTTTGAGACATCTGTCTGTTTAAGTTCATGGGTGTTGATTTTATGGGATTGGTCCAGACCATAACTTGTTCTGAAGCAAATACAAGTAATTCCTCAAAATTTTAATGGGAAGTGGGTAAGACACAGATCACATATTCTCTGTGTGATAGTCATACTTCTGTGACAGATAAAAGACAAAAGCAAAAATTTCACAGTTTAAGCAATAATACTTATTGGAAGCCTATTATTATTGATGCAGTTAGTTTACCAGCTGCCTCAGTGATTTGATCCTGTGCCTGGATCAGGGCTATCCCACACACAAGTACAGGCTGGGAGGAGAATGGATCAAGATTAGCCCTGGGAAGAAAGACGTGGGTATTTGTGGATGAAAAACTCAGTGTGCCTTAGCAATGTGGACTTGCAGCTCAGAAAGCCAAGCACATCCTGGGCTGCATCTAAAGCAGTGTGGCCAGCAGACTGAGGGATTAATTCTGCCCCTCTACTCTGCTCTGGTGAGACCCTGCCTGAAGTGCTGCAAGCAGCTCTGGGGCTTCCAACACAAGGAAGATGTAGACCTGTTGGAGTGAGTCCAGAGGAGAGGCACTGACTTGATCACAGGACTACAACACTGCCTGTTAACACAGACTGAAAAATTGGAGCAGTTGGGTTTTTTCCTTATTTGCCCAGAGAGATTGTGGATTACCCATTCCCAGAGGTGTCCAAGACGAGGTTAGATGGGGCTCTGAGCAACCTGGTCTAGTGAAAAGTGTCCCTGCTCATGGCAGGAAGTATGGAAACAGATGATCTTTAAGGTCTCTTCCAACCCTAAACATTATATGATTTTATAATTCTATAACTCTCGAAATATTCAAGAAAATTCCTACACTGAGAAAACTCCAGACAAATTGGAGCTCACTGAGAGGTCCTTGGCTATGTTCAGAAGGTATGGTTAACCTTCCTTCATAAGAAGTGGTGTAAGGCTGGAGGTGGAGAGAAGGTATAAACTTTTATAAAGCTGATTAGAAAAATACTATATAATTTGATGTAATTAAATTTCAGCCAAATAGGTCACCATTGGAAAAGTCCATTTTCCTGGGACTCTGTTGCAAATTGTGGCTCATGTGGTAATGCACATATGGGAAGTGCTAATGAAGGGCTTTGTTATGTTCTCCCTTTTGAGGCCTGCTGGTGGGAAGGTATAACAATGTTAGATCACAAGAGCATTTTCAGTAACTTACAACTGGACTTGATCTTTTCCGCCAGTAACCTTTCTTTATAGACCATTCGGCGACTCTCACCCCATAAAAGTCTTCATGCATTCATTTCCTTCCACAGCTCCACCTTCTTGTCATGTATTTTGAAAATAGGTGGCAATACTATTGTTCATATATTTGACATATTATTTAAACAGCTTGGCATTAGTCCAAAACATTTTCTTCTGAAACAGGATCAAATATAAGGGGGGTCTTAAGTCCCAAAATTTCTTTCTAAAAAGGAATGACTGGATGTCCTTGATTCAGTGTTGTTGATTCAGCCAGTGAAGACAATCAACTAAGATGTCTTTTATGCTCATGAGCTCCATGTCTGCATAATATAGTGGATATTAATATGGTTTAATTACCAGGTAAATAGAACATATTTCTATTTCTAAATGTCAATAATACACAAAATATGTTCTCTGGGTAAATTCTCTTTCAACTTATTTCTGTTTATGGATGTCTTTAATTCACAGATTCCTTTTAGGAGAATCCTTCTTAAAATAGCTCTTGGGGAGGAGATATATCTACATTCTTTTGCCTTTACTGAAATACTTTTATTTTTGGAGAAAAGACTGTTTCTTTGCTCTGTGGATGAACTGTACAGCCCAACAGAGCAAAGGCTTTTGTTCATTGGACCTTTTAGATTTTCTTACCCATATTAATCGAGTAATTATGACCTTCCTGATTGATAGCTGAGTACTTTATTTCACTACAGTCTTTTCACACAAGGTACCCACGCAAAGAACTTTTACTGGGCATGTTACCAACCAGTGATGAGCAAATTTAAAACAATTCAGAAGATGCTGTGCTTCCCTGAACCTTGGACTGTCATTTGTGCCTAGGTACAGCACCCATAAATCTCTTCTCTGCAGGTAGAGGGTAGACTTCACAAGGATCAAGATGAAAGAACTAGACCCACACAGGTTTTCCTGCTGGGCTCTGATATAGGCTTCCCAATTAGACTCTCTTGGAAGATTTCAGGTAGCTTTCAGGAAACAGTTGTGGATGATGCAGTGTGACAGTTCCTGTCATGCCTTGAGCTCACCTGAACTTTCTGAATCTCAGTCTACCCTACCAGAAGAGAGGGCTATTGATTAGTGATGTCCTATTTAGTGTAGGAATATTAGGTTTGTTCTGGTTTTATCTACCTCTGTGACCACAGAAAAATTAGAAACTTCATAAAATACCAAGTATCATGCTTATTTTTTATACAGTCCTTGAATATTGTCCTTTCATGTTGGGATGACCCTACCACAGACAGTGAACTCAGCAGTATTTCTGTTCTTCACCATCAATGCAAGTGGAGGCTACTTTAAGAATATGGGGGAGAAGATAAATACTCAGAAGAATAAAAGATCTATGACAAGAATAACAGTTCTTATCTTTTTTTAGCAAATTATATCCAACCTCTAATTCCTTCTAGATAAACCCTTAAAGTTTTGGGTTATTTTGTTTTGAGAGTTGGGGTTTTTTTTGTTGGTTGGTTGTTGAGGTTTTTTCTTTCTAGATGAAGTATTATTATTATTATTATATTACTATATAATATTGTATAATATTACTATTTGACACACTGGTATTTTTAATACATTTGTGAAAAATCCTGACAGGTGTTATGTCACTAATTCAAAAACTTAAAATGCTGAAAGACAGTTCTGCTGAGCCACTGCTGATGTGGCCTTTATTTTTGAAGTAGTCCTGCTTGGATCAATTCTCTTGTTAACAGCAACGCTTTGCTCTCATCGTTCAGTGTTACTTGATGTATTTTCCCTGACAACTGTAGGGGGATTGGAGCTACTAGATGATCTTTAAAGATCTCTTCTAACCCAAAACAGACTGCAATTCTGAGAATAATGCACACAGTTTTCTTTTTTGCCTCCATTTCCTTCCTAGGCTGAGATTTTCTTTTTGACCACTTTACAGACAGGTAGGTACCTTGTTGCAAGTCACATCACCTGAAGACCTTACCTTCAGCCATGCTTTTTACCTCAATTTCAAATGAGAAACAATATGTTCACTACCTTGGCAAAAGAAACTGTCACTGCATGGGTTCACAAGCATGTGCTTCTTTAAAAGGCAATACATTCACATTCACTGTAAACACATATTTTTCCCCTTTGACGCATTCCCACTTTTTATGCTGTTTACTGCTGTATATTGTTAACCTCAAAAACAATGCATATTTATATGCAGATTGGAAGAAAATGAATGCTTAGAAATGTTGCATTCATCAACTCTCTTTGCGTTTTGAAGATTGTCTTTTGTTCTGGTCGTTAAGACAAATTTTGCATGCAGTGTTAAGTCAGGATGCTATAGATTTCAGGGTACAGCTCTGATGGGTTAATTGTCATGAAAAGGTTGAGAAGTTGTACAGGATGTCCTCGATGCAAGGGCTTCTATGACTCCTGGGGAGAATGTGCTTTCAGAACAGAACATAAAGTCCTTGTTATAAATGTAAGCTCACAGTTGCTTTCAAACATCGCCAGAGAAACCATACAAGCATGATATTTAGACAACACACAGGATTAGTAAAGGTTAATTTCCACTTTTCCCAGAGGAGATCTGGGTCCAAAAAAAAAAAAAGAGTCCCAGGAGAAGCAGAAGGAAATCTTGTCAGTATAATAATAGGAAGATTCCATCAATGTATAAACTCTTATGAATTCTTCTGCAGTGGTGCTCAAAACTAAATCTCATGCCAGAGCTTGACTGCTCTGAAATTCTGAGACTTTGAAGCATTTTTGAAGGTAAGACTCTAATCTTTCTTCAAGGAATGTAACTTAAAAATAAAAATTACATAGATGTGTGGCTTTAGGTGTGGGCAGGGAGTGGAGGACTGATTTTTTGCTGTGAAGTGTGTTGGAATTCTATTGTCTTCGTGAAGCACAACAGTCACACAGCATTTTTAGAAACTATAAAAATGTGAACAAGTATCACACATACATTCTTGTTCTGTTTCTCATCTCTTGTCCCCCTACAATGTTTTTTTTTTCTTCTATGAAAATTTTAAAATGAAAGAATTAAAAGAGAGGATTTTTTTTTCTCAAATAGTGTTTTTCTTAAAGAAATGGTTCTCTTTCTCATTTTAAAAACTACTTAGGATGAAATGCTCGATGTTAGTCCTAAAATTCATTTGTTCTGCTGTAGATCAGGAGTAATTGAATTAATATTAATGAAAACACAACACTAACAATAGAAAAATGTAGCCTATGAAAGAAGCTTATTATGTCACCCTGTTTCTCTGATTTCTCCCACAGTCCTGTTCTGCAAAGAGGAGCAGGAGAAATATGTGGAGAACATCTTCCAGTAGTCATTTTCCTTCCCTGTTCATCTGCAGTGATCTGTCACATGTCACATTTTCCATTCTTAAAGGCATATGGTGGGTATTAGAGATGATTGCTGCAGCATGCTGATCCTGGCCCTACGTATCCTTGTTTGACACACTAGATTGTTGGATGACATTTACTTTGACAGAAAGAGTTGCATGTGCCTTTCTTTTTCTGCTTTTAAACGCAACACTTTCCTAAATACAATAGAGAAACAGAGTTTCTCTTTGGTTTGTAAAAGATTTTCACACTATTCAAGAGTGAGATTAATATTGTCTGCAAGATAAATGGAAAAAGCTGGGCAGGTGTCACCAAAACAGCTGAATGGATTGCCTTTCTGTAAAAGGAATATGATTTCATCTGACCTCTGTAGTCTGGAATATTTAATAAATCAGTAATTACTATTCAAAGACATCCCCTGTGCTGTTGGAGAAGATTTTGGGCACACTGACTTTTATTTCAGTGAAATATTTCTATACAGAATATAAGCACAGAGAAGGACAAAAACTAGGATGAGCTGCACCACATGAATTGGACAGCAGGGAATGGAATATGTGCATATGGGAGAAATTAATGTTTCAGATGAATACCAACTTTACTTCAGATTCAGTCTGTGATCTGTTACTGGCTTGGCAGATACTCCAGATCAGAAAAGGGGTACAGAGATACAGGATATCAAAATTACTAATTTAAGACTCTGACACTGATTGCTGTGAGGTTTTGTTTTCTATTTATTTAATCTATCTCTGTTAATAAAGAGTAAAATATCTGATAAATTTCTGTAATTGTAAAAAAGAAATGCAAGATAATTAGGGTTAAATAGCTGTGGTGCCTTGATATCTCTCTATACAGACAGAGGTGTGTGTGTATATAATTCTGGCCCTTTTTTATATATATATATATGTATATATATACATATATTCATCCTGGAATGGCTCTTCCCCAATAACAGGGACTAGTGGTAATCAGAATGAGAATATTTATCTTGGGTTATAAAGAAAATGTCTGTCTCTCATGAATTTGTATTAATTTTTTTCCTCAATATATTTATTAATATTTTTATCCATCCAGTTCTAAATTGTATAAGCTATTCGGTTTTGATCCTTTTCTGTGAGTCAGTAGGAAATTGTTTGCATTGTTTTATCACTGGAAAACATTGATATCCTTTAATTCAGTTTGTTTTCTTTTTTCTACCCTTTTTTGCCATGTTAAACAAATTTGTACAGAACTTTAGGACAGACTATAGCTCTCAAATTTCTTGGGGCCCTTATTGTGTTAACCTTCATACTGCTGTGTCATTCTTTTCTTAAAATCCCCACAATCCCAGTCATTAAATTTTTCTTGCCAGGTTGCAAAAGAGCTTTGAAAAATGAATGTCAGTTTCCATTAAAAGCATCTATTCCTTACAGTTCAAAGTTGCTCAACTCAGTATTGAATCTTTGTCAAAGGAAAAAAAAAAGGGAAAAAACCTCTAGACTGGGTTTCTACCCTTGCTCATGCAAATAACATTATCTCACACAATAATTCCATTTATTTCAGGCATTTTTGGTTGCATACTATGGGTCAGGTACAGTCTTTGATTTGCATACTTTATTTGAACGGTTCTTATAGATATCTCCTAAAAATTGCTTGAGAATGGATGCGTACATGTGGACAAAACTTCAGTTTCACACCCAGTACAACATGCCCTGCATTGCCTTCCTCAGTGTTTGTGAATTTTGGATCTTGCAGGTGCATTCAGCTGACAGAACACCCATGCCTGTACATGTCAGTCATCTGTCTAGAGTTCCTCCTACTCAGTAGAGAGAGTTCAAATGAAACCACCTACAACTAAGACAGTGAGTTTTGCAAGATTAATATTCCCACATACAGACAAGGTATCTGAATTTGCACAAAACTCTCTTTCCCACTTTTAAAATTAACATTGGACATTTCTGATTTTATTAAAATATTTCCTCACACTTGTATAAGAATAGAGTTAGTCTTGTCTCAATTAAAACATTATAGACATTTTTTTTCACTAGAAGGGCATTTACCTCCTCCCTCTTCCCTGACACATAACAAAGGCATCTTTGTAGTGGAATGCTTAAGTTTTAGAAAACATGTAACCCCAGAATGCAATTCTGTTGTGATAACTGCCTTGATAGCTAATGACTTAATTAGATAATCACATAATTGCAGTAAGTAAAAAAAAAAAAAGGTGCAAAATGGAATAAAGAATTGAAATTAATTTTTCATGGAGAGGAACGACTAAATTTTGAATTTCACAACCTCAGATTATCACTGGCACTAATTAGACCTTGCTTTTTAATAATCTTCCATTATAAAAGCTGCTGAGATATTAAGCAGATATATTTTTTACTCCATGAGCCTTTATGTGATGAGCAGAAGCATTAAAAAACATTTCCTTCCTCTCCCTGGGAAGAAAAAAGGATATTCCATTACCTCTCGTTCCTTTTTTCTAAATATATTTTTTACTAATTGTTATTAGTTATGACATAACCAAGGGTGTTATCTGATAGTTACTAAAGCAATTTATTATTTAGGATTACTCAGTAGGTTCGTTGTTATCACTGCATTAAGAATATGAGTCATGGTTGCTGAGAAGGATTTTTAATCTAATAATCTGATATATGTTTTTACAATGTTTATTATATCACTGAAATGATCAGAAGGAAAAAAGTATGTGGGACTTAAAGGAATTTTGAATATCTGAGGGATCATTTGTTTAATTAGCATTGATTTCAGAGAGTGACTTCCTGTAGTGCACATCATGTGCACTAAATATATGATCACACCTTTGAATTATCTCATTTTATAAATGTCAGAGACAAAATAATGAATGACATAAGTTTCTGAAGCTCTTCTCTGCCTTCGTTTTTCTTTTATTTTTCTGTATGGCCAACTGTGTTAGGTCTGACTGCACTGGGATCCTCCAAATAATGCTCTGATATAGCAGATGCTGCCAATTCAATCCAATCAAAACTGCTATATCCTCAAAGGGAAAAACTAGCTTTCTATTGTGAAAATAGAAACCATCCTTCCCCAAGGTACCAACACTACTTCCGGCATATGTGAACTAGCAGGCTGGATAGTAATTGTGGCAGCACTGAGCAGAGTCAGGCTGTGAAACCTGTCTGGGGAAATGAATAAATATTAAGATGTTTAGTCAATGCTGATATCTGTGTTACTGAGGTTATATTGATATCTACACTGACTGCCATGCTATCATGCCTTATGTCACACAATCTGGCCTTACCTTCTTGCTTGCTTTCTTCTGAGGGTAACATCCATAATCTTTTTGGTCTCATCCAAGAGAAGCAATATGTTAATAAGTAAAGAGACTTCTCTTGAAGCTATTATTAGCAAGGAATATAATTTGCTATATATGTTGCATATTCAAACAGAAAATTTGCCTTTACAGATGTGAAGTTGCTGGCTCTACAGAAAGAAGCTGGTTTTTGAGGGCTTCTAAATTATTTTCATGCTTACATTACCAACATCTGAGAGCAGATTTTTGAAAGGCATAATTACCCAAAAAAGGAAACTTTAATAAAATCTCTCCTTAGTTATGATGTATTGATAAGTTCTAGATGGTCCTGAAGGCAGGTAGTACCTATACACACTTTTTATGAGGTATCTAGTCCTAGCAGAGCAAGCCCATGGCTATACATTTCAGGTTTTATCTATATTTTTTTTTTTATTATTTTAACCCAGCCCTAGCTGCTTCAGAAACACTAACATTAGAAAAACTGAAAATCGGCTATCAAAGGTAATAGTAATTCACATTATTTTAAATGTATGGATTTAAACTCAGGCTTTACAGACTCAGTCAGGATCCATGTGATTCAAGGAATCCAGCCTTTACTATCTTGCCAAAATACAGCAGTGGGTAATGGGATACAGTGGAAGATGTTTCATCATTTGCCAAGCAAGTCCACAAGCCCACAAAAACTAGTGTCAATATATCTTCTGTATCTCACAGGGCTGTAATAACTGGAATAATACATTAGGTCCTGCAAAATATCCTGGTTTGAAGATTGATACTTCCCCAGAGTTGGAATGTCCTCATATCGATCAGGTACTTACAAATCACTCTTAATATGAAGCTAAAATGAAGAATTGAAGTCTAGCTACTAGCCTATAATTAATACAGTTAAATATATACAAATGAAGTAAAATAATACTAAAAATTTATTTTGCCCTTAGATTTTAGTCTAAAAGATCTCAGCTGCAGTTTATTGAAAATAAGAAACTGTGCTGAAATAAGGCAAAATGCACACAGAAATTACCACAGCAACACTCAGAAGTGTTTTATAATGTTGATTGCAGTAAAAATCAAAATTTGATACCATGGGTTATGGTCTGCTTTAAACAAACTATAACATAAAGTAGTTTGACATGTAGGTGGATGTACAGGCTTTAAAATCAAGTACATAATTTTTAAATAACTATCTTTTTGATCTTGTACTTTAAGATTTAATATTCTTCAGAAATGAGCCACTACTATTTTCAAAAAAGAAAAATAAAAAACCATCTCTGAGTCTACTGTAAATTGCTGTTTATTGCCCTTTCCTATTAATTGCATAGTAAACAATGATTTTTGTTATGAAATTTTTAATCTTTCTATATCATTCAAATGATAGCAAAACCAAAACCATGTAGTTGGCATGCATATATGTTTGTGGGCAGCACTATTAAGTAGTTACTTGCGAATCATCCAGTCTAGTATCTTGCATTATTCTGTGCGACTTTTAAAATCTTTGCTAAAAAGCTTTCATAATTAGATTCTATGACAAGAGATAAGAAAGTCCATAAATTATTCTGGATTAAATCAATTTACTTAAAACTAAGCATTTGATTTTTGTCTTTGCAGTTAATCAAATGACTAATTTTGAACAAAAAGCATTCCAAAGAAATCAAAATAACTATTCATGTTGTTCAGACCCTAATTCTTAGTTTGGCCATACTCATTTTAGAAAGTAATAGACAAATCCATCTTTTTCTATTCATGTTAATTTGCAACAAGTGTCGACAAAAAAAATAAATAAATACTTGCTCAGGACTTCAATATTTTCAGATTTCAGTATGGTTGTTTACACATATTTTCTTTATCTATATTATAAAATCCTTGCTAGGATTTATGGGTGACTTTTAATTGGGAAAATAGGAAAAATATGGTAATCACAGAAAGATTTTTCTATTTGTGTGTATTCAAAATTATTCGGAAAACTTTTACCCTTTTAAGTCCTCCTTGCGGATCTAATCTGACAGATAGGTAGACAGATGGACAAATAGAATTGGCAAATAGGGATCACAGTTTATTTTCCTAGTGAATAAGTTGATTACATTGGGAAAGCTGACTATACAAATACAGGGAATGGAAGAAAACAGATGGTATGCGTTCCAACGCCTGGTGGCTGTTTGAGCATTAAAAATTTGTCTGAACCAATTCCCTGTAAGTAAAGAATCTGTATTTTTTAATATCTTCCTTTAAATTACGACCCAGTGAGTGGGGAAATAATGAAAGGAGAATGAACTTGTAATGCCATTTCAAAGATTTAAGCATTCTTTATGCATTAAACCCAGTAAAGTATCACGGAAAAGTCTTTGTTTAAAATGAGGAAATTATAAATACCTAAAAGTAGAAATAGAAAAAGGTAAAACTCTTAACCAAGGATGCAAAATCTCTTCCAAAATAGTTTACTTTTTCATGAAGATATTTTACACCAGTAATTTTTAAGAAGATCTTCCATTCCTGTTGACTCGATAGAAACATTAGCATGCAGGTCTGCTTGCAGATGGATGGTGGAGTGCAAGCTCCTAAGTTTTATATAACTGCTATCCTAACAGCAGAATCAATGACATTACACAAACCTGGCTCACACCCATCACCTGCAATTACAATGAGTTGCTGTTCATTGCATATGGGGTTGTTGTTTTTAAGTCACTGAGGATTAAGAAAGAGAGGAAAATGTACTACAGTCAAAAGGCATGAAGGGGAAAGTGTGTTAGAGCCACATACACTGTATATTTATTTACTTATGATGAGCCCCAGCCACGAGCCATCAGCTTACAGTTTCTCTTACAATCACCCTCATTGGCTATTCATGAACAGGTCATGAATAGCAGGATTATATCACTTTGTTTTTACTTCCTTAATAGGAGCTATTAAAGAGTCACTTTTCAGATTGGTATTATTAACTGTTTGTTAGGCTATATTTTATGAATAGTGCTTTCCTTATTCAGAAGAGGAGAACAGTACAGAGAACTGGAAATGGTTTGAGAAGTAATATGAACATCAAATTATTTGTAAAATAGGAAATAATTGGTATACATTGGCAAATGTAGTTTGAATAAAAGAGCTGAATACCAGCCTATTGCAGGAAATAGTTCAGACTGTTATTCTGAGCAGGTCTGCACCACTACTCTCCAAATTGCCTATACTGCTTTTCAGATGAGCAGATTTTAAGGCCCAAAAAGGGCATTTACATCTTAACCTAATGACTAACAGACTACAGGACTATGAATTTCACTGAGTCATCCAGAGACAACTGCAAGTTTGTAGCATTTAAAGAGGCAACCAAACACACCCAAACTTCATTTTAAGTGTTGAAACCACCTCATTCCGTGGCACAAAATATTTACTGCAACTCTATGTAAGATGTCCCAACGGTTTAATATGTTCTTTATTAAACATGTGTAACATGATCTTAATCTGAATTTGTGTAGCTCTGTGTCATCCCTTTTAGGGAGCATTTTAGTTAACTATGGGCACTGAACAAGTAGAAAACCTTAAACAATATAGGGCAACAATTCTTTTACTGAGGTAAGACATAATGTCTTTTCTTGGCAATAGACAACAAATTGTGGATTTTCTTGCCCTCACTTGTTCAAGAACTGAATTTCAGAGCCTCTTATCCAGCTACGTGTAGTTTGAGTGGTACAAGGTAAAATAAATTGTTAATTTGACTTATTAAGTTGTATAGGGTTCCAAATGTCAGCATCTTACTTACAAAAGATGCATCAGTAATATTGATTAATTTGTGCCAAGATGATTATGCTAGAAATAATTGGACATTTTTTTAAAGGTCTTCAAACTCAAAATAATCTTTCCAATTTTTTGCATGTGATCTTTCTATGTAAAGTACAAGAAGCACAAATGCCAATTCAAAAAGAGAGATTTTAATCTTGCTTTTTCTTCACAGTACAATTTTATTGGACTTTATTAATTTTTTTTATCTTCCTTCTCTTCTGTTTCAGAACACTAAATGCATTATTAAAATTTCAGCATTTCTTTTCAAACTGAAGATCAGGTGTTAGCCACACTATATTCATAATGTTCCTTTACACTCGAAATCTAAAATTTATCACTACTGGGAGAAAAAGGAAATAAGAGCTACACAAGTGAAAAATTTAATGGGGAATGATGGACTTCTGCAGTCATTGAATAAAATGCTTAATACTTCATTTAACACTTCATTTTAACTAAATATGAAATCAACATTCAAATTGAAATAAACATTACATCAATCAACCATTCTCCATATTACATCCAAGAAACCTCTCACAGAACAAAAAGCATGGCTGTACATCTGGCATAAAAGGCTGAAAGGCAAAAGGAAGGATGCTAGAATTTGTTTAGATGTATTTGTTTTCATGGTAGTTAACACTGATTTTGACAAAAACCTCAGCTATTCAGCTGCTCAGGTTTTTTTGGTTTTACATAATATCATGTTTGTTTAAGCATTGAAAATAAGAGAAGTTTACCTAAAATTAAGAGATCAAAACTCTTTTGTTTTCTTTATTAATATAAGTTTGAAATATCAACATATAAGTCACATTCAGTAGAGATGATAAGATCTTTTGATAATACCTCCTGGGAGGGGCTCAGATGATCCCTAGGCCAAAAAACCCTGCTCAAAGCAGTGGATATGAAATCAGCACTTGCATCTAGTTTGGTCTTGAGGATTTCCAAACATAACGACTGCTTAACTCAAATGGGTGGTAAGTACTTCTTCCAACACTTGTTTGTCCTCACAGAGTGTTGCAGTGGGGATCCTGCAACATGCATATATCAAACCAGGAGTCCCGTGGAAAGGAAATATATATGGACAGACAGATTCTTGATAGCTGTTTCAGAGAGATGTTTATTTCTCCAGCCGCATGGCCGGAGCTCTGCCCAGGAACTGTTCCAGTCACGGGACCAAGGGTCCTTCTGCCCGCGCAGGGAACACAAACCAACCCATGGGAACGAGGCTGAGCAGGGGCAGGGAAGCCCCGTGTCTGTGCCCTCAGGGCCCCTCTCCCAGGGCTACATGGCGAGGGAGGGACCCCAACACCACAGGAAAAAAATGTTCTTAGAGATGGTTTTAACTACTGCTCTTTCAGTTTAGGCCTATCTTTCATCTTGCTATCGTACACCATAGGGAAGAGTCTGACTGCATCTTCTCCATATCCTTCAAGTATTAAGTTTCCTCAAAGCTGCCTTTTCTATGGACTGAACATGCCCTAGATATTTGTCTTCTTTTCACAGGGAAAGTTCTCCAACTCTTCCAGTCATCTTGGCATGATTTGATGATCTTGTGTTAGTTTATTGACATCTTTCTCATAATGAGGGACTTCAGATTGGATACAATATTCCTGGTGCTGCTCTTATCCTAGGAACTGACAGGCAGAGGTGACCAGAAGGACAGATTATCAAAAATGTGTGACAATGTGGTTTTGACTTTTGGAGGGGGAAGAGTGTCTGATCTACAGGCATTAAACATTTGTCAGC
>NW_008237222.1:1486287-1603511 GCF_000691975.1 Corvus brachyrhynchos | reverse complement strand
CAGGTATGTGTAATCTAATGGGCTGCTAGGGCTCTACACAAGAGGCAATGACACAAACCCTCAAGAATGTGGATGGAGACATTACTTTTCCATAAGATGCCATTGCAGAAAAAAGGATGATGCTTCTCCAACCCAGACAGTAATCTAAGCAAGATTGCCAGCAGGATGATCAATAGAAGAATGATATATATCACAAAGTTCAAAATCTGCTGGTTTCTCTTGGAAACCACTGTTTAAAAAGTACAGACTTATTTTTTAAACCTTTTCTTTTTTCTTATATTTTTGATTCCCTGATCCTCTTACAAGGCAGCACAGTGGTTGCAAAAATATTTCTCCATCTTACAGAGGCATATACATATATGCACATATAAATCTATATTATGTCTTGTTTATATTTGCAATACTACAGGTATGGTGACAAAGTCATGTCATGTTTCTATGAAAAAAAGAAATAAGGCAGGAAGGAAACAACTCCCAAAATAGAGTAACTTGTGCACTTTGCCATTAGCATCTGCAGTTTGCGTTTGTGAAATTGCTTCAGTTACATGTCTCTGTCAGACAATTGGTTACTAATTTCTCCACAATCTTCCATCAGAAGCACAATAGAAAAATTGTAAGAAGCTGAAAAGATCTTGTCTGACCAGATGGAACCACCAACTCAGAAATGTACTTGCACAACTACAAGTTCCAAGATAAACATATATTGCAGGAAAGACGCTTTTGTTGTTGTAATTGGGTTTTTGTTTTGGTTTGTTTTTCTTAATAAAGAATCCAACCTCAAATTTTAACTTGTGCCTCCATCTATGAATTCTAGTTTTTTGAGGGGGGGGTTGGGTTATTATTTTTTTTATTTTATTTTTTTAGAATAATCTGCAATGGGGAAAAAAAATTGCCATACTCACACAAGCATAAAACTAGTATCTTCTCAAGTATAAATCAAAATAGAATTGTCACTGCCTATAAAGGACATGAGAATTTTTTGTTACAGCTTTGATTGGAAGCATAAAAGCTGGGGGTCTTTGACAATATTTAAGAAGAAACAATAGACCTCAAGTTTCCTTGTTCTTATTAATTATACCTGTACTGCATGTCAATCACTGTCAAATTTTCTTCTCTGAGAAGGACTTCCAGCCCTGTGGCATGCATGAAAATGTACCTGTCTTTTCAACCAATCTCTGCCAGTACCTTGTAAACTGATCGCTGTTTTAATAGCCTTGGTGCAACAGTCTTTTGTGGTGAAGTTATGCCTCCCCTCCTAATTCTAATGAATAGACTCATTGTTGAAAATGTGGTGGTTAAACATTTACTAATCTAGGCTGTCTGCAGAGATGCAGAAATATGTTGGCTAGTCAGACAGGTGGCTCCTTTTCATGTGGCATTACAATACAGATAGTTTTTATGAGTTTCTCTTTGGATGCCAGACTAAAACAGAACATATCCATCTCAGTCATTTTCCTGTATTTTTGGGCTCTATGTGTGCCTGCCTGGGAGGCTGGCTGCTGAAAAAGTTTAACATGATCTCAAGGGAAGAAAAGGGTGAAATTATTTAAAATAACTAGTACGTAAGTATAGCAAAGGGGTTTTCTGCTGACTAAAAGGGGTAATTGTCGATTACAAAAATGTCCTTAATGGAGAATTAAGGACATCTGAACCAATAAGATCCAATATTTGCATTTCTGGAGGGGATAGAAAAAAAAATTGTGAAGGAAATGAACTTTTTATTAAAACTGAGAATTTAAAAAAAAACCCAAACAAAACCAATCAAATCAAACCCAAATCAAAATACTTTGTATTTTTAGTGTGATAATTTTGTTTCAATTTTAAAAAACCTTTTCTTTTGTCTATTTTCCCTAACTGTTCTCATCTCTAAACTGAATCTACTATTCTTGATATTGGCTCACATTATGTGAATAACATGCACTCAGGGTGGTAGAATCCTTAAACACATTCTTTTATCCATGAAGTACAGCCATGGTTGCATGGAACCTGACAGTTTTTTTAGCAGCACACAGCAACTTGCAATGGCAAGAAATGGTGAATCAAGCTGAGCATCTCCTGGAGGGCTCTGAAAGCATTCACTTACAGAACATGTGGGATGCATTCAGTGTCCTTCTAGTTTAACAAGTTTTCTCTATGAAAAATCATTGTCTTTCTTCAGTGCTATTGTGTAACTGTTTTCTGCCACACCTCTTCTACCTCCTCAGAAATATATTATGCTTCTGGTTAGTTTTAAGTTATTTATGATAGGGAAGAGAATGTTTTTTCCAACTATTTGGTAGGAATGAAAAAAGCAGTTCAGAAAAGCAGATTTCTAAGGTGGTACTAGCTTTTTCTCCGGTGAGTGTTAGAGTAGGCACAGTTTTTGGAACTCTCTGACCACCACCCACTTTCATTGAAGACAGTTTGTTTTGTAATACTTAACAGCTACTGATCTGACATTTCATTCTGAGCTTGTTTGCATTGCAGTAAGTGGGGATAAACTGTAGAAAAGTGAGTCCCCAGATTGTGTGAATGATAGTCTTACTCTAGAATTTGGTTTTTATATCTCTGCTTATCTAAGATATAGTGACAGTCCATCCTGAAATATAAACCAAACCCAGATGGAAGAGCAGACCTGAGAAAGAAGGACTTAAAATAATTTCTCACAGTCTGTCCTACCTGAATCTAGCCAGGTCAGTCTAAATTTATCATTCTGCCTTTCCCTCTGCAGCCTGAGATGCATTCTGACCCTTCTAGTGTTACTAGGTTTGGGAACTGTTGGCACAAATGGTTTGTGGGTAGGCAGTAAAGAGGAAAACATCAATGATATGTCTATACAGTGGAGGCTAAATGTGTTACACAGCTGTTGTTTTCTCTGTAAGGTATAAGTAATCCTTAGAGGGTGAGACCTATGAAATACAACAGCCGTGGCCTGAATGGCCTCGTGCCACCAGAGCAATTTCCTTCAAATGATTCTATTCAGTGTTAACCAATAGCACATGAATCATCAGGCCAAATTCATTTCAGATGTACAACTCTCTTCATTCTATACATTTGATCACTGGCTGGGATTAGGTGAAACATGTAGAGTAGCAGTATACACTTCCCATAAAAAACTGCATATGGGCTATGGCTGGAGAGGATGACTGTAAATATTCAAGAGCAAAGAGAAGCAATGGAAATTTTGTGGTTGTGACTTGGAGTTGATACTACAAAAAAATATTCCATCATGAAGTGGAATAGTTCAGGTATTTAACTAGCAGAACTCTGACAAAATGACATACACACTCTATTAAGAACAGTCACATGAAAATAAAATAAATACTATTACGTGGTTCTTTCTGCAGACATTTTCCAAGAGATTGTTCTGAAATGGCAGGTTTTTATGTAACAATCATGTCTGAAGTTTTCCTCTTTTTATCCTGTAGAAGTGAAATTCAGTGATTACTTTTTAATCCCTCTGCCAGTTCTTTACAAGGTCTTAATCTCATTCAAAGTGTAATAGAATAAGGAATATATTGAATACACCGAGTAATTAACTGAAATTAAAGTCATCAAATTAATTAAACAACTAGAATAAGTGGCAGTTCTTACAGGCGGAATTTGAAAAAAAGAATAGTAGCATGAATGATTATAAAGAACTCTTTCAGAAGCATGAGCAGGAGAGACAGAAGATTAAGGATGTGCTGTGGCTTTTTCTAAGTTCTAAAGAACATCTTTCCCATGTGTATGTTTCAGTTCTGCATGTAAACATTTTTTGCTAGCATAAGGAAAACTCAGTCAACTCTGTGTGTAGGTAACTGAATTCTACTCATATATATCCATCTGTTAAAATGAAATTTTGTATATATAGCCTCCACTGTAAGTGGTTAAGTTACCAAGGCTGTCAAAAGGCTTTTAAAATTACTTTGAACTTGAGGCTAGGAGCCTGGATTTTATATTTGGATTCTGAGCACTATACACTATCCATCCCAAAAAACAGGAAAGCCAAACAGCATCCTGTTTGACCTGTTGTTTGACTGGAAAAGGGATTTTCTGGTTGTGTTTCTGTTACAGGCAGATACACTTGCTGTTGAAGATCTCAAGGTTTCCATCATGGTACAAACAAACAAGGAAGGGATGTATGAGACCATCTAATTTGAGGAGTTTGTCTGTACAAACCTGTAAATATATAAGAACAATTGGAAATTATAGAATAGTTTGGGTAGGAATTTCATTCCAACCCCCCTTCCATGGCCAGGGACACTTCCCTCATCTTCTCTGGACAATCTCCTCCAGTGTCTTACCACCCTGACAGTAAATAATTTCTTGCTAATATCTGAAGTAACCCTGCCCTCCTTCAGTTCTGTCAGTACATACCCTTGCAAGGAGTCCCTCTACATCTTTCTTGTAGGCCCCTTGAGGTACTGGAAGACTGCAACAATGTCCCCCTAGAGCCTTCTCTTCTCCAGGCTGAACAACCCCAACTCTCTTAGCCTGTCTTATAATAGACATGCTCCAGCCATCTGATCACATTTGTGGTCTTTTTTGGACTGATTTCAACAGGTCAATGTTCTTCTTATTTTGGGGGCCTCAGAGCTGGATGCAATATGGGGTCTCATGAGAGCAGAGTAGACTATTAGAGTATCAAGCTACATAAAATAAGTCTATAGACTTTATTCCTCTTGGCAGAAAAATTATTACTATGCCAAATCTTTTGCTCTTCTTGATTAGGTCAGGTGGGGGCAAGCAATAGGATCACATAGCCAGATCCCTGTGAAACAGCACTCCTGAGATTCTCAAAAGCCACTTCAGAAGTGCACAAGGACTGGAAAAGGACTTTTCTGGTTGTGTTTCTGTTATAGTCAGATACACTTGCTATTGAAGACCTCATGGTTTCCATACTTGGAAAGTATCCCACAGATCCTTGTGTCCACCTGAGATTACTATTCTTTCTCAAAAGGAAGGTGAAGAAATGGCATATGGCTAAATCTCCACCCACACCATATGAATTTGCATCGCTGCTGTGTCACAAAACACTTTTCTCCTGCAGAATATGCACAGTGTCTGTCTCTAGTCTAGATCTAGCCAAGTTAGACTTGTTATCACCCTTTCTGGTGGCTTGTCTGAAGTTAGACACTCAGAGGGGAAATCAGGAAAGAAGAGATGAAGATGTAGAAATTGTTAAGACTGTAACGGTCAAGAGAAGCTTCATTTAGTACCCACATCACCAATTCACTGGAGCAAGCACTGTGACCATGCATCGGTATAAAGCTGAAATTTAATTCTTTTGCTGTCTGAAACTGGAGTTTGTATATATCTAAAGTGATCAAGTTGATTGCAAGTTGCACATGTTTCAGATTTTAAGTAATGATGCTTATCACAAGACTAGAGTTGTATTTAAAAAAAAAGGCCCTGCTTCCTATAAAATCCAGACTTTATAAACAATTACAGCAATATATAATTATATAGAGTAATTAAAATGGTGATTGCAATCTCTTATTTCCTCCCTATATTTTTCTTCTGTATTTTTTTTTTTTTAAACTAACCCTTTTACCAAGGAGGAATCCTTTGAGAAAGATTTCTGGTGGATATGAATGGCAGTAATTCTATTTGCTAAGGTTGACTAATATAATAGCCAGCATTTTAAAATTAACTTTGATGAGTACTTCTGTCTACAGCTGTTAATCCCTTCTTAAGAGATTAATGCAATTCTCGCTGAAAATCTCTAGCCAGGGGTAGATTTGACTCCTAAATAAAGCTAAATCTAAATAGAATTAACACATGATTTGAATATGAACGTTTAGTAAATTGCTCATACCACACCAGCAAGGTATTTTGTGTCTTGATATGGCTCAGGGAATAAAATACTCTCTATGTTGCTGCCTGATTCTTCATTTATATTGTTTCCTGGTGTGAAATTCTAGTAAAAAAAAAAAATAGCAGCTAATATTTTTACAAAGGAGGGGTGAGGATATGACAACAGATTTACAAAGGTAGGTTACGATATATACAGATATGTTGTTAGCAGAATTTTTAAATGAAGTAAATAACACCTTTTTTAAAAAAATTACTGATGTTCAGGGCCCAGCATAAAAATTTCTAATACCTGGTTATTTGAAATTTTTATGTTCAAATCCTTTTGTGAAACTGGATGATTCTTTGTAGAATTACAGCCAAGTGAAGAATAGTGTACTTTTTAAATCACTTGTCAATTTTTGAAGTATTACTAGAAAATATGACACAGGTACATAAAGTGAAATGTTTTTAAGATGGACCTGATTTTTATTTTTTTGCAAATAGAGGAGTTGTATCATTTATGGATAAAAGCATTATGTGAGATTCAAGTTTAACACATTTTAGGGTATCACCTGATCTTTACAAAGTAAACCTCCTTCCTAAGTGCAGCAGAGCAGAACTGACTGGATTAATTACAGTAATTTGTTATTTTCTCTAGGAGATACTAAACTTCATGAACTTTACATAGATTACAGTAAGGAAAAATTCTCTCTGGACATAAAATGCACATTTGGCAGCTGAGATAAGTTGAACATGGTTCCTGCTGGCTCAGTCAAAACAATATTCCTCTGGTAGAATTTTAAGTATCCCAGATGAACTGTGTTCAAAGTTTAATTCTCACTGAAATTGAGGGAATTGCCCTCTTTTGTCCTATTAGTTCAACTATAAGACACCTTTGCTATTTCAAAACCATGGGTGTGCATTACTATTTTTGCAGAGCAAATATGATTGTAGTAAGAACTTTCATAACTTTTAATACATAGATTGTTTTTTCTTAAGATCTTCTACTGAAAAAAAAAATTAAATAAGACCTGTAACTGTTGACACTGGAAAGTTCTTTCCCCTTCCCCCTTTTTCCCTTATATTGGTTTGGGAATCTTATAATTTTCTTCTTCCTTATGCACTTGCTCTAACTTTTCAGAAGAGACTCTGAAAGAAAGTGGAAAATAATGAAGGTCAAAGTGTGAAAAACAAAGATTCGAATGCATATGATACAATTTTACATTAGCTTCTTAAAACAAATAAACTCTGTTCCTTTTTTCAAAGCCTGTAAAAGTAACTAAAAATTCTTTATTTTGTTGATTTTTTTTCTATAGAATTGAACTTTCAGAATTTAAACATTTCAGATTTTTTCTCTTTCTAGGTTTACAAAAATAAAACACAACTAAAATCTTATAAAATCAACTAAAAAAGTATACTCTATACTGTGTCTATTAAAGTGCATGTTATTTTTGGTTTTTTCATTTACTCAAGTATTATTTATTTTCTGTAAGATTTTTTCCACCTTTATAACAGAATTCTAATTATGCCATAGCAGTTGTCCTCTACTCCTTGCTGATAGTCAATGGGCTGTTCATGCATTGTTCATGGAAGTCTTTATTGTCATCCATGCTTCTTTTTTAAAGACAAGAAAAATTTAACACTAATTCAAAAAATAGAGGCAAGTGTGAAATGCTCTGGAATTTATTTAATATTGCTGCCTATTAAATTAGAGATAGGTTTTTAATGCATGATAGTTTGTTTTGATTTTATCCATCACACAGTGTCTAAAACTTCTCCTTAACAGTAGTATTCTGCCCACTTTGCATTCTGGGCTCTGCAGATGACTTGTACTTTGACTAAAGTTTTTTTTTACTACTGACCCATCTGGCCTTAGTGTGAGACTCTGTGGTGTGGGTGGTGGTGGTTTAGGTTGGATTGACTGACTATTAATCTTTCTGTGAAATAGTTTAGTTCATACTTATTTAGAAATATGTCTAATCGTGGTATTTATACTTTTCTGGTCCAGTTTTAGCATGCAGTAAAAAAACTCTGAGAAATCAAGAGTGGCCAATATTTTTTATACTCTGTTAATTATCATAAATTTTATTTTAAGAAAAAATAACTAGGAAACAGAAATTAGCAGCAATATTATCATAAAATATGATCATACTTTAAATAATACCAAGATAAGCTGTATGATGCATATCCTGTTAGTTCCAGTTATGTATATTTACACAGAATTTCATGGAATTATTTGCTTCTGGTTTTGGCTGGGGTAGAGTTAATTTTCTTCATGGTGGCTGGTGTGGAGCTGTGTTTAGGATTTGTGCTGAAAACAGGATTGATAATACAGAGATGTTTTTGTTATTGCTGAGCAGAGCTTACTCAGAGCCAAGGCTTTTTCTGCTTTTCATACTGCCATGCTGGTGAGGAAGTTGGGGGTGCCTAGGAGTTGGGAGGAGACACAGGTGGGACAGGCGATCCAAACTGACCAAATGGATATTCCAGACCATGTGACATCATGCTCAGCATATGGAGTGAAAGGAAGGAGGAGGAAGGGGTGGCACATTTGGAGTGATGGTGTTTGTCTTCCCAAATCACTCTTACCTGTGATGGGGCCCTGCTGTCCTGGAGATAGCTGAACACCTGCCTGCCCCTGGGAAGCAGTGAATTAACTCCTTGTTTTGCTTTGCTTGTGTGCATGGCTTTTTCTTCCCCTATTAAACTGTTTTTATCTCAACCCATGAATTTTCTAGTTTTTATCCTTCTGATTCTGTCCCCAGTCCTGCTGATAGGGATTGAGCGAGTGGCTGTGTGGGACTTGGCAGGGGTTAAACCATGACATAATCCAATATATTATTGGTCAGAAAAATCTGTGGTTCAGTGAGGGAACATAGCAGGAGGATTTATTTTCCACCCAAGGATTGTATTTCTACTTTCAACCAGCTGTTCTTCATCCTCCCACAAAAAGAAAAGAAACAAGAAGAGTGCTCTTCTGCTCAGAATTCAGAAGGCACAATACTAATCTCTGTGAAAAAAATCTCATCTGAAGATCTTCTCAGAAGGTTTGACTTGAACTCCAGCATCTGAGGAGCATACAATGAATGGCTGGTGACCTATTTTTTGCTCTTTAAAGCCTTATGAATTGTGCCCTAAATCTCAGAGTCATCTACGACATACTTTCTAAGAGAGTTTAAAAATACAGAATTGGAATGAGGGTAAGACTGTAGTGTCACATCATTCAAAAAGAAAATATTGTACTGTACAAATTTCTGGCATAACAGCAATATCTTTTCTTGGCTTTGAAATAAAGGGTCCAGTGAACACTTAATGCTCAAATGTCAAATGAAGAGTTTCTGAAATGCCATAAGTTTCATCTCTGCATTTTTATTTCACATGCTGATGAAAAGTCATATGAAAACGGAAAAGGTTTTACAGATGATAGATCTTTTAACTCCAGACATAGCTACAGGCTATGAAGAGTAATGTAGTGTCCCTGGTGTATCATGCACAGGGAAAGCAGGGTAAGATTTTCCCATGGGTTTAAACAGAATATATGGAATGTCTGAGGCTCTTTTAATAATTTCCTGATGGAATTTCAACAAACCAATGTGATTAACAGATTGAGATAGGCTTTCCTAATGCTTATCATCACTTTTAGCAGTACATCAATTGGCTAAGTCAACTGTGACAATCAAGTGCCATCGTATCTATGTAAAGTAAGAAAATGAAAGATTGTCTTTCTTTAAAAACTCTTTTCTGCTATCCAATCCTATCATTCAAAATTTATAAGTCCACTTTGTCCTTCAAAACACAAAAGTAATGGGGCTTAACTATTTACAAATGAGGACATGGTTAGTTTTTCAGCATATAGACACACTTCTAATACTTTGCTGAAAGAGAACTGTTATGTAGCCATGTCACATCAGCCAGAGAGCTATTGTAGAGCTTTCAGGAGATAAGAAAAATTACAGCTAAATTAGATAAAAAAAAAAAAAAAAGTGATGAAATAAATTATAAAACAACAGTAGGGTCCTTTTTATCTATTTTAAGGAAATTGGTTAATTTAGCACTTGAATGTAAATATGCCTTCTCCATATGCCCAGAAATGTCAAATGAGTGTGGTATAATTACTCTGACACTATTCAAGTATTATTCTGTGCAATCTAAACACATCTTGTGTTTTCATGAGATAGTGGCAGACAGATTTTAAAAAAATCTTCCTAGACTGAAATAGACAATGTTAATAGGTATTGCATTATTATAATAAGTTATGTTTATCTTATGGGTAATTAAAATAAAGGAAAAACAAAATTAGTGAAGAATGTAAGACTGACAGTTCAAAATGATAAATTGTCCCTTCTAGATCAGGTAGAAATTGAGGTATAAGGGTGATTACAGTGTTTAGTGCATTCTATCCTCCTCTGTATCATTCCTCAGTTGTCCCAACACTATAGATCTACTTCAAGTTTGAGACTTCTCTAAAGAAGAAAGAGCATGAAAAGAAGTTAATTTTCCAAAGATCATTGTATCCTCAGTACTGAGGATATTACCAATGCAGGAAGTATGTATGGCAGTGATAAGATCTGCAATGTAGGTAGCTGGCACCTTCGTAAACACATTGTATATCAAGTAAATGGGACCAAATAATTCATATAGTCTCCAGATTCTCTTACATCTATCTTTTTCAAATATAATTGGTGTGAGATGGGTTGCTAGCTACATCTTTATATTACTTATGCATTCCTCCCTAAAAACATGATTGAGCTCTTTAGAAAGGCATATTTGTTTCTCATGATAGTGAGTCAACATCAAAAGGAAAAGAGATGGGCCTTTCATATTGATTTTCCTTATCTGAATATTATCAAGGAAGTTTTTCATTAGGACACCCCTTAATATTTCTTCCTATGTTGTGTTTAGACATATATTTAGGAAAAAAGAAAATAAAGGGTCTTAGGTTGTCCTACCAAAGGTAGTCTGAAAACTAACTGTGCCCCTGTGTACACAAAATTGTAGAACTGTAGAATGGTGTGGACTGGAAGGGATCTTGACGATCCTTTCTTTCCAATCATCCTGCCATGAGCAGGGACACCTTTCACTAGATAAGGTTTCTTAAAGCCTCGTACAACCTAGCCTTGAACACTTCCAAGGATCTTCCACAACTTCTCTGGGCAACCTCTTCCTTATACCTCCACCAGCAAATGTATATCATGAATAGAAACTAAGGTATGGAATAAAAGGTACTAGATAGATATAAAACATGGTGGTGATGATAACATCTTTGTTCATTTCAAAACAGTGATGGACAGGTTGCTCATGCATTAAGATTTCTTATTTGATGAATGTGCCATTCTGCAAGAGAGAGACAACTTACTGCTGTGCCTCACTTTTTAAAGAATTACCATTGCTGCCTATACTCAGCACTTAAATTGGACTGAAGGAAGTGCCATATCCATCCATCATTGCTAAATGACTGATTTTCATCAGTTCTTAAAAAATTGAATTGCTTGGACAGTCTGATGAGATAAATTTAATGGTCTTTGGGAAAAAGAATATTCTTGGCCTTGGCAGCTGAATATCAACCACTCAAGAAGAGTTCATAGAACAGTAATACACTGCAAAAGGAAAATCTTATACCCAACGACATTGTTCTTTTCCTACAGGTTTTTAGTTGCTTTTCCTGTATCTCTTATATTTGCTAAGACTATATTATTTTCCCATGGGTTTAAATTTGATTTGATTGTTTTTAGAAAATCAATCTTAAGAGAAACTAGGAACAAGAAATTTTATCCTAATTATCTTCTTAATAGGTGTTCATTACTGAATCTGAAGTTAATATGGAAAGAATACCAAATAATAAATAAAAATTTGTGATCTTAGAACTGGACAGAGTGAACAGGAAAGTGAACAATGTTAGGTCTCTTCCATCATCTTTCTCTGCCATGCATTTAATATATTTAAATGAAAACATACTTATACATATAAAATCAAGCTTGAACCAATTCCAAGACCTGAAATTAAGCACTGAATCCTCATATGACTGTTACAATAGACTGTCAAACATAGAATCATAGAATGGTTTGGGATGGAAGGGACCTGAAAGATCATCTGGCTCCAACTCCAGCAGGAAAACCTTTTACTAGACCAGTTTACTCAGAGCTTCATCCATCCTGGTCTTGAACCCTTCCAGGGATGGGGTATCCACAACTTCTCTGGGCAGCCTGTTCCAGTGTCTCACACCCTCACAGTAAAAAATTTCTTCCTAAAAGTCCCTCTCGAGTCTTCCAGTACTAGTACCCTCTCCTTCCTTCAGATACTGGAAAGTCTCCTTGAAGCCTTCCCCAGAATGAGCAACCCCAATATCTCTCAGCCTGTCTTAGTAGGAGAGGTGCTCCAGCTCTTTAATCATCCTAGTGGGTCTCCTATGGACTCATTTCAACAGGTATATGTCCTCCTTGTGTGCTTCTGTATTTGAAATAATTACTGGAAATAAATCTTGCAATTAAATATTCCACTTATGTTTAAACATATTGTCCCAAAGTACTACCAATCTTAACAAGACAAAGAAATAATAATGTGTGGCATACCTGGTAAGGTAGATGGTCTGTCTTTGAAACACCCAGAACAAGTCATCAAGCTTAATTTATTCCATTATTCCACTTTCTTACACCAGGAATTAACTCAGTGCTCAGACTTCAGGTAATGCACAAGAGGTTATCCAGGATACAATGACATAAAGGAAGAATATTCCAAGGAGTTTCATAATTAGCTGTAAATGTGAAGAAGGTAAAAAAATAGGACAAGAACTAATGCTAAACATTTAAATATTAGATTCTCCATCTAATGGAACTGAGCAAGGAGGGCAATTTTAAAGAAAATATGCCAAAGAGGGGGATAGTAATAGATGTTTTGGTCAAAAAAGCAGTGTTATTTTTCTACTTTGCTTTCAAAAATCTAAAAGCAAAATGAAATATTTTTAAAAAATTAATTAATGTATTACTATTGACATCTATAAACCTCAGTATATTTTAGATGTGCAAATACTATTGGAAAAAAACAAACAAAAAAGTTAACAAATGAAATTAATGTGCAAGCAAGAGGAGACAAGTCTCCTTAAATTACCAGAATTTATGCTAACAAACTATGTTTTATTAGGGGCTATCACTGAGATTTATCAGATAGATATGCAGAACTGCAATACTTACACAATGATAGTGTGACCTTGTTAATTTTAAAGCTGAATAAGATTTATTAAAAAAAAAAAAAAATAATTCCCTGATCGTTTCTGGGATACACCTTCCTAATGTTGTGTCATATCCCACGTTAAGGTTCTGGAAGGTTTAGAGGCTTACAAAAGAAAAGTAATTTAGCAATATAAGCAAGGTATATATATATAAAAAAAGACAATTCAATGAGGAATAGGTTCTGAAAATGAGTTTGAGTTATCTAAAAATGTCCTACTTTATTATTTCACATATATTATCAGACAACTCGAACTCATTTTCGGAACCCATTCTTCATTGAGATATCTGTCTTCTCTATGAGGCTTTGCCAAGAAAATCTCCCAAGCATATTTCTTTCTTGGTAAATTTGTTTGCTAGTCTAAATTCCTGCACTAAAGGCAGCTATGTTCCTGATGAAACTTGTCTGAATCAAGACTTGTTTCCAGTAAATATTGAGTACAAGTTATTGAACATCAATGGAAAAATGATGCTTCTACTAAGGTACCAAAATATACTAGGATCATCCATAAAAAGTTCTGTCCTCATTAATTCCATACAAGTTAAAGAAATTATTTTATCGCTAAGTGCAATCATAAAGCATGCAAATTCCAAGTAGTTTAACTAATTGTGAAAACATTTTTTCTTCCCTGAACATTAATTTCCATGCCTACCATTATTTGAACTTAAATAAAAAAATATTATTAGTAGCAGTACTTGAATAAAGAAGCTTGTACCAAGTCTCTAGTCTACCTGTTCCATGTAATATAAAATATCCATAGTCAAATCCACCTCCTGATATAGGCATCTTTTGAGACACACCTTCAATGCTACCAGGCATTACTAATGTTTCACTGAATGTTGGCAAATGTTACCATAAGAGTTAAAACATAAGGTGAACAAATAATATAAGCAATAGCACGCAGTCAGATTCATACCAGGCTTTTCCTGAAGTAAGCAATGCCTATGAAGGCCGCTTGTTAAGGATTTTATTTATCTTGTCAACACATTTGATGCAGAAATGTAAAATTAAATGTACTCAGGTACATGATAGTGATGAAATTAGAAATGTGACAAAGCTTGTTAATCGACATCTGTACCAAATGCGTCCAAAATGGTTTCAATTTTAAGTCTGACTGTGTAGGAATTGGATAAGAATCACTAATTATTACAAACGTACACATCTTAGTAAACATGTTTCAGAGTGTTTGCTTCTCAGTGTTCTCTCCTCATCTGTTAGGAAAGTTGATTTACATCTTCAGATTATATATATAAATTGTAATATATAGATTTCAATACTTCTTTTTTAATCAAGCATCTGCAAAGAGTCATCAGTTTACTCTTTGTTTATGATTATGGAAACTTTCATAACCCACTGATTATGAGATACATCAACTAAGGAGCAAACTGAACTTATAAGCAGCACATTTGTAAGTATCCCCAAAAGCAAGGCAGTATACATATAAATTGTAAGTAATGAGCAACGACGGACTCTGCAATACCACACTGCTGCAAACAGCTGACTGTTTACAAACACAGTGGCACAGCAACCAGTTATATATAGACAATATTACAGCATCCGTGAGCATCTTTCAGAATGGAAGCTGAGTATGCAGAGTTGAAAAGTTCATGGGTGACCTATAACAACAAAGCGTAATGCCCTCAAAAATGCTCTGTGCAAGACAAGGAAATACTAGGAAGCATTTCAGTGTAAAATTTAACAGAGTTACTTAAAATCTGATTTTTTTTTGTCACAGGAGATTGTTTTGATATTTTCGTTCAAAATTATGATGAAAAGAATTATATTTTTAAAAATTTGCCAGTGGGCCTGTGTAATAATATACTGTGAAAATATTAACAAAAATCCTTTATGAAGTGCTTAAACACTATATTTTTTACTTTATATGTTACATATTTTTTGTGAAGTTTGTAAGATCATCCCATTTCTCTACTTTTCATAAGTCAGAGTTTTTCTTTGTACCCACTGATATGATACCTCCTGACAAGATGTCCGGTTAAAATCTTTAAATATTTTTTTTTCCATTTCCTCAAATTTATATATTTTTTGTAAAAATTTACAACTGTCTAATTTTTCTTGTAAAAATATAAAATATCTGCTGAGTTACATTACAGTTATAACTATTAGTAAAACACTTGAGAACAACCATTAATTTGATATTTTCTGTGATAAGTACAGTTTGAGGCCATTATAAGAGAAGAAACCAGTATTTTGAAAAATAATACACATCTACTGTGCTTTGGAATAAAGATGAAGCTTCAAAGATAATGCGATATAAAAAGACCAATTTTTGTCACAGGCTAAAAATGCTTCGATTCACTTTACAGATATTTTTGTTCTAGCTTAAGTAATTCTGGCTTTTGTGTTATTTGGCATCACATCAGACTATGCCTTTTAATACCTTCCAGGGCATTTTACTTCTTTTACATTTGTTATGTAGACAGAGACAGTAAGAACAAATGGTCCAAGAGAGCACTAGATACATGCTGCAACTTGCATGTGAGGCTGTAGGAGTGGAGTATAATTTAGAAAATGCAACACTTTTATTTAAATGAATCATCTGTTCTTCATTTAAAGGGGAAAATATAATATTCCACCCCTCATTCTTTACCAAATAAACAAAGAACTTTGTCCTGCAAAAAAGATCAAATTAGATTGGCATCTCATGTAGATAAAGACTGTGAGAGACAACACATATACAAATGTTACACAGCTCTAACACACCTGATGTACTTAATACCTCAATGCTAAAAATGGAACATTAGTTACTAAGAAATTGGAGATATAAAGGCATGAAATACACTATCATTATTTACAGTAGAGATAATAACTTACGGTTTTCTGCTTCTTTCCTTTTCTCCTGCTGTTTCAAGCAATCTGAACTTAGTGTAAAAACTAATGTATATCCAAAATAGAAATGCACAAAGAATGCTACATATTTGCAAATATATACACTCTTTAATGTTTGTTTCCTTTAGAGGCAGCATTTTTAATTGTAATAAAAATACAAAGAAAAAACATCTGTCTGTGACATCAGATAATACCTGAAATTCAATTTTTGATGACATTAACAGACATTTTTCCATTAATTCCATTGGGTATTATATCACAATCCAAAAAATTGTATTTTTTTTTTAAATACAGATCACATGGATTTCTTTCTAACTGTGACTTTTGAGGTACCTTTAATGATTTGATATCTTAAATAACTTCTTAAATATCTGAAGAAGTGGTAGAATGTAGAAAAGGCATGTAATATAGGAGAGGATTTTAAAATAAATGAGAACGTTTACCTTGTTTTGAGATGACATTTTTGCATTAAAAACAACTTAGCTCATCTAATGTGTGAATCAGTGTGTGTCAAGCAGTGAGAATAGCAGTGAGTGGCAGAATTACTTTAAACAAATGCGTAGCCTCTGAAGATAACTCTCCTTCAGCATGTCTTTACAGTGTGAAATCAACTAAGTGTATAACACCTATGTGCTTTTGCAATCCGAACAAAATAAGTATGAATGCTTGTAATTAATTTACACAACTTTTTATTCAGAGAACAATTTCATGCAGAGTTTCTCTGGAAATTCAGTACCAGAGCTGTTCTGATATTTAAGTGTCTTATCTCAATTGCACAGAGAAAACTACAAGTATACCAGACAACAAAGACCACAAAGTTAACAGTGGAATGCATAAATACAAATTGCAGGTCATCTTCTCTAGGCATTCTGTACATGCTGGGCATCATATCTTCATTTTTATAACCATATATATAGATGAAGGTAGGTAGTGTTTTATATAATCATATTTTCCAGGTAAGAATAAAGACTGTATAATTGGTGCCAGACTAAAAATTTATGTGAAGAATATTCATCAGTTCCAGCAAGGGATGAAAATGTGTTTAAATTATGTGTGCAGGGACATATATATGACCCTTTTCCTTTTTTCCCCCTGTTCTTCTTTTTTTAATATTTGAATTTTAACCATGGGCCTATTTAGACATTTTGCTTACACTGTACAAATAAAATAATACTTAAAATTCCTCCCCCATGCCATATGCATATACTTATATTTGCTTTGAGACTGACAGCCTGGGTAGATTTTGCGCATATCTTCTGCATTCTGAAACATAAACCTTTCTTGGAAGAGAAATCATAAAAGTTTATGACATGGTTTAACTTTTCTGTGCATTCCTTTCTCAAAGCAGTTTGCACGAGCAACTGAAGCTGCCTGAAATTAGGCCACTCAGAAATGGCAGCCCATTGGCTCTATAGGGAATCCCACCTTTTCTATAGCACTTCAGTTTCTGGTTTTCAACATCAAAGCTATCAAAGACATCAATTATGCAACAGGTGAGCTGAACAAACTCTCCTAATAAATTGATACAGGGTTTAATTTCATTTCAGCTCTAACCAGCAGCTCTCAACAAGATCTTTCAATGTATGGTACCATTTAGAGCAAACCAATGAAATCCTCAAAACCCAGCTTCATATAATTTCTATGATTGCTTTGGAGCTTTTTAGAATAAGAATAGAACAAACACAGGATGATCATATTCATAAAAGCAAACTAAAACCTTTCCAAAAAGGAGAGGGGAAAGCAAAAAACCCGAAATATGTGTGATTTCAGGGTGCCATGAATGAAAAAAGAAAGGGAATATGAGGGGACATCAAAATGAACTTGTCCTGCAGTGCCACATATTCTTAAAAATGCCAGAAGCATCCAGAGGTTATATCTGTGAAAAACTCGGTAATTACAAGTCTCTGTCATCCACCCAGTTAAAATTTTTCCTCCAAGTGCTGTGATCAGCTCCTGTTGGAAGCAAAGCTGAGACAGGAGAGCTGCTTTATCATGTTGCAGAATGTTCATAAGACTGAATCAAATAATGACTCTTACAACACAGGGAGAAATTTAAGGGTTTTCCATATATCAAATGTGATTGGAGGACAAATTTATAAAAGCATTTAGATGTCAAAGGGCTCAGAAAAGTAGGCATTTCAAGACCAAATAAGCAGACAATATTTCATCTATATTTCTCTATCAAAATGTTTTTAATTTTCTATCGGCACGCCCTTCAGAATTGCCCAGAAACTAGGAAAAGCAACCTTAATAATGTAATGTAAATATGTGTCTTTCTGATTTTGGCTCTACCTAAAGTACTTCAAAGAGTGTGAGTTAAAGAGCAGATGGGTATGGTTCCTACTGAAACCAGTGGGAAATTACATTGTTCTTTTCTTCTGGGGGCCCTTACTGACTTTAGGCCACAGGTTACTCAGTGCAAGTCGAGAGGACATGATGGGTGAGTTTTTGATCAGAAAAGTCATGATTACATCTTGTTTATCTTGTGGGTAGGGACACCCCCCAGTGTCTAGTAAACCACATCAGGCTGTTACTTACCTCTTTGTCTACTTTTCTCTAAGACAAATGCGCCCAAGAGAGGGCTAGTCACAAATCTGCGAAAATCCAGCATGGCCTGTTTATCTCAGGGTAAGAGCTCTTCCTGGTCTTCTTTAATTTAGTAACATAGGCATAGCCTGTTAGTTCTAATTGTCTTCCCCTGTCATTCCTACCCCCTTAAATTGGAAACACAGATGGAAAAGCAGTGAGTGTAAAAAATAATTTGCATCTAATTTGCCTACTATTAAATGATTAAGCAAAGCAGCATGTAGAAAGTTTTTTGGAAGAAGGAAAAAAGAGCCTGAAATGGAAGAGTGGAGCCGATGAAGCACCTGTTTGTCGGACTGAAAATTTCTTTATGGCCCCCGAGAAATATCACACTTGTGCAATTATATCAGTAGCTGACCTTTTAGTCCTTAAGAGCAGAAGGGAGGGGAAAGAAGAGAAAAGACACACACAGTAACTTCTCTGAGCCTGTCAGCATTTTCCTGGAACTTCCATTTGGAAAGGCTCTATGACACCACTTTAGGAATGCAAACATCTCTTGGTGATGTATGTGCTGGGAAGGTGCAAGAAAAAAGTGAGGCTGAAGAACAGATCCAGAACATTACAGGGAACACAGAGCAAATGAAATAAAAATATCAAGATTCCTCCAGGTGCCTCTACTACCATTAAAATTCAAATAGGGACTGAAAATACACTCTTTATTTGGAACCTGGTAAAATTTCCTGTGTTCTCTGTCCTATGATGTCTTCTGCTTTTTGACCCAAAACAGTTAGAGATTTGCAAGCTGTGGATAAGTTCATGAAGATCTTTGTCAAGACCCAGGTCAGACACAGATTTAGAAAGTAGCTTATGGTTTCTAAATGCCAGCATATTGGCAGGTGATATACTGATATGTTTACTCTGCTTCCTCCTCCAGAAATGGTCTAGTATAGCTATTCTTTTGTTTTCTTTGCTAACACATATGTTCATGTAGTTGTAATATGCCTTTGAGTGGAGTGTGAAGTTTAATTAATCCAGTTATTGAAGAGGACAACATAATAGCAAAAAATGTATTGTAAAGAACAAGAGATACATTATTTAGACTGGATGTCTAAACTTTTCCTTAAAATATATTGGGACATTCTCTTTGGATTTATGTCACTAGAGAAAACCAAAAATAATATTTCTGTAAAGTGAAAGTTGAATAAAGACTCAAAATCCAGTTTGATCCTTGATACATAAAAGCTTAACAATAGACAATTCATATGGTGATAATCTTTGGTACTATGTACAAAAACTCTTAAACTGTTGCATCCAGCTCAAATGTCAGCATCTCAGGAAGAATCATGACCTCTCAGGTAGGCCACAGAAAGTCCCCTAAAATGACAAAAATATTCATTATAACAAATAGCTTTCCTTTTAGCTTAGCAAAAAGGGGCTGGACTAGATGACATTTAAAAGTCCCCTCAACCCAAAGAATTCTATGATTTTATAATAAAACGTTAATTGATGACTTTTTCTGTCTTTCACAAAAAAAATTCTATGTCTGTGTAAATATAGACACCTAGAACTGAAATTTGATAGCTGTAAATCAGCTGAGGTGACAAGAGCATTGCAGACCAGAAAAGCTGGAAATTTAATCTCTTTATATTTTGAAAAAAAATATTATACATCAAATATATATTATATGAAAATACAGAATATTGTATTGGAGCTATTAATCTCAAAATGGTTTAACTCAAGCTGGGATATTTCTACTCAAGACAGTACTTGTAACAAGTAGGAAAAACATACGGGGCAATCTCAGGGCTTGCTTTATGCAGGAGGACAGACTAAACACTGGCCTGAAATGCTACTGCCTTCTGGCTTTCAAATATGTAAATCATCAATCTGAGATTCTTTTTAATTGACTCAGTTCATTGCAAGGGAGAACTTGGGGGTTTAGTCTGTACTATCTGAATACTGACATAGTGCAGAAGTTATCAATAATGTTCATGGTTTACACACTTCACTATTGTGTTTCCTAGCCTTAATTTAATAAACTCTGAGTTGCCATGGATTCAGAGGAAATAAACATCCAGATTTTTCAATATACACTGAAGCTATGATGATCATATGTCACTGCTTCTAATACACAGAAACAAAATTTATATTCTTTCAGCTGGACAAGGATTATCAGAGACAGATGATGCCAGAAATCTAAGGTGTGGGCAGGTGGAATAGGAATCAAGAGGGGAGTTCCTGAGGTTTACCTATCTGTTCACCTATCTTCACTCAGTAAAAATCTATCTTTATAATTAAAATTCCATATAGAGTATCTAAATGGCTAGAATGTCAAACTCTAAATCACTTTCTAATGCAGCTAAAGAATTCAGTACTTAGACTGTAATTTGTAAAATGGTTGTTTAATGTCTTTGGAGCAGAAACTAAGGAGGGTATGTTTAGACTGACGTGTATAATTTTTCTTATCCACATATGGATAAGTCTGCTAAGCATTTTATTTTACATTGAAATACCCCAGCGAAAGGATAATCACTAGTATTTCTCAGTCAAGTCCAGTACACTGGGAAATCTCTTATTTTTCAGAGAAAGGGTCTGCATGGGGACTTACATACTTTTTTAGTAGCTTATCAAGAGTGTATTTCATTGTTTTTCAGGGAATATTTCTTGAAATGCCAAAGCAGGTGCCTTAAAATGCCTCATATTTTGTGCATAAACCCTCACTCATAAAAACCCTGTTGTGCACGTTAAAACTTAATAGCTAGAATATATCATATTAACACACCACAAGCTACATTGAAGTAACATTATGAAACCGAGACTTATACCTAGAAAAAGTCAGGGTATTTAGTGTCAGTGATTTAATTTGAGATTTACATTTTTTGCACTGAGTGACATGACAGTGTGAAATCAATTTGTAACATTGAATATTTGAAGGCTGAGACTACAGTGTAAATGAAAGCAGGCAAAGAAAGCATAGGCATCACCAATGGATTGCTAACCAGAAGGAATGCAGGGGAATTAAAAGCATATCTTTCTCTCAAACTACCTGTATGGATGAACATAACCCAAATGAGTTAAAGAGTTAAGACTGACAGGAACAGGGAGCACCTAGCATAATTCTCCTGTTCTATATATACTGTTGATAGTTTCCAGTGAACCAGAAAGTACAATTGCCTAGAGAAAGGAGGTTACTTATTTTCTTGGCATTAGTTTTATTCAAAACTTTTATACTCTGGACAAAATCAGTAAAAGGAATAAAATCCTTAGTTGTTGGGACCATGTGTGATTGCAGGTGGTGAGGTAGGAGTTATCATTGACTATAACAACAGTTATAAGAACAATTTAAACAAAAACAACTGTAGCATTTTAATTCACTAAACTTAATTAGTGAGACACATAGAATGCTTTCCATGGAACTCCTTGTTTCTACCCCAGCCCTTCTAACTCTTTGACATAGAAAGAGTAAATTCCATATAATTCTATATGCTGCTGATAGACAATCCATTTGTGGGTTATTCAACAAAGGCACATGCTTCCAAGATGTGTTAAGTAGGGCTATAGTTACCACTCATATTTCTTAGAAAAATGGACAGTAGTGAGATGTGGGAATGTTGTATTCTGATCTGGGCAGTGGTAAGGGAAAACACAAACAAGACCAGTTGAATACATAACAGACAAATAAATTTTAGGCTCAGTGTTAGACACCATTTCATAAGGTCGAAGTTTAAGGAGTTTTAAGTAGTCTCCCTAGAAAAGCAGAAGAAACTTCATCTGTTGAGCAATATTTAAAAATATTAGCCAAAGCTTTAGAGAATGATTAGTTGAGCAGCTTTCAGTGATATGGGCAAAGAAAGTCTTTCGGTCTCTTATTATTTTTAGTCTTATTAGTGAATGTTCTTCGAGATTATTTATTTAACTATCATCTAAAATCTCAATCTTGATTTAAATAATAAAGGTACAAGGCACATGAAACTGCCAAGGCATTCATGTTTCTTGCTAATAGTACCTTTGCCAACTATTCTGCCTTTTATATAATCAGTTGAGATATATCCACTTGCAATATTCCATCAACATTTTCGTGGTCCTTTCAAATCTACTTTTACACTGGACATTTCTTTTAATACTCTGCCATTTTTTCTCATTTCCAATCACTTTCAGTCAACTGCCCTTAAAGACCTTGATCAGAGTTGTTCTACAAATGCAAATACATAGATTCTTCCCCAATCTCCACAGATTTCAGTATCCCAACTCCGTTTCTACAAGGAGGCTAAGATCAAATTTGAAGTCAAGGAAAAAGGCATTGCGAACACCTGGAAGAGACTAGGTGTGTGACCTTCAACAGATGAATATAATATGCTATGCTTTGGATTAGCCCTTTTTCTTGCTTTCTCCAAACCTTTTGCCTAATCTTTCTTTAAAGTGAATTCAATTAAACTCGTTAACTGAATCAGGATCACTTCTAATAGTGATTTGTGTTTCAGCACCATGTGATTTTTTTATGACTGAATTATTGCCCCAGTTGGAAATAGTGCAGGTTTTTACATTGGAAATAGTGCAGGTTTTTACAATGGAAATAGTGACAGGCAGACCCTTAGCCATTGTAATGTTAGTACTGAAACTGTGCAAATGCAAAGAAGCTCTTGAGGGAATTTCAATTACATGATATATATATTTTCCTGATTAAAACCTGCCATCCGTGTTTTAATGGGGAAGCCTGGAAACATATAAGTCCTTTTGCCTACAGGCTTATAAACAGTCTGGATTATTGAGACCAATTTTAACATTCATGGATGAAGATGCCTCAGGTATTAATATAAATTGGGTCTTTGGAGTAATGCACTACTGAGTCAAAAAAGGGTGGAGGGCTGGGGCCAGGACCAAAAGGAAAAATCAATTAAAGTTTAAAGAAAGAATCACCAAAATTGTGTCAATTTTCTCTTTCCTCTATTCTCTGTCAAAAAAGAGGCAATCTCAAGAGAAAGCCTGTTCCTGTTAGAAAAATACCAACTTAAGGATTCAGAATAAAGAAACTCAGATTAATATTGATCTAATTAATTATATTATTAATTATATTAATTATCTAATTAATATAGATCACTATTAATGATTTAAAATTAGTCAGCACAATTACCCAGACTTCTAAAAACTTCACAAGCTATCCGAATTCAGGTGACTAGATTCATTTTTGTAGGACATCCCTAAAGAGTAAGAAATATTTCTGGTTCAGAGCAGAAGCTACAGAATTTTTGAAAACCTTATATGAAGTTTAAAGAGACAATAAAATAGAAATTATTATGAAAACCTTCAATAATATTCATTCACATATAGGAATATTGAGGCACATACTATTTCTTGTAGGTACCAGAGGAAGCCAAGAAGATAGAAATTCTTAGTTATCTAGTCACTCTCTTATAAATAGACCTAATAAGTGTTAGAACTTCCCAAGTAATGCAGTTTTTTCCTTCCAACTAGGCAGTGAGAGTAATGGAGCCACCTGTGCTGTGATACAGCCAGGCCCTTGCATAGGACTTCCATCTCCCAGTGCAGGCAGTTCTGTACTTTTCAGCCAATACTTCTGCAAAAGTACAGAATACAAATGCCTTCTTTCAAGTCACATACAGAAATTTTATTTGCAGTTTTCGAGGGCCTTAGGACACCCGTAGGACCTGTCTGCCTTGACTAGCCTCACAGCATCCTTACCCATGCACCTTCTACCCTGGATCTGGATCTCCATGTCAGCTCAAGTCTAGATACCCAGGCCAGCCTGGGTGGTGTCATAAGTTAACACAAGTCTAGTCCTACTTCTGCTGCTGCTGTAGATTACTGACAGGTTTTCCTGGATGGACTCCGGACCTACACACAGACAATGGCTGCATTGTCTGTAGTCCCACTTATCCTACAGTGATCCTTTTTCCAAGTTCTTTTCTTGGCTTGTGGAACAGCCACCTTCTTGCTCCTCTGCAACAGCAGCTTTCACTTTCTTTCCTCCTTCCCTCTTCTTTTTCTTCATATCTATATCATGACTGATCCAGCTCAGAGCTGAGCACTTATTTTTCACTCAAAAATGTGAAGTCTTCAGGCTACAGTGTAATGGGAGGCCAAAGGGCTGCTAATAATACTTGAAGTCAGGAGTTCAGAAGTCAAGTGTTTTTAGACTGCCATCTGGATTTCACAGAGTAAGAAAATTCAAGAAATTCTACCTGCCCTCTCCCTTCACCTTTACAGGTCAGCCTGCAATCTTATAATAATAGTACTACTTACAATTAGCCTAAGCTCCTTCAACTGAGGGATATAACTTAGTTCATTTTTCTAGAGAGGCTTAGATTTGAAGGCGATTTGCTTAAAGTCATAGATCAACAGAACTGAAAAGGAAGTTGTTATGCTCAGTGCAGCCCACATTATGTAACCCCCAGTTTGTGCTCAAACTTCCCACTATGCTCCAGTGTTCAGTCAGAACATCAAACTTGAAATCTTTTACTTTCCTGCTCAGCCTTCATCTATATTTGACAGAAAGAAGAAAATTCTTTCAGAGGACGGGTCTGGAGGATCAGGTTTCTTACTTTTGGCAAAATATGAAACATTTTCTGTGATGTCAGAAACATTAAAGCTGTAATTCTAGAATGTTCCCCTATAATCAAAAGTACCAAACCTGCACTGTCTACGTTGTCATGTAGCACAGAAAGTGCCTTTAGAAGTACTCCTCCTAAAGAGAGGAGTGTACAGAGATCAGGGGACAACCTTGAGACCCGCTCATTAATGTTTGTGTTATCCTTGGAGAAAAGGCTGCAAAGGCAGATGCAACTACTCTGACTATCTCTAATAGACAAAGGTTCACTTGGAGAGAAATATTAGCAACATGGAAGGAAGGGGCAAACTAAAATAGGTCTTTCCATTTCTTCCTCTTTCTGCTGTGAGGTCTCAACAACAAGATTAACAGAATTCATTGAATTAGTTTCAGTACTTTTTGAGATTATTTTTAATCTCAAAATAGTGATCAATTTCAGTTACTTTCTTTGTAAAGAAAGTATTCACTGAAATTAAACACAGTGACCAACATTTATGCCCAGCATGGAAAGAGAGAGATTGAATTGTCAGTTGAATGCTAGATCCTTCTATCTATTTATAGATTTCTCTCTTTGTCTCACCCTGAATTCTTGAATCAGCATCATAGAATCAGTTAGGTCAGAAAAGACCTTTAAGTTCAAGCAAAACCATTAACCCAACACTGCCAAGTCCACCACTAAACCACGTCCCTATGTGCTATATCTTCATGTCTTTTAAATACCTCCAGGGATCGTGACCACACTACTTTCCAGGGAAGCCCTTTCCAATGCTTGACGACCCTTTCAGTGAAGAAATTTTTCCCAATATACAATCTAAACGTCCTCAAGTGCAACTTTGACACCTTTTCCCCTCATCCTATTACTTGTTTCCTAGGAAAAAAACCTGACCCCCACATCACTAAAACTTCCTTTCAGGTAGTTGTAGAGAATTATAAGGTCTCCCCTGAAACCCTGAAACTCCTTTTCTTCCAGCTAAAAAATGCCAGCTCCCTCAGATGTTATTCACAAGATTTGTTCTCTAGACCCTTCACCAGCTTCATTGCCCTTTGTGGACACACTCCAGCACCTCAATGCCTTTCCTTTAAGGAGAAGCCCCAAACTGAACATGTTTTTCAAGGTGTGACCTCAACAATGTCAAGTGCTGGGGGAGAATCCCTCCCCTAGTCCTGCTGACCACATAATTTCTCATACAACCAGGATACCATTGGCCTTCTAGGCCACCTGGACACACTTCCAGCTTCGAGTCAGGTGATACAACTGTTAAAAGGAATCATATAGTTTGCAGTTGCTACCATATCCTTTTCTGCTAAAACTGTATATTCAGAGGAGTATTAAAAAAACTCCAAATATCTGGAAGCAAGTTAATTTCCAACTTGTAAATGTCAAATTTGGAAAGAGGGAAGGAAAAAACTAGAGAAGGATGGCAGTAGGGTTCTTTTCATTATTTTTATGTTCAAAAGTTAATGGGCTTAAAATCTTCTTTTGCAGATATAAGACCTGCTTGACATGCTGTTATTATAAACAATTTGTAGCTGAAGAGACTGTTACCTAGGGAAATTTATATATGTAAATTAGTGTAGGGTGAACATGTCATCGTTGGAGTTTTCTGCTTTCATTGATAGTTATTCAGTGTAACAGTTATCTGAATACAGATTTACACAATTTTCTGTGCAGTTCTTATTTTATGAAGGTTTATTAATTTACTAACTAGTCACTCTGAGTCCCATGGTACTTTGGCTACATGGAGTTGGCTAGATCCCATAAACTATTATGCTTATAATTTTCATTTTAAGTAGATTTCCTATTTAACATATCTGAGGACTACACTAAAAGTCAGGTTTATATTTGCTGTTTGGGGAGGATTATATAGCTTTGACATACAAAGCATTTAAAAAATAATATCATAAAATGAAATACAATGAAATTAATTTGAATTTCATTTTATTATCTGTTTCACCAATATGTAAATCAGTTTCACAATGGTACACTGCAGGCATGTGTTGTATTAGTGATCACATATATTTCTATTCAAGTTACTTTGGCTTTTTTTAATTGTTGGGGAGCTTGGTTTGGTTTGTTTTGGGGGTTTGTTTGCTTGGTGTTTTTTTTGTTTTGTTTTTTTTGTTGTTTTTTTTTTTAATCTCTAGTGACTAATATAAAAATGGCAGTTCCTCTACATTTTTACCAGAGCTTAAATCAAAGACAGTATAGATAAGGTAAAGCAAGTGGCCAGTCTTGGTCTAAGATGGGAATTGTCTTTCTTCCAGGTATAAATAAGTCATGTCTTGCTACGTGTGTTTCTCCATTCCTCCAGAGACTGAAGTATTCTCAGTCAAGGATTTTCTCATCTCACTAAAACCACCTCAGGACATGTGAAGGACAACAACAACAAGCATCTTATGGAATCAGACTATGAACCATAGCATTGGTAACTGTGGTACGAATTTTAGACTCTGACTTGAACAAATGACAAGAGAAATTGTTCACTGGGCCAAATGATCTTTTAGTGAAAAGGAAAGCAATCACTGGAGTGAAATTCAGAGCAGGCAAGCTTCAATAGCTGTTTCAGGAGCTAACCTCAATTTGAATAACTGATTCTATTGAATTTTTCTCCCTGGTCATCAAAATATGCTCATAAGCCAAATCATTATTGTGCTGCATAAACTTTACTGTGGGGAAGAATGAGGAGGTATCCCACATCATATAAAGCTAATGTGTGTATACTGAAGCAATAGGGACATTCTCAAAGGATTTGCAGCATTGCTATATGCCACATGCAATTCCCTCTAAAATGAACTTTCTTATGGTATAATTTCTTCCTGAGAACAATGAATTCAGTGTGCATGGAAGGCAGATTCAAATCATCACCCAATGAATTGCTTGAAATTGTCAGCTGAATATATTGCAGTTGTTACCACATGTGAATATATATTGCTAAATTCTTATGTTGTCAAGTTCCTTCAGTTTCACAATGTTTTTGTATGAGAATATTATAATAATGATACAAAAAGTGTGATAAAATTGAGTTAACTCCTGCCCTCCCATTGAAAGGAAAAACAAAGTTTTGAAAATGAGTTAACTGGTCTTAAACATCTAGGGAAGAGGATCACCTAGAAGAAGACGACTTCCTTCCACATCCCATGGCACCAAAAGACTACATTAGTTTCACATTGAAGCCATTTGAGTCAATTGCATTTCCAGACTTTAACATCCCATGGAATCGCCTTGTCATTGTGACAACCAAGAGAAAATAGGATAGGAAAAGGGAGGAAATTGCAAAGCTGAGAGGAAATTAGATCAACTTTGCTTGTCAGAACTATAACTCGTTGCACCCTGGATCAATTACCAACATTAACTGAGGTTGCTTCTCAACAGATTAAGCAAGATTCTTTGGAGGTGAAGTAGGAATTGGAAACCAGGGCTCTACTGACTGATCCAGCTCCCAAACTATCAAGTCTTTCTTTCTGTCTGTTATTCATTGAATACTGAATAGAATAATAATTAAAAAATAAGTCCTCTTGAAGGGGAACAGAGAGAATTATGCTTCAGGATAGATAATAATCAGGGGATGTGCACACAGCTCTGAGAGATGAGAGATATATTCAATAGAAAATGCCATTTTTGAGTATCAGTCCTTCTTTTATCTTATTCAATGTTCTGTATGCTTGATTACTGGCTACAAAAAATTTCTTTCTGCCTGGGATTTTTGAGTCAATCAGAGAAAACCTGCCATGTATGTCTTCAAAGCTAAGCTTCCTGGAAGTACTCAGTAAACCTAAATATATCTTCATTGAAACAGTCTTTTCCAAAATGCCTGATAAGTCTGGTGCTAAATTGCTTAGGCTTATCAAGACTTAGGTAATTTAAACATAGCACTGATTAGAAATGTAAACTCCTAGGAAGAAACCTCGTAAGGTTTTTCTGTAATTGAGTGGGGGATTTCAAGCATTTCTTCAATCTAAATAGGGACTTAGGTGCTTAAAAGGTGGTTAGGACCACTTTGTCCATCTAATATTTTCTCACTGTTGCACTGACATCCGTAAGACAGGTTCACAAACAGTTACTCGGTATAACTATCCCTAATTTCAGTTGATGTTTAGTGAAGGACTTAACCCCTTTTTTCCATTAGAGGAATATTCTCAAGCATTATTGTGACATTTTCAAATGCAGCACGTACTTAAAAATGTTCTGAAAGCAACTGGATAAGGTGTTTCTAAGATTTTGGATTGATTTATATTCTTATGTTGTTATTTTGCATGAATTTCTCTTTCAAGCAAGTAATATTTTGTGGTTTTCTCTAATTTCAGTGATGTTTCAAGTCTTTGCTGTATACTTGTTCTAATAAACACATTAGAAGACTGATATTTTCCAACATATTTGAAGTGCATTATTAAAAATAGAATTTACTGTTTTTATGCTTCCTAACTTTTTCCATTTAATTTACACAGACTTTACTGAGAACAAGTTGTAGTTATTTTAATTATGAAGAAACTGGATTCTAGTATTTCTTGTATGAATACTGATGAAAATAACCTTTAAATAAAACATAAAAATGGTCTATTTAGAAGGGCATACACCTTTATTTAATCAGACATACAAAAAAACCCCCAAAACACTATGTGAATCATATATCCCATGAAGATTAGCCAGCAAAGATTGGATTTCATACTTTTTCAATCATTAAGCATGATGTAAACAAATTCGAAGTAGCTCAGTAATGACAACTGTAAAAATGTCAATAAAATTTCTGATTTTTTCATTCTTTAATGAGAAAAGATGCTAATGTCCTTAGATAAGTGGTACTTTGCATATTATTTTTGTTATTGTAGGATGTATTTTTGTCTGGCAAGAGACATGTTAAGCAAGATGATACTTTTTTGTTGTTAAAAAAATGAGTGAAATCATCTTTAATCTTTGCCTAAGATGTCACTGGCTATGATACAGTTTTTAGTAAAAGCCTGTGTAGTTTTTCCTTATAATTCTGTTTCTATTGTGTGCTTTCCAAAAGTCTAGCAATGGGTTTACTCTGCTTCCTCTAGAACTATGTCAGCCCAGATTAAGAACACCAGAAAGATTAGATTTAGATAGTTCCTTCTCAGTTGCCATTCTGTTGTTCTCCAGTGAGCAGGGTCAAAACTCATTCTTAAAAAATGATGGGAAAGTTCAAGCATATTTTTAGAAAGCACTTAGGGCAGACTACTGTATTGACAAATTTTCACTGGACATCATATAAATCATCTCCTGCAATCAGCGATATACTTAGCCATTAGTTCTACTGCAGAAAAAAAAAAATAATGTCATAAGATGTCAGAGAAAGTAAATGACAGATCACAGCTGAGAATTTTTAATCTGATAAAATAGCTGTCCAAATGAATGGGAGGAAAATTATGTACTGTTATTCATTTTCAAACAGAATATAAAGTTCTAGTGACACCAGTCATAAGTTAACTGGACATATTACAACTGTGGATATTTGCTTAAGTAGGATTTTTTTAGTTGCCACTGAAGATTTCAGATTTTTTCATTCAAGTGCGGTTTGATAACACAGAGTACGGAAGGGAAAAACTGGTAAATATAGTGTGTATATATTCTGTAAAAAAAAAAGAAACAACCGAAACAGAGTTGGAGTCTTTCTACTGCAGGACTTCTATTTGGCTGTGTTTGACCCTCCATCCCTATTTTGGTTAATTTTTTTTACTCACTTTACAGCATTCTATAGTACTTGTCATCTAATCAGTAGGCTATTGAGGGTCAGGTCCCCCAATAACAAGTTAAAATAAATTTTTACCTTAAGATAAATAAATTTTAAAAAATAAAAATAAAGGAATAAATCCGGAAAACAGGGAAGAAATGTTAAGGAAAAGGACTACAAGAATTGCCAAAGCTGAACTGACTAAATTAATTGGGAAATCACCTTCCAATTTCCCTTTTCCCATTCCCAGTTTTCTAAAGTTATTTAAGCTGTGTGTCATTCTGCCACATTCTGTTCTGAAGGTGACTGGATTTTAGTCAGTTTGAATAATAATATTTTGCTTTCTTCAATTATATTTGCATTAATTGACTAATATGGATACATAGCAGTTTCAAAAGGATTATCCATATACATATATATATGAATAGGAAACACCATTGAAGTGCCTAGTTAAAATTCTGTTCATTTTCAAAGATTTAGAATTTGACTCATAACTCATGTTGTTAATATCTTTTCCTTTTGTATCTCCTATGATTTTTTTTTGCCATTTCTCTTGCTGCCAGTAGGACACTTCCTAAAACCACTTACAAACAGAAAGTGTGGAGAGATAAAGCAAAAATATAAAAACAAGAAAAAAAATAGCAACAAAAATTACTAAATCTTTAAATATTTTTAAGGACAACTCTGCAATTGAGTCAAGAGAAGACCAAAAACTTTACTAATGAACTTAAAATTCTCTGCAGATTAAAAAAAAATAGTCATAATAATAACAGATGAGGAGTTAAAGGATATTAAACACGGCTCAAAAAGTTTAGCCATAAAAGATAAAAGCAACAGTTACTCAAGTTGCCTGAGATAATTTCTTGCATGTAGTAATAGCATCACTCCTTGTAATATCTTATTCTTGAGAGCTGGCAGATGCTGATAAGGTTGAAGACTGAGCTTTTCTCAGGTTTAGGTTTTCTCCTATCCTCTCCTAGCCCCATCCCCTCCCCTCCCTCCCCATTTCCTGTCATTTGCAGCTGTTTTGAAGAATTTTGTTATCAGCTTCATGGGGAAACAAACATACTTTAGGTTGGCTATTTAAATTCCTCTCATCATTTCTCCCTGTGAAAAAAATAATAATAACCAAAAAAATATTAAAACTTGGGACTGTGAGCCAGTGTCAGCTTTCATTTTCTTCATCCATTTTTTGGTGGTTTTCTCCCTCCTCTTATTTTACTTTCCCAGATTGCAGGCTGCTTATATTGAAGAATAAAGTAATGGCTTCAGTGATATCCTTCAGCATCTCTCCAGGTGCTCACAAAACAATTACATACATATCAACACCCTTTATTTCTTGTTGCCCTAATAATAATAGTAATAATAATAATAATGACATTAAGCCATACAGTGATGCACATGATGTTAGTTTTTGATGGATGGTATCCTCCATGTGATCATCCAGAGACCTTACTAACTTATTTCAATTAGCAAGTCAAGCATAAATTTGAAATATTGCCAAGGCAGAGACAGAGAAAATGCAAAACCAAAGTTTTCTTTCTTAGGTGGGATTAGATTGAGACAATAATGAAGCTGCCAAAGTAATCTGAGTGCTGTAGTCAGAAGACGTGATGCGCTTCCTGGTTGACTGATTTTCTATCGGTAGACTGTCATAATTTATAAAACATAATCCATAGAGCTATGAGAACAAAAGAAGGTCTGGAGGGGCCTATATAGATAAGAGAACACAGGAAGATCTCTGCTAAGTATGAATACTGTCGTGGGGTCATTCAACACCACTGAATTTTGGATGTCTCAAATTCTTTCATAACTTAACCAAGTCTGATCTTTTTAAGGAAGAAGCAAGGACTAATGAGGTTTTACTAACAATGGTTAAGGACTGTTAGTTATACCTAGAAATGCCACATCTTCTGCAAAACCATAGAACAACTGTAATTTTTTTTTCTGATAAAATAGCTAAGTACACAAGGGCATTTCACATTTTTGTCTGGTTTTTATCCTGCTTTTCCCATACACATTAGCACTATTCTCTTCTGGGTATTTAAGGGGAAGTAGATAAGTGGAGTGAGGTGCTCTCACCTTTTAAGTACACGTGACAGAATGCAAAATAATTACTGTGAGAGATGACCTTCCTTTTGGAAACTTTTTGTCATGTTAATGATTTGTCTGTGTTTTATATGGGTAGTAAAAATACTGTAGAGAAAAAAACATACAAACACAAATAGGTTTTTGCTTAGATCCACTGTAAATTTTCTCCAATGCTAGAGAAATTTTTGTGATGTCAGCTGAAATCAGTGAAGCCGAAAGCACAATTTCCCTTCTGCTCAGGTACAGTACCGCTAACTTGGCCAGCATGAATTGCACATCTTGTCCTCATGTGACTCATATTTTCTGTTGTTATAAATACTTTGTTTTTATCTGGTTGGCAGAGAAACATGCTGCTTGTTAGATAACAAATCATCAATAATATGCCTTGTGCATTTCTTTGTGGGAAAAATCAGTTTGTAGGCGGAGAAGAGGGGAGAATTTTGTTATTATTTTTTTGTCTCTATTAATTTTATATATTCCAGAAATTTTGCTCTGCAAAGGCAAAATAACACATTGAAAAAATCTGTAAAACTTGTGTTCTTGGGATTTTTTCCTATGGTCTTAGATTTATGTCTGATTTGCTCTATATTTATAGTCAAATTCATACCATTTAAAGCAGTAAAATGTTGAAAGGTGAGACAATGTACAACGGGTCTTAGGGTTAGGACTTTATTAAAACCATAACTTACAGTTACTAGCAAGACTCTGTCCAGGAAAAATTGGAAAAAAATTTTTTTTTTTTTTTTTTGCATTTATATAAATGAGTATCTCTAGTAATCCTAAAAATAAGCCATAAGTAATTCTCAATCTGGTCATTCAACCTCTAGTAACAAATGTGTGCATATTATATGCCTACCAGATACCTGTCACCTAGCACCTGCTAAATTCATAATAAAACACTGGTGTTCCATACCTTAGTCTGATATTAATAGACTGTGGAATCTTAGACAAATCCCATGACTACTTGTGCTTTGTTTCCACAGCAAATCTTTGCCTTTGGTCTCTAATTAGAGAAGACTTCTGGTGTGGGGATGGCAAAATACTTCCTTTGTATAGAACCTTCCAAACCTGAAGCTATAAGAAAGAATTAACAGAGACAGGATATACTTTGAGAAAGCATCTCAGTTCTAAGCAGATGTACATTTTGGTTGTATTTAGCCATGTATACATTAAGTATATGTTTTATCTTGATTGTTCTCAAAAGTTTAGGAGAAAGTTATTATTGCTTTTTTTTGGTTTTATTCTGCACCATGATTTACAGAGAAGTAAATAGCCTTTTAGAGCTTTTTAAAAAACTCTTTTAGAGCTTTTTCAATGCTGCTAGATGGTGAGAAGATAGGCATCTATGGAAAATCTCCTTAACTGTTTGCTTTTTAGATGTTTTATCTGGGTATTGACATGTGGACACTGAAAGGGTCATCTTAGAAACAGGAACAGTATAAAAAGGCACATTGTTTAAAAGGATATAGGAACAAAAATTGGTATAGGGCTATTTATATAGTCCTCCAACCATCAGCTTTTAACTGGACATCCTCAGCATCCTGAAGGAATTCCAGGACGTCTACAGGAACATGTGGGACTTGCTAAAAGGGGTCTTTCGGTTGTGGGAAACCTATCAAATATCTACTAAAGTCAGCTTGAATCTACTGTACCAAATAAAATAAAAGCTAAACTTTCTCTTTGTATTCCTCAACTTTTTTTGAAACTCAAGTTTACAGAGACACATCAGGAGCTAACATTGAAAACAGCAGTAATAAAAGAAACTCGAGTAATTTACAGAAGGTATATATCTTAAATACACATTTGGGAGATAGGAAAAAGCTGGGCCAAGGATTTGCTTCCATCAGGAAGTGTTTGAAGGAAACCATTGATCAGTGACTGTGTCATAGAAGAAAAATGTAGAAGCATACAGAATTTTTTTCAAAACTGTCATCCAAAGTTGAAATATATTTTTCAATTGCTTTTTTTTTTTTAAAGAAAGTGACAAATTGGATGCTCTGCTTCTTTCTGTAGGACTTTGGAAATCTTTGCAGAAGAGGAACTTCGGACTCATGTTTCCAAGCCACATTTGAGTCTTCTTTGCATGCAAATACACCTATGAGATAAACTGACATCCATTTTCTTCGTATTTTCCATTCAGTTTAATCACAATGAGAAACCAAGGCTTCATAATGCTCTGTCATAAAGAAATACTGAACTTAGAAAAACTTTTTGGCTTTACCACAACTTTGTCTAAGGATGAGTACAAAGAGTAGAGAGGCTGGTGACACCAGAACACCACCTAATTCAGTGATAATGTTCTCTTTTCACATTGTTGTCAAGGTAAGACTTCACCAGAAGATTTTTTTTTTTACTCAGTCATTTGTCTTTTCTATGCAGCAAGACAGCTGAGTGACAGCATTATTTAGACGTGTGACAAGATGGCATGTGGTATTACCAGTGTCTTGCTAACACAGAAGTAGTCCATAGTGTCTTGCAATTTCTTCCACACGGTTGTGCAGTGTACTGAGTAAGAGCAGATGAAGAAAAAGGAAAACAGAAAGCTTAATTTGGCTCCAGAAAGGCAAGGTTTTAAGCAAAGAAAAAAGTTCCTTAAATTCCCAGGAAAAAAAATAGAAAAGCACTCACTCTCAATAAGACTGCAGTCAAAGTTATATTTTAGATAGTAGATAGAACTTCATACATATTTTACTTTTAGTATAAACTAATCTATCTCTCCATTCAAACAGTTACCTATATATCAGGTAAATATGCATTTGTGACCATGCATACACTTATTGGCTCTTTACTTCTGTCTTCCTGTTGGGGCAACTCAGCCTACTCTTGGGCTGAGACCATCAAATGCCAGTCAAACCAGGGCCATCCACTGGGTGGATTTCCCTGCCCAGGATAGCGGGTTGGAAGGCAGACCAGAAGAGATCACGGAGGTCTAGGTTACCTCCCCCTGGGTGGCTCCCAATCCCAAGTTACCTCCCCCTGTTCCAGAAAGTTCTCCCTTTCTTCATTGTTAATTGGTTCCCTGTTGTGACTCCTGCCTCCCTGTTTTCCCCATTGGTTCTGAAAAATTGTATCCTCCCCTCTGCTTGTACCCCATTGGTTGTTTCCCCTTTCCCCGCCTTGCTCCGCCCCCCCCATAAAAGGCTCTTGTTCAGCTCGGGGTTGTTTCTGGTCCCTGGACCCTCTGGCAAATAAACTTGCTGGAGCCCACACCAGAGGCCCCTGTCACCTTCTTTGCTTCCGGGCTGACACAGACCTAATCCATCGGCCGCCCGACGTGCCTCCTCTGAAGAGGAGCCAGCGCACGCATCCATCTCGCACCCATCCCACTGAGCCGTCCAGCAAGGACATTGTGGAGGCTAACGCTGCGTCCCCTCTGCCCGAGGGCACGCTGAGGCTTGTGATAACAAGCCCCCGGTTGTGTTATCTTCCTTCCTTTTTGAATAGACTGACACTGCAGGAATTTGCTCAATGAAATGTTAAGAATAGTAGAAATAAGCACTGCGAGCTATTTCCTGGTTCTTCTCAGTATTTGCAAATTGTCTTTGTAGTATCTTGTACATGATATTTAACTTAACCCTGTTACTCAATACTTAGCTTTCAAGTTTCACCTCCATACTAATTCAAGGTGCCTGTTTCAGCACAAACTTCTGTTTATGAAACATCTCAGTGTCACAATTTTGGAGACAGACAAGCGACAAGACACATTGGGTTCATGCACAGCAGCTAACTTTTATTGAGTTTTCTTCCACTTACATAGATCTGAAGGTCCATGCAGTCAATCCCTTTTGGCTGAGCCAGTTGCCACCTGGCCAACCAGCCAAGCTGCTTTCGTCCCCAATGGCCTGGGGCTGCTCTCCAACAGTCCACACTGGTTGGATTACATAACCTACCAGTCAGGGTACTTATGTAATTTCAGTTATGTCTTCATTATTTCAGTTATAAAAGAGGGAGTTACAAAATGGGATTAATTATTATTGTGAGGCCTTCAGGCCAGCTGCTGACCACCACTATCCCAGCAGAAAATTTTCCTCTTTGCATTTTACATTTTTCAGTGTCTGATAAAGTCTTTTGCCTTTTTTTTTAATTTTTAAAAAATCCATCTGGATGATGACCCCTTTTTGCTGGATATGCCATGCAGAGTTTCTATCTGCAAAAAAACAAAGTCTGAATTATATGATATTTTCTCTCTATAAACTTTAATCAGCAGATCTGATAGGTTCCCCCTGTTTATCTTAAGAGCTCAAACATGAACATGTGCTTCTCATTTGCAATAACATATAGTAGTAAGAGTGCTCCTTTCTACAATGAAAAGGCAAAAATAAAAAGTATTCAAAACTGGGACACTGAAAATTCAAATCATTGTAGGAGGTTTGCTGAATCACAGAGGGAAAAAGATGTAACAGAAGATTTAGAATTGGATCCATTGATTAAATATATGGCAAACAGGATTCTGCTGCTTAAGAAATGTTGACTTGTTAATCTTGCTATAAGAATGCTGAGGAGGCTGAGGAAAGGCCAGGTGTGCTTTAATTCTCAGGCTCCTCAGGGAAATGCTCTCAATGTGTTTATTAAGCTGTGTGGGTAACAGCATTTAATAAACTGTTTTCAAACATTAAAGATGTTTGCTTATCTGAGACTGAAAGGGGGAGGGAGAGACAAGTAGTCTTTCCTCTCATTTTAATGGCTTTATGAAAGGAAATTACTTGTGACAGGGGTTGGAAAAGAGACACTGCTGAAATGTGCCACCGCTCATCAAACCCAGGTTGGGGTATATGGGCTGTGGTTAGCACACTCTCACAGTCCTGGAAGATTTTTGCAATAATTAGGAACAAATTCCATTTCACAGGAAGCATGGGACAGGATAAAATGTCTATGTGTTATTACTCCAAATGTGCCCCTTTCACTTGCAGCCTTTGGTCTCTGTGCCAGGACTTCCAACGAGGTGCTACTTACACTTTTTGGTTTTCTTGTGCACTGCTCATGTGATGTGAGCACTGGCTTGCTAGTAGTTGGGATCAGCAGCTGTGGCATTCATTTATTTCCTCTAAACTAACAAATGGTTAATAACTGCTAGCTGACACCATCTGGACTGACTTTAAACCAGTGCTGTAAAGAAGGTTACCTATTCTACAGTGACATTTCCAAACGATTCAGGATAAGGAAGAGGTCAGGACAAGAAAGTTAAAAATTATCAGATGTTGTGCAGTAAGCAATTAGTAACATAACACCATTCATTTGTGATAATGGTATTAATATGGGCATTCAGTATTTGGGCTGAGTTTTAGTCTTAAGTGAAAACTAATTTGGCCACTGGGATAAGTTGTCACAGCTGCACTAAGATCACTGGAGGTTTAGGAGCTGGGAAGAAAAGTGAATCCACTTCTTTTCTTTGGTGATTTTGGTCTTAGGTAATAACACATGCTTTCTAAAACTAATATGGCAGACTAAGCATGTTAATGGCTACAGTTTTGGTGGAGTTCTTATGAATACAATTAGCTAAATAGTCACCCAGATGCATGTCGACATGTGAACACCACAGGCACATCAGGACCAGCTAAGCTGTGCAGATTTGCATGCCCAAGTATTTACATTATAGCTCTCTTAACGTCCATCTACCCAAATCCCTGAGATAGGGGAGTCAGTAAAAGAGGGAAGCTGGAGGTATTTGCACAGCTGAAGGTATTTGCTTTGATTGGGGAAACTAACTCTTTTGTTTGTCCCTTCACTGCTAAAGGAAAATCTTCTATGCAGTTTAAAATAATTTCAAGAAGAGAACAAGATTTTTTTAATTACTCCTTCTTTTCATACATTGCATCAGACTATCTGATTTAAATTAGATTCAATCCTACATTTTTCACTATTTATTTATTTATGTTTTGTAAGTGCCATCTCAAAGGGAGTCTGGACAGCTAGCATTTGACATAAATATGATTTGACAGGTTGAAATAAATACTGAAAGGCTTGTATGCCCAAATGGACCATATGTTTCACATATTGGACCACATACCCAGCCCTCATACATGATTTTGCCATAGGCAAGTATTAATTCTGCTCCTGCTCTGGGGAGGACAGCTCCAGATAAATGTATAAAATTCTTTATCTGTATTTTTTCTGAAAATTTAAAACATCTTGTTCATAAGTTAGAAAAAAAATCCATAAGAGCAGTAGAGCAGTAGAAGGAATAATAATAATTTACTAATGCTCCTATAGTCACTTCACTATAACACAATATCTTGCCATCATATTTAATACATGGATTGGAACTCAGCATTCTTTCTGTCCTTGCAGTAAATGCAGACTTGTGTAGATTTCTTTCACAGCTGATTTTTAGTTGAACTCTGTAAGGAAGACAAGCTAAGAAATCCATTAAAGCCTCAGGCTACACTCCATGTTTGATCATACTGGATACTTTTAAACTGAAGATTATTCCCTTTTGACAAGAGAAATACAACCATTGCCAATAAGCATTGTTTACCTCTATCTTGAAAATATTCTTACTCTGTGGCTTCTTGATGTCTGAGTATTTATGAAGAAATTTATTATTATCTGTCATGTATTATTTTTAATAGTGATACGTGAGTTTCTCATATGAAATGTATTTATGTTATCTTCCTTCAACTATTTAGAAGTAAAATGCTTTGTCTGAACTAATAGAATAAAATAGGCATCCTCAGGTGCAGATTCATTCTAGTTAATATAGACAATGGTTGCAGTGGGCAAAATACATTTTAGATTTTGTATTGCTCAATTTCCTCTATTTCTATGTTTAATAACCTTAAATCCAGTTGAACTAGTAGAAAGGGGTTTCTCACAGGTCTTGTGAGTCAACCCTGGGAGGCAACTAAAGCTAACATAGCATTTTGTTCAATCCCCCTAGCTGGATGGAAGAGAGTATCAGAAAGATAAAAGTGAAAAAAACAATAGGTTGAGATAAAGACAGTTTATAAGTAACTAAAAGCTGCACACACAAGCAAAAAAAAATAAGGAATTTGTTAACTACTACCCATTGGCAGGCAGGTGTTCAGACATCCCCAGGAAAACAGGGTTCCATCAGGCATGACAACTGCTTGGGAAGAAAAATGTAACTCCAGTTGTGTGTGTCATCTTCTCTCCTTCTTCCCTGCAGTTTTTATAGTAGAGCATGATACCCTATGTAATGGAATATCCCTTTGGTCAGTTGGGATCATTTGTCTTGGATGTCTGCTTCCAAACTCTTGTGCACCCCAGCCTACTTGTTGAAGGGGTGGTGTAAGGAGCAGAAAAGTCCTTGACATTATTTAAGCATTGCTCAGTGATGACCAATACATCACATCCCTGTGTTATCAACACTGCTTCCAACATAAATCCAAAACACAAAAATTTTCTCTCTACGGTCAACAGCATCTCTGAAGTCCTATTGTATCACCTGTCCCATGTGTATACGCTTCCCTTTTCCACCTTAGTTCTAGAAGATCCCTGCTCAGCAATCCTTCCATCTGCTCTGCTCGTTTGACTTCTGACACTTTGGAGTTTCCTGCTCCTGCTCACTTAAAAGATGCATCTTAAGAAGTGACTGGCATTCATGGACCCCAATACCTTCAAAAGCAGGGGACCTTACTAATTAACTCCTTCAGCAGACTGAATTCTGCTCTTCCCATATCCAGAGTTGAAGTTTTGCTGGCAGTTTTTCTCCTATTGCCAACGACTTGAAATTCAACAAGTTTGTGGTCACCGTGACCAAGGTAGCCATAGACTACCATGTCACCCACAAGTCCCTTTCTGTTTTCAAAAAACAAATCCAGAAGGGCACCTTTCCTAGTCAGCTCCCTTAACACCTGTACCAATAACTTATCTTCAACACGCTTCAGATATTTCCTGGACCTGTTTGTGTCTGCTGTATGATATTCTGAGCTGATATTTTGGAAATTAAATTGCCCATAAAGACAAGAACAGATAATCAAGACATATCTCTTTATTTCTTGTAGAATAATACAGCATACTTTAAGGAATTCTGGATGGTTAGTTTTTCTGAAACTCAGACATTTTCTTGACTAAGTGGTTTAATACCTATCAAAAAAACCCTATACTATTTAATCTGTTAAATAAAATAAAAAAAATTACTATTAAAAAATAATTTTGACACTGTCAAATGGAAAGTTTCAAATTCTGAGAATTTTTTTTTTTTTTTTTAATTTTGGATACTTAAAACCAACACTTTGTGTAAGATTCAGATACTTGTAGCAAATGAAGCAAAAAACAATGGTTGAAAATAATCTTTTGCCTGAAAAAAATTTTACTGTACTTCATTTGACCTTGGATTTATTTGTCCGTAGACAATACACTCTATAGATATATTTGTGACATTACAATGTAAATGTAGATCCTCCAGTTTCTAACATAGCTGCATTTTATTTAGCTACAACTAGATTTTGTGTTTCAGTCACTTTGTGATGTGTCTTGGTCCCTAGATCCATGAATAATTCAAATTATTCAGGCTATATGTGCAGTCATAATGTGCTTCAGCAAGGCAAACCAGGTGATGGGAAACGTGGCAGAGTGTAATATGGGCATACATTCACAGATCCTGCACTAGTTGAGAAGTTCCCATGATGCCTTATTTTTTTCTCATTTTGCCTTATTTTTCTCTCTCCTCTACTTCTAGAGAGAAACTAATATGAATGGAAGAAGGAAATAGTACTTCCTAGTGCTTCAGACTGTACATTCTCCCTTATTAATAGTAAAACTGAAGAGATTTGCAGTTGATTTGCAGTTAATGGTTTGATTCATGCTTTTGTAAGAATCATGTAGCACAAAATTTGGTGGTTTTTTTCAGCATTACTTATTTTAATATTTCCCACAATTTCCTTTGCATGAACATGGAACTTTGTGTGGCAGCACAGGTTGCATATAACAAATTAGAAGACTTGGAAGAGCTGGTTAAAAGAGTTTATATTTTATTTTATTTTAACTTTGTGCTCATATCATGATAAAATGAACTTACTGGTCTTTGTTCTACTTTTATTTTCCTGCACAAACCACTGAAACATTTTTCTTTGGGAATTTAACAAGGTACAAAAGAACACAAAAATAAACACCATACGGAAGTGAAAATAGCAAAATAGACCCAAATTTTTCATTAGCAGAAAAATTTTGTCAGTATAAAATAAATTTAAGATACCTACCCATTAACCTGACCAGCAGTTTTCAGTTAATTGTACTTACCTAAAAAGCCAATCCATTCTGTCTATACATAGTAGCTATTCTTCGCCTCCTCCTACTGATGCTCCCTGACTCAGACACTTCACAATTAACTGCTCCTTCCTGGCCTCTATTGGTCTATGAGTCAAAAGTCCATTTGTGGTATTATAATCATGTACAGAAAATGCCTCTCACAGAAGCTGTACCTATAATTTGTTAGTAAACCATTTCTTTTTGTAGCAAGCCCTACAGAAAGAAACCTACGCCCCAGAAAAATAGCTGGCAGAAGCATCTAGTATTTTGAACCAGTGTTGTTTGCCTCCATCCCTTGCAGTCTTCCTCAGCAGCATATTTAAGGTCACAGAGTATGTTATTAAGTACTTGTGAATCAACTCTTATTGATAACAGTTTTATAGCTACTTCTTATCTTTCTTTTTTTGTTCATTTTCTTCTTCTCTTTTTGCTTTTTTTTTTTTCTTTTTTAAAAGAAATGAATGTAGAATTTCAATTCTGGAACTGTGTTATAAGTGGCTAGTCTATCTGACCTATAACATAGATTAATGGGAATTAACATCTTTTTTATTGGTCTTTTCTTAGACTTATAAAGCTGAAATAACACAAAAACCCGTGGTTGATCTTCTATTAGCAAAGCTGTTAGCCATGATCTGTAGCAATATCATTAGTGTCAGGAGTAAAGGAGTATTCAAATTCCTCAGAAGTCTTTTTCCACCTGGAGGAACATTTTCTTGGAACAAGATAATGCCCTTCAGCCTTGAATTTTCCTGGGAATTCCAGGTATTCTTTCTGACATATTCCAGTAGTTATAGGAATGTGATATATTCTGTTTTTCTGTCACATCAATATCTCTATTATTTGTGCAATAGTCTTTTTTCATATAAATGTACTTCTTTATATATACCTGTTATCTATTATTGTTAAGGGTAAATACTGTTGTCATGGAACAAGTTCTATTTTTGACCAATGGATAAAACACATGATTTCCTGTCTTTTAGACTCCTTCCACCTTTTCCTCTGTCCACTTGACATTTTAATGGTGATTGTGCTGGTTTTGGCTGTAATAATTTTCTTCATTGTAACTAACATGGGCTGTGATTTGCATTTGTGTTGAAAACAGTGTTGATAACACAGGGGTATTTTAGTCACTGCTGAGCAGTGCTTACACAGTATCAAGGCCTTTCCTGCTTCTCACAACGTCTCACCAGTGAGGAGTCTGTGAGGGAACATAACCAAATATCTGACCCCAATGGACTGAAGGGAAATTCCATGACTTATGTTATTTCAGCATATAAAGCTGGGCAAAGTAGAGGGAAGAGGGGAACATTCAGGGTGATGGTGTTTGTCTTCCAAAGTCACCATTATGCGTGATGGAGCTCTGCTTTGCTAGGGATGGCTGAACACCTGACAATGGGGAGCAGTGAAGGAATTCCTTGTTTAGCTTTGCTTGCATGTGTGGTTTTTGCTTTACTTATTAAACTGTCTTTACCTCAACCCATGAGTTTTCTAACTTTTTCTCTTCTGATTCTCTTTTCCATCCCATCTAGACAAAGCATGAGCCAGCAGCTCTGGTGCTTAGTTGCCAGCTAGGGTTAAATGATGATATTTGTGTTACATCTCTTCTGTACCACTGTCCTGTAGCCTGTATTGTCACTGTGTTCTAAATTTCTACTGTGGTTTCTTTTGTGTATTTTATTACATTAAACCACGTTCTCCAGCTATTTCAGTAAGAGTCCATAGTATTTTCTATAATTTCAAAAATTAACTAGGATTTTCTCACCAAGCCTGTTTCTGTTTAAATTTTATTCTCTTCTTCCAAGGGTTTTTCCCCAACACTAGAATTTTTTTTCTTGGGAATTTTTCTATTCATAGCTGTGTTCAAATTATGTCTAATGAAATATCCTTCCCAATTAAAATGTCAAAAGAACTCCAGAAGAATGCCATTAACTTACCGTTATGGAGATAGCTGTCATTAAGCATTCTCTTCTCTACATTCCATTACTCTTTTAAACACTCCATCATTTTTAGTTGAGAATTTTGAGTACATACAGAACTTTATGTGAAAAACCAAACACAAACAAAAAAAATGTTGATAAGTTAGATAAAAAAAAATTATCAGATTACAACTTTTATTTCAATCACCTTTTCCTACAAATGCTTGTGAATTGATAGTTTTCTGTTCTAGTTATTTGAGTCCTGGACTGTACATAGTACAATGTTCATGTACATTGTTCTGGATTGTACATAGTTTTTTCATTTTTAATTGATGCTTCCTTGTATGCATGGGACAAAGCAACTCATTCTGGATATGTGGACACCTATCTGATTTCAAAGACATTGATAAGCTTTTATTCATAAGTACTTAAAAGCGTAGGACTACTTAGAATTCAAGACTTTTTAGACCTGCAAACCATTATTACACCATTCCTATACAATCTTGTATCTGCTTCTAAGAGGATGTAACCACCTGTTATGAAATTTCCAAGGGTGAAAGATCTTATAATAAGTGAAAAAAAAATCTTATTTCCTCATTGCACAGCTGTTAAAATCCCTAAAACATTACTTTACCCTGGTCTATCTTAATCCAGTTTTCATCTGAATTTTCCAATCCCAAGAAAACAAGACCAGGTGGCAGATACATGACCAAAGATACTTTAAATTCTGTCATGTAATTAGAGATGTTTTAATACATGTTTTAAAAGATTATTTACAACAGCATAGAATACAATTTAGAAGTGTTTGTTATTTACAACTTCAGAAGTTAATCAAGTTTTAAGGCTTCTTTCAGAAAGTTACATGACTTCTAAGATGTCAAAATAAATTTGAAACTGAAAGTTTTTCTTTCATGAAGAAAAAAGATAGGTTCTTAAAAGGCCATAATGGTTCTAATTTGTTATATTGTGTTTGCATGGCCAAACTTTGTTAGTGGAGGGTGGCTACAGGGTTGGCTCTTGGAAGGAGTTGCTGGAAGCTTCTTCCATGTACAGCAGAGCCTAATGGCTCCAAAGGCAGACGTGATGCTGGGCCAAGTAGAAATGGTGGTAACACCTCTGTGACAACAAATTTAAGAAGAAGAAAATTAAAAGTTAGTGCGCAGATGTTGTAATGGTGACCAGAGAAGAGCAGGGTGACAACATGTGAGAAGAACAGCTCTGCAAACACCAAGGTCAGTGAAGAAGGAGGGGGAGAAGGTGCCCCAGGCACTGGAGCTGGGATTCCCCTTTAGCCCATAGTGCAGACCATGGTGAGGCAGCTGTGCCCCTGCAGCCCATGGGGGTCCATGGCAATGCAGAGATTCATCCACAGCACGCAGAGGGGCCCCACACCTGAGCAGGTGGATGCCTGGAGGAGGCTGTGACCCTGTGGGAGGCCTGTGGAGAGAGGAGCCCACACTGGAGCAGCCTACCCCTGAAGGACTGCACCCCGTGGCAGAATGACCTATGCTGCAGCAGTTTTGGGAGGACTGTTGCTCGTGGAATGGATTCACATTGGAGAAGTTCATGGAGAGCTATCTCCTGTGGGAAGGACCCCACAGCGGAGCAGGGGAAGGACTCCTCTCCCTGAGCAGCAGGAGAAACAACAGGTGATGAACTGACCATAACCCCCATTACCTGTCTCTGCACTGATGGGTGAGTTAGGTAGAGCTGGGAAGGAGAGAGGGGTGAGGGAAGATATTTTTAAGGTCTTGTTTCACTTTTCATTATCCTGCTCTGATTTTGTTAGTAATAAATTCAATTAATATCTCTAGTTTGAGCTTGTTTTCCCATGATGGTATTTGATGAGTGATTTCTCTCTGTCCTTATCTTAAATCATGAACTCTCTATTATATTTTCTCTCCCCTGTCCCTATGGAAGGGAGTGAGAGAGCAGCTCTGGTGGGTGTCTGGTATCCAGTGTCAACCTACTATATTTGTACACATGGTGCTGACCGTATTAACAGATATGTGTTTGAAATAATTTTTCCATCCATCTTTTCAATAAGTATTTTGAGAATCTCTTTCAAGTACTTTAAATCCTTTCCCTTATCAGTCATGATCACTTAGCCAATACAAAATAAGCTGATGAATGAAAGCAAGGCAGCTCTTATTAATTTTCTTTTTTCTATGCCTCTATGAAATGGCTAGAAGGACTCATAGTTTTGTATTTAATATTTTAATATTGCCAAGTGTGGAAGGGATTAAGCTAGAGCAAGCTTCTTCCAAGAAGCTAAGACAATGATGAAAGCCAATGTCAGTCTATATATAGGCAGTTAAAAACATTTGGAACGTTGATTTTAAATAATAAAATGTTAAATCAATGCAAGAGATCAAAATAAATTGGATATGACTTTTACAGTGGTTGAATATACGATGAATTCCCTAGAACTGGATAGAGTTTGATAACACTGAAGTTAGGAAGAAGCTCTCATTCTGAGATGTGCACACGACATTGGCACTCAAGAACGATTAAGATACTTCTGAACTCTGTAGTGTCATCATCATCACCGCCATCATAATCATCATCAATTACTACTTGAAAGGGCCAGTTAGCAGATGCTTTACACAACAAAGTGATAGCAGTGTTGTCTTGGTTTGAAAGACAGGTGTCTGCTAAGGAAGGCAGGAGCCTCCCCTGGAATGGAAAATGTAACCCCTTTCCCTCTGAATTGTTATAATTTTGAAATTAAGGGGCTTTCAGGAAAAGATATGAGAAACAGGAATAACAGCTCTTTACTAGTATATATAGCAAGGTAATAATACAGAAATACTGGCTTAACCTGACAGAATCAGGATACGACCTGACACCCTGCTGGGCAGGGTGGTGGTAGCAGTCCAATTAAGGGGTGGCTGAAGCCCTCTTTGAAGTGATAAATGTTGTTCTGTTGAAGCAGTGATCCTGTAGAAGGGTCTGGTCTCCCTCTGAAGGTCCAGTGGTGGTTATGTAGCTCTTGTCCTCTGGAAACCCAGTAGGTGAGGGCTCATTGTGGTGTTCCAAACCTCAGATTATATCCATATATATACTTGGTTCCTCCCCCTGGGCGGAGCATCTCACAATGGGATGATGTAATTCTATGAGTCATGCAGTGAGGCTGGATGGCCCATTAACAGAAGATATCTCCTGGAGGGAGTTATCAGGGATGTGTCATGGAAGAGAGAAAGAATACTGCCCCACCTGGGTTTAGCAGATGCGGATAGAACACATACTTTTGGTTACATCTTACATTGTAACCTAAGACAAGTGTAAAGAGTGGGTTTTGTCCAGTTGGAAGGAACTTGCAGATGATACTGCTAATCTTTTGCAGATTATTCTACCAGTTTCCCTTAAATTCTGCTTTCCTTAGTTTAATCCCACAATTCTGCTGTATGTCCTATTAATGGGACCTTATGTCATAGTAATCAGTACTTCCCTGTCTGCCCTCCTCATGCATTCCAGATTCCAACAAGTAATTAAAAGATACTAATAGGATCCATCAATAAGTTGCTGTGTAAGTGATTTATGTTTCCACGCGCAGACGTCTGGAATCATTGAGTTTAGTTGTCTACTAAAGTGTCACAGTAATTCCTGGCAGTTACTGAGCTGCGCAGTGCTTGACAGAGATAGAAGATTCACGCTGTTGAGAATGGCTAGCGGAAGTTCAAAATTTAAAAAATCAGAGCAGGCTTTTCATGACCACAAGCGGTCTGGATTTATGTCCCCCTGTACTCAGCACTGGTGATTCCATGCCTCGAATCCTTCACTACAAGAAGGACATTGATGCAGCTCTGAGCAACCTGGTCTAGTAAAAGGTATCCCTTTCCACAGCACGGGGGGTGGAACTAGATGATTTATAAGATCCATTCCAAGCCAGGCCACTCTATGATTCTATGATTGAGGTTCTGGAGTGTATCCAGGGAAGGGCAAATGAAGCTGGTGAAGGGTCTGGAGCACAAATCTAATGAGAAGCAGCTGAAGGTAGTCCAGGAAAAGGGAGGCTCAAGGGAAACCTTATTACTGTCTGCAAATACCTGAAAGGAGGGTGTGGGTTGGCCTCTTCTCCCAGTGGATAGGAGATAGTAACAGTGGATAGGACAAGAGAAAACAGCCTCAAGTCATGCCAGAGGAGGTTTAGATTGGATATTAGCTAAAATTCCTTCACTGAAAGAGTGATCAGGCATTGGAACAGGTTGCTTAGGGAAGTAGTGGAGTCATCATCCCTGGAAGTGTTCAAAAATCTTAGGGATGTGGCACTTAGGAACATGATTTACTGGTGGATCTGTCAATATTAGGTTAAGGGTTGGACTTGATATGTTTGGAGGGCTTTTCCAACCTTAATGGTTCTATGATTCTTTCCATCTGTATTATGGATGGCTTTTTATTAACTTTGCTAATGTAGTAAAAACTTTGAGTCATATGTTTAATACTGCTCTGCTGTCATTACCAGCTTTATGAATGTTTAAGAAACCTCTATTTAGTTTTAAATCTTAGAACTGATTGTAAACAGAATATGTTTCATTTTTTATATATCTCAATTTGATGGTTAGCGAACACTATATTGTAGTTTCATGAATTATATGTAATATTAAACATTTCAGTTGTCTGAATATGTCTGTGTATGAATCATAGAAAATCAGATTTAGCAGGGCATGAATCAAGAAAGAATTAAAAAGGAAATTCTGAGGCTCATGATAATAATAATAAGTACACAATTTCCTGGGGGAAAAAAAGACCTTTTTTTCCTAAATTACAAACATGACCCTAAAAATTTCTATATTTGAAATTTGAAAAATACTTTCAACAACACTTTTTATTTAACACTTGATGAAAAATGAAAGAAAATGAGGAAGAGAATATTAAAAATTTAGTCATAAATGCTAAAGAAGCATAGATCAAAATAAAGCAGAGAAATAAGATACAGAAGATGGAAAATATCAACAAACAATATTAAATTAACACAGTTGTGAAACAGTGATCACTTTTAAAAAGAAACATCTCTGATTCTTGTGCATGAGAACCATGCCAAAATATCTTTCTTTTTCAAAGAACTGTTTCTCTTTTGAAGTGCAAGCCTCTTAAATTGATTCCGTTTTGATGGGGTTTTTTGTTGTTTTTGTTTGTTCGTTTGTGTGTTTGGTTTTTTCCTGGGATGTCCATGAAGTCTATGAGTTGATTTTAAAGGCTTTTTAAATATTTTGCTTTGTTTTGGAACATCAAGTTTTGAAAAGCAGGTTATGGCAGTTCTTTGTAGAGTGAGTCTGCTCAATGGAGCAGTGCTTATGTTGTGACTAGCTCAGGTGGCAGTGTTTGGGGTTGAAGTCTCGTGTTGAAGTTGACAGCTCTGAGGAATTCATTAAGCTACTGGAATACATTGCATGGGCTGGTGGAATAAGAAGATAAATGAACACAGGAGTCTCTTAGAAAGAACATAAGGAACTTAAAAGTCTGAATCTGTAAAATATAAAAATAACAAAACAATAATGTCAATTAATAGTATCTATTAATGCAAAAAATAGAAAATTGATGATCTGTTAATGGACTACATAAGTAAACTTATGTTTAATGGAATATTCAAAGCCAAAGAGGTTAGAGGACAAAGAGGTTTTTATCTCCTACAAGCCATAAAAAGCTAGAAAAACACATGATTATTTCCCACTTGGCTAAATAAAGAAAGACTAGAGACATTAAGGCTGTTCATGTTCATAATATTTTCATTAACAGTGGGGAATTTGTTTCATTTGATTTCTCAAAAAATGCAATTTGAGACCATTTCTTTCATGCATATGTCACATGCTGGCTTCAAAGGGAAAGGAACAAAGCGATCCAGACATGTTCTATTCTTTACATTTTGTTCATTTCTCTTTTTCTTCTTCTCTGGCCACAGATATTTTTATACATGGTTATTTTCTTTCCTATGTTGTTGTTATCTGATAGTTCATTATTTATTTTTGATATCACTTTTTGAGATCAGTGTTGAACATACAATTTAAAATTTACAGGTATTAAAGACTGAAAACAGTTTTACATATCCTATACTGAATATGGTTTCATGTTATGGGTTTTTTTCAGGCCTCTGGGCTATTTTGAAAGTCTATAAAAACCTTACAGTAGCCATTTCCCATGAGTTTTCTCAGAGAATGAGTCCCTGAGCCAAGCAAATGTCCAGAGTTCAAGAGATTAATTAGCACTGATGACTTAGAGGTGGATCAGACAGTAAGTACTATACAGGAGTTAATTATGTACACCCTGGCTTAGGTGAGCTCATCAACTTGAAGGAGATAGAAGTTTCCCTTGAAAGCCACTGAATTGTACTGAACATAAGCTAATACAGCTCTTTCAGGAAAGTTCAGCTGCTGAGTCTAGTTATGCCCAGGCCTCCCAAAGCAGTTTCCTTAAGAACCAAAATGAACAAAGGTCTGCTGAGTAGGAGCCAAAATGAGTGATGAGGAAGAGAAACAGAATGGTTGCTTTGTTTCCTGTTGTCTGTTGTTCACAGGTTAAAAGCTTCAGAATAGGATGGTGGCCAGAAAACAGTGTTTTGAGTTGTTTTGGTTGAACTGGAAAACAAGCAAACAGCTGAACCTGCAGAGGGATTTAGGGTTTCTTCTGTATTTACATCTAGATGCATGCTTAGTCTAGTCTCTAAAAGGGCAATATCAGAAATCTAAATTGGGCATAAGAGTATATTTAGGGTTTTAAAATTCCAAAACATTTGGATAGGTGGATGCAAACAAAATTATATAAGATACCCTAGCAAGACCAAAGAAATGTAAACTAGTAAATGAGACTACAAAGAACTGTACATTGGAAGTATTATGACGTCTCTCATCCAGAGAAGCTGTTGAATAAGATATCCAGAGTAGTTTAAAAGGAAGAATATTCCCATATCAAGAATATTTTCAAGGAGTACTTAATTATAAAGCAACTGTCTACAAGAGACATATTTCAGTTTGATTAAATAGTATTTTTAACAACATGATCCTATTTTCAAACCAGGACACCTTCTCATATTTTTCCCCTTTCTACACTTCCAGCAGGTATGTGTTGTTTATTATTATTGTTGTTGTTATCATCATTATTATAACTATCATCATTATTATTAAAATGTTTCTTTATAGACAGTGGTTCTGCCTGCGCCTGTTTTCTTTTAATGGTAGTAAACTATTCTCAGTTTTTGGAAGAGCTGAGACATTTCTCTTGTCACATACACACACTAGGAACTTCACAGCCCAAAGAAAGAAAGACTTTTCAGAGCACAGTAAGTACTTACTCAGTTTGCATGTGTGCCTTTCAAGGACTGTTTAGACAACTATTTAATTCCCCTAGAAGCATTGAATTGGAATAAGGTTTTCCCATTCAAGAACAATGTTAAGGTTGACCAACATTGTTACATCACCAGTTTCAGGGGTGATTTTTAACAGAATGTATATTTCTGAGGCTATTTATAAATAGATACAGATAAATCAGAGTATATATAGCTATATAGAGCTTCAGGGGAATCAGGTAAGAGTTTGAATTCTAGTTGTATGAGAAGAAAAAAAGTAATAAGAATGATAGGCTTTTTGTGTTGGGTTTGTATTTTTTTGGTGTATTTTTTTTTTTTTTTTTGTATCAGCTCACCAGCCTGCTAATCTGAGCTCTTGTGGCCATTAGAGCATTAAACCTACCAGTGAATGACAAACAGGGTGTTACAGAATAATTTCAAAACAAACTAAAGTTTGGTTTAAAGGCTTTAGTGAAGGTATACTTTAATGTTAGCATACTAATAAAGACATTTTAAAAACTGAGAAGACAGGCAAGATCCAGGAACAAACAATTTTGTCTTCCAGAAATATCTGATTTCTCGATCAAGGTAAGACGTACTTTATTGATGTTCATTGATTATATTGTAGTTGGAATCTCCACACTGCGGGTTAGCTCTCTGCTCCCAGAGCTACAGGCTCAGCAAGGGAAAGGAGCTGTCATGACTGGCACACTTTTGCTCTTTCCAGAAAGTGGAATAAAAAAGGCCAGTTTGTCTTGATATATCTTAGGCAATTACCCAAATGCTGAATTGTCATTCAAAATAGCAATATTTGCTAACTTAAAAGGTCTATAGTTTTAAAAGATGAGCAATTTCTGTGGAAAAGGATATCAGAACCTGAAATAGAAATGTTTTATGCATTGACGGCTCTTGATTTTTTTCCCCCAGTTAATTCAGTGACATTAGGCCACATCTATCTGACTCCCTTCCTTTTCTCCTTTTTGTTTCATCTCCCTCTAAATTTAGCAATTACGTGAAAACAACCACGAGCGCTTTGCTTACAGGGCTGGAATTACCAGAGGGGCTCCTGAGGGTTTTCCATCATCTTGCCCTCTAGATCCCATTAAAGAGGAGCTGCACAGCATATGTCCCTCAAACCTCCTCAAAATGTATCTGGAGCTGTATCCTTTGATTTCAAGGCTGTTGTGAATTTTATCATAAGAAATCAGATAAATACAGCTTGAGATTCTTGTCTTTTGGCAAAGTTTTTATATCTCGCTGGTGCTCTACATTTAGGGTGGGGCTGAAAACAAGGGAAAAGAAACCCAAAACATGATAAGTCTAACCAGCTGTTCCAGGGGGCGGAGGTGGAGAGGGCTGGGGGTGTGTGAGGTGGTGAATCCTTTGCTGACCCCACAGGCAATTAGCTTACAATGGTTAGTCAGGCACTTCATTAGTTTCTCTCTGCTAGACAATGTTGCTGCCTTCTCAACAAGCCCACACACCATGTGTTCTAATTAGCTAATTACTACTATATTTCTATCTTATCCTATTCCACAAATGATATTAGAAAGTAGATAATGCCACAAATCTTCAAACCAACTTTCACAATCAAACAGTCTGTTCAAATTCTGCTTTGGGTTTCATATAAGTACAAAGGCCACTTTACTTTGTATACATTCCTACATTATATCTGACAAGTACTTCATTATGCTGACACATTTCAATTGGTAATTTTGACACAGGTGATCAAAAGACTTATTTAGAAACTGAAACTGAAATTTTTAAATCTCCAGGGCAGCGTGGATCCGGGTGGTGAGGAACTCAGCCACTATTTTATCCCTATTTTCATTCCTCAGGGTTCAGTTTAGACAATTCTCAGGGATCTGTTTTAAATACTACTAGGCAAAAATTGGTGAATTTTTATTTGTGTTTATTTTTATGCATTTTAGTCTCAGGTTTTATACTGTGCACTGGCTTATTGTTTAGTTTCAGCCACAGAACGCTTAAGGTTTTGGTGTTTCTTTTAATGGGACATCAATTCTGTAAAATTCTGTATTTCATGTAATTTATTCATACACAAGCAGTATAGAAAATGCAACATTTTTTTTTATCATTCAAGTACTTCTACCTACTTTTATTTTGTTTCCATATCTATCTTTTTAATGCTGAAACAGTTCTTCCTGCCTGATTTCAGTGAAATATATATTGACACATTACTCCTTTTTGCACCTCAGGATCTACTCTGATTAAGATCAGTTCATGCTAGAGAAGGACAACTCTCAAAAGGTTCAAATCAGATCAATCATGCATTTTTTAATGCTTACACAAATATTAGCTATTCAAAAATAAAACCTGTCTGGCAGTTTCAGAAGCAAAAATTTTCTCATGAGAATTTTTGGTATTTCTAACTCTATTTGCAGCCAAAAATGCTGTAAATTCTCACTTTTAGTTAACATTTACTTGCAATTCTTTACACCCCAACATTTTAGAAATTCTAAAAAGGAAGTTGATAAGAAATTGCTCACATATTTGAAAGCTCTCTTCAAAATGGCAGTAGCTGTTCTAAGTTTTGGGGGGGGTTTTGTTGTTTTTTTGGGGTTTTTTTTTCCTATGATGATTTTTTTCCAGGAACAATTTTGTTTCCAATTCTGCCTTACTGGTTTTCTACCCTCTTGTGTTTACAATCAGCTTGGTCTACTGAACACACCCTTACAGAGATTCGTGGTCTATATCAGAATTAATTCTTACTATTTTTTAAAGCAATATCTAGCTATTTTTAGTGATTAAAACCGTTGGAATTAGGTTAGTTCAAAACGTAATTTTTTAAATTTTGGATTTGATTTTTCTTCATTCAAACATAATAAAAATCAAAAATATAACTACAGCAAACCAAAATATTTAGTCTGTCTATATACGAAACAAAAAGGCAGCCTTATTTGATCTCATAAAGCATGTTTTCTATGAAGGTATTTGCTCTGAAAAACTCAGAGATCCTGTTCTCTGGACACATAGAGAGGCTTCATCTTTGATCAGAATGTGATTAAAAGACTTGCATAGCCTGTTTAATTAACTTCTTTCATCACTGGCCATGACTTCAATCATTTGCAGCAGCTTAAATTTCACAGGTGTGCTTGTGTGTTTGCTTGTTTGTTTTTCACCCATTATAAAACAACAACACACACGCCCTTCCTGGATAATTAGCATTCTGCCATCTCATCAGATTATTGGCCTTCTGGGGAGGAAAGGCTGAAGGGACTGTTTGAGAAGCCCAGGACAGGGAGAAGGAACACTGTCACCTACTGAGGTACCTCCCACCAGCCCACCCCCAGACTCGTTCTCAGAGTAACAACCCGAAGCTGCTCACGCCAAGAGCTGCTGCACTGCCCTTCCCCAGCAGTGTAATTGCACGTAGAATTGCCAAAGGTCCCAAAGCTACTCCTATTTACATTATGAAAATTCATGAACGTCAGCAAACTCCTCGCTTTCCTTCTCGTTGGGCTTATTTTGCTGGTTGGGTAGTTCACTAAATGTGTGTGGCAAAGCTAAAAGGAAAAGGCATATGTAGTGGTAACTTCTCAGTGCTACTTCCTTTAAAAGATATGGCATGCAAGTGTGAGAAATTTTCTTGGCGCTTACACCCAAAGACATGTGTCTGACCAATATGTTAGCAGGCATCAGGCCATTTGGCAGATTGACTTGAGCATACTTAGCCAAAAAAATATGCTCATCAACTATATTTTGGAGGCATATTATCCACCTGGGGAATTAAAAATGGATCCCAGGCAATGAGAGCTTCCACACCCATGATAAAGATAGATAAATAACTCAAAGCCCAGTGATTTAAAATATACAATTTCAAATTTATTCCAAGCCAAAATGGTATCTTTGCTGCCTAATTTGACTTAGAAAATGGATTCTTGAAAGGGGGTCTTTGAGGAATATATTACCTCTTGTAATGTTGAGCTTTTCTTACACTTTCTCAGAAAAAAATTACAAGCAACATCATTCTGTATGTAGCCTGGTTGCAAATAATATTCACAGTTAATTTAGGTAAATATTCAACAATATGAAAAAGAATCAGTTTGACATAATCAAAAAAAAATCAACCAAAGTGGCTCTTCTGTAGAGCATGTGACAATGCCTCATTTAGTTCATTTTTTGTTTGTTAAGATCAGGTCTTCAAAGTAAATGATACAATGCTCACTGACTTTGAAAAGTTCTAGTGGAAGCACAGGGTAATTATCCCATCTATATTTTGTTTTCTATAATAATTAAAACAATCTCTCACATTTCCATTTGAATATTTGAAAACCGTTTTGGTTAAAAACTTGAATTATTTGATGTTACACCATACTGTCTCTGGGAAAGCTCTCCGTCATCCTTACATATTTAGTATTGTCTCTTCATAGCAAATGTAATCTTTCTTTTTTGCTGCTCATTATGTTATTGTGTATCTAACTATTTAACTTCATTAGCCTAATTTACTGTTTGCAATGTTGCTTTCTTTATGGAAGCAATGTTTTATAACTTCCATGTCTATATTTACATTTTTTTATATCTAATATAATATCTGAGTTCAGTAATAACTTCACAGAATTTAAAGTTTTTCACTATGATTGACAAGGATGTGACTTGCTGTTTAGACTCTCTTTTTGTCTAGGGTATTTATATATTTCTGTATATATTTGCTTTTGGAATGATTGTGTCATCTTGAATGAATATGATAAATTCAATAACTGAGCAGATGTATTGAGTTTAGCAGATATACATACATTTTCATAGATGGGGTAAAACATATATCCATTTCATTACTGGAATATTGTCCAGGAAAAAAAAAAAGAGAAAAGAACAAAAAGAGACCAAAGTCCCCTAACATTAGAAAAATTTTATAATGCTTTGCTTTGAAGAGCTGCAATTAACTAGTGGAAAAGAAACATCCTTGAATCCGACAGGGCATGGTTTTTGTGTATTACAATTCCTGTCACTGGGTGAATTTGACTAAGTCATTCTTAATCATATAGTAAAATTGAGAGAGATCACGATTTAACTTTAAAGTCTGAACATGCTAATGTATCATTTCCCATTTTCAAGAGATGCAACAATCATTTTTACATATGCAAATATTTTAGCATTCACTTTGTCTTCTGAAAACAGCATTCAAAGCAGTTGTCTGGGTCATTCCTGGATTAAAATGACAAGAACAGTAGATCACAGTAGTGATCATTTTGAAAGCATCAGATCTTGGAAAACTAGAAATATGTACTGTAACAACTTAGGTTTTTTAGCTCTTCCACACAATGTATGAGTCACAAATATCAGAGGAGTGAGTGAGGCTCTGTAGAAGGCAATTGGTGCGGCAGGGCGATGCTGTCTCACTCCCTGCCTGTCTCAGGACATGCAGTGGAACACAGTGTTCTGCAGGGATCATTGAATGAGCTCTGAGGAAGCTGGGCTTTTTTTACAGGGTAAAGTGATGCCCCACTGAAAGATAATAATTTGGATCAGGGAAGTAGTACAAACATGCCAGTTAATTAGCTCTGCTCTCAGTTTACACAGCTGCACTGCCCAGGTTGAGTATGATGATGTATGTACATATACTGTATGGTGTAGGTATGCTCTTGGGACTCTCCTCAGAAGACACCTAACCCTGATTTCCTCTTTCAAGAGAGTCACCTAAGCAATTCTTCAAATATCACACAGTTATCAGTCCTTTCAAAAAACAACTGGAGCAGTTGTTTCAGGTTGAATACACCCAGTGCTATGCACAAATCAATAGTTACCATCATATTAGAAAGAAAACTGAGAGAATTTATTTTCAGTACCTACCCTGCTCATATTAAGACATATTAAATGGAGAAACTTCAACAATAGGAACTAACTATAACTTCAGACTACTTGTGTACAGTGCTTATTTGCTCTCCATCATTGAATTTTTTTCAATTTGTATGAAATAACTCATTTCCACCAGTGCAGGTTTCCCAGCAGGCTTCTGCCTTCTTCCAGGTGAATGCCCTAACCGTTCAGACAGAAGAAAATTAGAGACAGGAATGGAAGACAACATAGTCATTTTTTTTCCAGGATTATCAAATTTTGGTTTTGTCAACTATAAACTTTATCACAATGCATACAGTGGTATTCAACTGAATCAGCCTTGCAAATTCCCACATAAGTTCTTTTGTTACTCACATGAGACCCATGAGGCACTTCCAGGTTCTGCTATGGTCAAATCTATATTAAACACTTAAACATAGTCATCAGAACAAAAAATGTTATATGCAGTTTAAATGCCTGACATTTGCATTGAAGCTCTGCAGACACTTCTATTCAAAATGTAAAAAAGGGGGGGGGGCAGGGGGGGCTCTCAGTTTTCATTGTCTTTATTTATGAAACTGTGTCCCTGAGGTTTTTTTATATTCTCCCCAGTGTAATTGTGGAAGTGTTCCTAGAGGCACACAGCTTTACAAATACTTCCCTCAGCAATGTCATTATATTAGGTGCTTTGAGCAGAAAAGGGCTCTCATTGTGCCCCCTGTATTGGTGCCATCAAACTTTCTTGTGAAACACAAGCTAGGCTTCTATAGGAAGACACAGAGAGAAAGAGGGAGAGGAAGAAACCTGGGGATTGATAAAACATAAATTATTCATGGCACCAGTCTGGATTTTGGAAAAAAATGAGGGCTGGAGAAGAGACAAAATCTATGTGACCTTTCAAGGTCTTTTTCTGCCTATTCTGTGACACTCTTATAAAACTGGCTCATTTTCATGGAGAGTATGTGCATGAGGAGTGTGAGGACTTAAGGTTCTCCATAGACTCCAGCTGCAGAAGAAGAGTCCAGCTGCTTGTTCTTGGCATGGTTTGTATTCTCTCTTGCTTGTTTATATTTCCAGGGCCCCTCCTAGTAGGAATGTCTGGGTCTCCTCCCCACCCCTCCCCTCCCATTCTCTTCCCTTCCCTCTGTGGCAGGGGAAAGGACATATTTTATCCTTATTTGTCATAACTCTAGAGCACTGTTCATTGTCCACACTCATTTCATTAAAACTCTAATTTATTGATTTATCAGTGCAGACTTCTTGTTTCAAAAATAGAGATTTCTCTGAGCTATGTTTATTATCTGAAAAGACTGTATTTATTTACAACATATTGTAAATATTTTTCAAAGAGACTCACCTAATACTACAATCAGTAGTAGCATCTTTTTTAGAATAATCTATTTTAATTTGGTAGAAATAAAAAGTACTCTTTTTAACTATAAAATACCTGCCCGTCATTTGGGACAGAAATCTTAAATTTGCATTCAAGTTTCAGAACAAATTTAACCTGGAATATGATGGTATGCTGTTTTCTAATAAAATAGCTACTTGTTCACCTGGAAGATGTGTGTTTCTTGATTCTAAATGAAATTATCATATGATTTGTCCAAGGACAAAATAAAGCACCAGAATTCATGTGGAAAAGCTGTTAATTGTATTCAAATAATTTAGCTTTGCAAACCCAAGACGATCACTTCTCAACATCAAGGAGCCCAGTATAAGCTATGTTATATAGAGCAGTAATTAGACAAGAAGGTAGAATTCCCTGATGTAAAACATGTTGGAATCTTAGCCTCTAAATATAGCAACAGTTTCCAAAAGTCTGGCTAAGGACTAAAGTTAACAGCATGGTTTTCTTTCCCCAGTCCCTTTTCCTTGCCAAGTAAACATTCTTATCTATGGCAACATTCAGAATTGAACCATGCTTGCTTGTTTTGTACATGCAACTATTTTCATTTATAGTGATAGAAGAGAAGGTACCAGTACTGGAGCTAACATAAATCAGCACAGCTCCCTTTCTTCTGTGGTTTTGATGGAACTTGTGGTGGATTAACTTTGGTTGGCTGCCAGACCCTCATTCAGCCACTCTGTCACTCCCCCTCCTCAACAGGACAGGGGGAGAAAAAAAAAGGTAAGATCTTGTGGTGGAGATAAAGGTAGGGATATCACTTAGCAGTTATTGGCATGGGCAGAGCAGACTCAACCTGGGGAAAAATAATTTATTGTCATTTAAATGGTGTAGGATGGTAAGAAAGAAAAATGAAAAACATCTTGTCCCCCATCCCCTTTTCTTCCCAGGCTCTACTTCAGTCTTTCATTCCTGACTTTTCATTCTTTCCTCAAAAAATGTCCTAGGAAGATGGGAATGGTGGCTTGTAGTTAATTCATAACACAGTCTAGTCTGATTCTCCCTTGTTGTCAGACATTTTTCTTACTTCAGCACATGTTCATTCCACAATGTACAATCCTTTAAGAACAGACTTCTTCAGCATGGGTTTCTCTCCCTAGGCTACAGTTCCAGCCAGAAAACCTTCTCTTGTGTGAACTGTCCAGGCTATAAGGGAACAGCCTGCATCACTACAGTCTTCTTTATGGACTGCAGGGGAATTTCTGCTCCAGCACTGGGAGCACCTCCTTATCTTCCTTGTTCTCTGACTGGGTGTCTGCAGGGTTGTTTCTCTCACACATTTGTCACTCCTATCTCTCACACTGCTGCACATTGTTTTCTACCCTTTTTTAACCACTTTTTCACCAAGGTACCACATCAGCTGACAGGCTCAGCTGTGCCCTGCAGCAGGTCCATTGGAGCCAGCTGGGACTGGCTGTGTCTGACAAAATGCAGAACATGGCCCTTCTCTCAGAGGTTACCCCTGCAGACCCCTGCTCTAACACCTTGGCAAATCAAACAAATATGGAAGCATCCTGGAGAACATCAGCTAACGGTTTGGAACAAAATGTGTTTTCATCAAAGAAGATCTTCATCACATCCCATTAAGTGTTGTAATTCCATTCATTTAGGTAGGTAAGGCTCAATTTTTACTGTCACTAATGTGACAATAGGAGCTCAGCTCCAAATTGCGACTTCCTTAATTTTCCCTTATTTTCTTTTCTGTTACTTTTTAATTGTAAACTTAGTGTTCTTCATCTTGTACGGTAGAAACCTATGTAGGCACTGGCAGTAGAACAAGAAAATGCTATGAGCACCTGATTCGTTAGCTATAAAAGTAAGAAACATGGCATGTAGACAAAAGCTCTTTGGAGCTTCTGATAACAGCCCTAGTACTGCCTTCAGGTTGCAAATACAGGGCATTTCACATGATAGGTTGAGTCATCCATTTCAATGGAGCATCCAGAACTTGTAAGGGCTTATTCAAGAGGAAAGGACCAAAATCAGTAAACTTCTGTTAGTCTCTAAAATAAAGTAAGCTTTTCTGATTTCAGCTTTTTCCTCACGATTATTTTTGAGATAGGCTTGTTAAACCTGGAGAGAAAACAACAAGACTCTTTTCTTCCTCCTACTGGTCAACATCATCAGTGAAAGCACTGCCTCATCACTTCTAGATGTTAATGCTTCTAAAATAAGGTTTGAATTTTAAACTTTTTCTAATGTCTGCCCCTAAACAGCAGAGCCTACAAAAAGTGTGCATTTTGTTTTTATTTAATTTAATGGGTCTAGACTTAAGCACATACATGAATATTTGGATTGGTACAAGTGATCATAGCTGAGATTTATTTTTTTTTCAGCTACAGATAAACTGCAACTTTAGGGGAAACTCTATTCTCACTTACTTTGATGTTCTTTGCACTTAATTTCCTATGAATTTCCTTCGTTACTCCAGATTTATCTTAATGTATCTAAAAGAAGCAGTTGACACAGAAATAAAAGCAAACACAATTTAGTTGCCAGTCTGAAAAGCCCTTGCCAAATATTTATTGAAAAGAAGAGTTAATTTTTCTAATCTTTCTTCTTACTTTTTATAGAACAAGGAACAGGTAGTAGTGGGAAATATGGTATTGCTGTTTATAAAGAAAAACATGTTGGCAACATGGGGATTAACATTCATTTTCCTCCCAGAAATACCCACTTATATTCTCTTGGAGCTCTGTGGATACATTTAGGTAGCATAAGTACCTTAAAGAAAGACAAATGAAACCACTATTTCAGTGAGAAGGTCTTGAGGTTTTGGCAGAATTTATAAAAATATGTTTGAAACTTCCAATTTTTCTACAGTGTTACAGATAAATAACCACTTAATGGAAGAAGGGATTCTGACAAAGATTGGTAACTAAAATCAAATCAGCAATATCAACACATTTACTTGATGAAAAAGCAGAAAGACATGAAGGTTTTGTTTTTTGGTTTTTTTTTAGGTTTTGATAGTCTTATATTTGTTTTGTTTTGTTGTTTCTTTTGGCTTTGATTATGTGTGTGTGTGTGTGTGTGTGTGTTTGTTGATGTTTGTAATGATAATTGCCTTTCCCCGTACTGTTTATTTTTAATGAGTCCCTCAAAATGGAGCATAAATACTGTAAATTCACAAAGGTAATTATTCTCATCTACTTATAAAGGAATACTGAACAAAAAAATAAACAGGGCACTGGTGAATTTAGGGCTTAAATGAAGCTTGATAAATGAGTCAATATAGTCTTTAATATCACAAATCTGGGGTGAAGACTTGGGTTTCACTTCTATAAAAATTATCCAACATAGCATCTTGAGACAACAGCTACATTTTCTAAACGCTTCTAGTTCCACTCCTGTTGGAATCTGAAAGCCACAGTCTATACTGAGAGCTTCCCTACCTGAGAGGCTACCCAAACAGCCTTGAAGTCAGGTTGTATATCTCTACTATGGTACTAGTTCAAGTCCTACAAAAAAGGACCAGCTAGACCAGAGAACTGCTGCTGCAGCTATATTGCTTCTCTAAGAAGCTATTTGTACTTATTTGAGGGTTCTCAGAGTATAACCATAGGGTGTAAAGTAGCCCAGAAAGGAAGGTACATGAGCTCCTGTACCAGCACTGAGGGTACAGTATAGAGGTCAGAGACAAGGAAATTGTGGGAAAGCCCTTGAGATTGTCAGCATAGATTTATGATATTAAACTAATCAGCAGGAGAGAATGCCTCCAGATACTCAATCACTGTGTATTAGCAGAATAGCTGAAAGCCTATTTTGCATATAACACTCCCAAACAATGTCCAGGTACAAACCAGGATTTACTGCAAGGGAGTGAGCATTGACAGTAGGTAAAACACATTCAGGCAAAATTTATTGATGACTAGGAAAGTTTGATAGCACAAGTGTGGAACATTGCGCCTGGCTGGTCTCAAAGGCAAGGAATGTTGCACTAAATCTACTAGTACAGCCATAGATCACTTTAAAACAATTAAGTAATTGCACAATAAATTCCATATATAAGAGGAATTTATGCAATTTCTTACATTTTTTGTTTAAAATTACTAGGTCAATGGAAGCTGGATCTTAAGATTTGGGACCAATTTCAAGTCACTGTACCTTGTCATTCGCCACTACCTTTACTGTATGATTATCCTACTTCCCAGAGACATAGGTCAATTATTTGAAATGTTATTTCTTCATAGATTTACATAAACAGTATATCTGCATTAAATAAGTATATAGGGAGGTATAAGTCTGTATATATTCATATACATCAAATATAAAATGTTTATAAATACATAATTCATAGCTATATGAAATTGGTGTCAAGAAGTTAAACATCAGTTCCTGGATCTTCTCTCAGATCCAGTCCGCACCCACAGTACCACAGAGGTTGTAGAGGAAAATTTTTGTTCTATTAATTCCTGAAAGCAGTATCTACAGCATGCTGGTAACCTCAGTACTTTTCTTCTTCATTGAAAGGATTTTAATTGCTCTCTATTAAGGACTCAACATTCATGTCTCTGAGGTGTGTTGCCTTCAGTGTTACTTTCTATGATACAGTAGAGGAAGGTAGGGAGCTCTCATCATAACAGTGTACTGCTGGGAAGGGAAAGGATCTGTTCCCAGATCTGAACATTGAATAATCACTTTCCATGCTAAAGAATCATGAAAGCCTGTTTGCTTTATACCCATCCTTATGTTGTCTTGTACTTTCGCTTTATAATTCAGCATGCCTTCCTGTGAGTTACTTTCCCCTATGGAGTGAGAGTTCAACGAGTGCTAATTCTCCAAAGCTTTTTCAGTATGTATGTGCTGGGCTCTCAGGAATCCCCAGAGTGCACAGTGTAACTGGTGAGTGCCTTTCCATCTCCCTGCCTTGGCACATTGTCTTGAAATCACAGTACACCAGCCGCAGGTTCCTGCAGAGTGCTTTGTTAAGATGTGGAGTGCAGCTCTGCGCCGCTTCCTCTGACAGCTCTGCCCTGCGGGGGTGGATTTCTCATTGCTTTCCTTGCCTTTGTGCTGTACAGTGAAGAGGGCGTGCAGATTCCTAAATGTGCATGCATTATACAGACCTTTTTGTTTAGCTCAGGATATTAAGAGGGAAGTAATTGAATTTTATGGGGAAAATTTGACTGTGATGTCAGAGCTCATCCTCTGATAATATTAATTTCTAACTTGTAAGCCTCTCTTACCAGTACTGTCCATAGAGCTACGACATTTCCTTTGTTTTCTGTGTAGTGTGTTTGAAAATTGCTAAGGATGATAGCTCTCAATAAACAGTCTACTCTCAGAACTGAAGCAAAGGACATAATGATAGGGTAAGATATTTCCTCACATCAGAACAATTAATTCATGGACCTATCACATGATATTTTACATCCTTGTCTCATCCTTTAGCAATATTTCCAACTTATTCCAGTGTTTCTTTGAATTGCTTTGGCACATGAGGCTTCTGTGAAATCAGAGTACAGAGACAAATAAAAGATTGGCATTTGCTATATGGGAGCAGTAGCTCTGTAGCAAGGGCCTACACCTTTTGCAGGATCCTTTTACACTCGCTAGACTGGTGCACTATCTCTAAAGACCAGATCAGAGCCATGGTTCTTTATAACAGGCTCCATTTTTGTTCCTTCTTTATCTGCCAGAAAGGGTACATGCTTATTCGAGAGTTAAGACATTCATAAAGGTCATGTTGATGAGAATGGAATTCTAAACCATGAAAAACATGAACAGAAAATAAAGAGGCCAGGAAAAACAGCAAAATAAATGTGAACCAAAAAAACACACAACAGTATGGAACATAGAACAGGAAGTTTTAATTTCACCTGCAGGTAAATAACAGAAAGACTTAATTACTTCTTCAAGAGGATCTGATTTCATACTCCTAATTAATTTTGTCCTGTCAGGGCAGCTATTTCACAGCTGTTCTAGACCTAGACTGACACATATGACACAATCCAAGTCTCATGTCTGATCTCCTACACTGTTCAGCCTCATGATTAAAAAGCAAAAAAAAAAAAGAGTACCACTGACAAATTGTGTGTAATTTCCCAGTAGAAAATGATAGCAGAATATCTGTCTTTTAATTGACTGGTCTAACCTCTTTCCAAGGAAGATCCAGCTACGGTAAAAACAAATATTCAGACATTTGTTTCAGCAATCTTGTAATTGAAGTAGAAAAATTTTGACAGTGAGTATTCTGGAGTAAAAGTGCATATTAAGTCCCATGATAAACTTTTTAGAGCTATTAATCAGGAAAAAGTTCAACCAATTTAATTAAATTCTGTACTTATCTGCAGGACAGTCAGCATGGTGGGAAAAGCTCTGTCAAGCATCAAAGGATTCATAAACAAAGAAGGCCCCTCACGTGACCATATTGATCTAAAAATGCCTCAACTATGGTGAAATTTTGTTTATAATGAAATTTTTAAAATTTGGATCAAAACAGATGTATTCTCTGTAGTCACTAATGCTGGCAATTACGTCTTGTTGCTTATGAATGCATCTTTCACAGTTTGCAATTACTGTTCAAACCAGAGAATTATCCAGGGAGTTCCTATTATGTGGGGAAAGCTCAGCAATCCTATTTTCTAAAACAGTAGCTGATTGAGCTTTTATGTGCTCCACTTCTGTAAAATTATATCTAAATCACATTTTATTTTGCTTTCCATTTCAATACCTTTTTTTATTCCATTTCTATTTGTATAAGTGACCAGAATATACTCTTCCGAGGCAGAAACTAAGGCTGGTATTTCAGTAGGGATGAAAATAAGCCTGTTAATCAGACCTGTTCATTAGTATTTCCCATTTCATCACGGACTCAGATATTGATCCAAACACTTATATCAAGTTCAGAGCTTCCCCAGAGGTTGGGGGGAAGTTTGCTTACCTTTATGTTTTATTATTATGGTGTTTTTCACTCCATTCTCTTCTATACTGTGAAGTAACAGGGTAATGTGCTACTTCACGGTTTTTATCTCCTTGTTTTCCCTAGTACATCTCCTTCCATTCTTATGACACCTAGACATGCTAGATATATCTACAGTTCTTACTGGATACAGGAGAACCCCTTTCCATCTATTCTCTGACTGAATACATGAAAGTTTACTGCTTAAATGCACCTGTTTAGCAGCCAGATATATCAGAAAAAGTGAGCCCTTTCTTCTTAATTTTCAGTAAGTCTTCATTTCGTAAACTTTCATGGTGGGCAAAAGTGATAGAGTCAATTTTGATATTAAACAATCCATCTTAAAATGTGCCTTAAAGAGACTAAAGAAAGGTTTTCTTCTAGTACAGGAAAATTCCAGACCCAAAGACAGAACACTGGAAATTTCTTATGTCCATATTTTTTATCTTTTTCCCCTATATTTCTTGTCTACCACTCTTTCTGCTAGTGCTGCTAAGCACTAGTTTCAGATAAAAGAAATGGAGACAGCTGTAGACTTGACGGTTCATTGACATCTTTGAAGACTTTTGTTTTATGGACACCTCTCCTCAGTTTCTATTTAGATCTTGTCTGCCTGGCACCAACATTGTTCCCAACGTTGCATTATGCCCATCTTTTATTCAGGTGCCTTTTAAATAATGGTACTCTCTGTTTTCTTTTGTGATCTGTTGCTGATTTCCACATTTCTGTGCACCTACAAAGAGTTTGGAACTGATTACATGCAGAATATAATTGAGCTGTAAGTCATTTCAGTTGAGACTGATTATGTTTATACAAGAGAAGAAAAAAATTATTTCAATAACAGTCCTATATTTCACTAGAAGAAAAGCTGCCTTTTATGTTTGACAAACATCTTGACATTTTTACACTCTTCTATGTTCTAAATAGGCTATTGAGTATAAATAACTTTTATTATAACATACTTCTTTTTAATAATAAACTTTATGGTGTTACCTATAGAAAACCTGTACCTTTTGAATAACAGCAATAGTTTCTCTCATGAAAAGTATTGATTTTAATAAAGGTCAGTGGGAAATATTAATACTCCAAGAAAACCTAACAATACCCATTGATTGATGTTATTCCCACTCAGAGGAATTTGTTACACACATCTGCCTAATTCTGTCCTTTCTCTGAAAATGTCCTATTGTTTCCTTGCAGCAGTCCAAAGTAATTGCTGTTGTATCAAACAACTACAAAAGCAATCAGACACACACAGAACAAAAGAAGCAACTGAACAACACCACATCCTTCAATTCTTACACAATCAAACACCAAAGTAACTTTTCCATGACTAACAGACTCTATGGAGAACATTTAATCTCTCTGTCAGTTAGATTTTGGAGGCCCCATATGACAAATTTTGCTACCCAACACTTCACATAGGATAGATAATTTTAATAGTACTTGAGTGATATGAAAGATAACAGAACTCTCTTAAATCATCTACTATGGGATTGTGGGATAAACATTAAAACAATGAGATGACCTTGGAGCAGAAGGATTTGTTGTTTCTCTACAATTAAGTTTCTAAGAGTCCTTCTCAAACTGCAAATTTAAAATACAAATTCCAACAGATTTCATGCTTCTCCCTTGTGGAGACTTCAGAATACAGGTTCCTTTTTTTGGAATAGCTTTTAAGAGATAGTGCTGTTCTTACTCTACTCATTTGTGGAATGGATTAGAAAATGCTGATACAATTTACTGTATTTAAGAGTTTATCCAAATAAGCCCTAGGGGGAAAAATAAGTCTACTCATTGCCTTATCATCACATCATCTGCTGCTTTACTGATGCATTAGGATAGTAAGTGGTGTCATCAATGACAAGTGTCACTTAAAATTTCTTTTGAATCTCGTTTTGAGTAAGATACTTTGAGAGGTAGTATAGAGAAAGGGCATTGATTATACTATGGTCATTAAAAAAACCCCAAAAGCTACAGACTTTGACTTCAAGGGTTTTCTGCTCAAGACCCTTTATGACATTCACCTTCAATATTCTCAAAAAATCATAATCATGTATACAAACATACATGGGCGGTTTACCTCAGCAGCTTCAGAGCCTATTTTTCTTAACGCATAGATAAAGAAATCCTTAATTGAACTCCCACAATTTCTTCAAATCCCTTCAGATAGTGTTGACTTCTCACCAACGACTCTCTCAACTTTGAGTAACCAAGTTAACACTTCTTCCATTATTTAGGACTCTTTTTGTGTCTTATGCCATCTAACACATCCTAGTTATACATCCAATTAACTTGGTATTTGTAGGTAGGTGAAAAAGTTTTAAAATCCTTAATTGAACTCCCACAATTTCTTCAAATCCCTTCAGATAGTGTTGACTTCTCACCAACGACTCTCTCAACTTTGAGTAACCAAGTTAACACTTCTTCCATTATTTAGGACTCTTTTTGTGTCTTATGCCATCTAACACATCCTAGTTATACATCCAATTAACTTGGTATTTGTAGGTAGGTGAACAACTTTTGCAGAGATGTCTATTTATCTTGACCAGTAATCCCATTTTGTTCATATATCTTCACTCTTTTCTCAAAGACCTATATAACACTTGTTAGTATTAATCTAAATTCCATAAAACTGTGAAGGCAAAAGCCACTATGGATCTCTAATTTGACCTGCTACGTTACTTGGGTCAAACATTTTCACTGCTACTTCAGGAAAATGATAATTTGTAATTTTATAGATGATTTAAAGTATAATTTAAATATTTATTGTGACTTTTTATTGGTAAAAACCACAAAGCAATCTTCTGGCTATTGTAGACTCAAAGCATTTAAAAATTAATCATTATTAATCATTACTATGAATAGCTCATGGGATTTTCAACAATTAAACTAAGCTACAAATGCAGAACTCAACTGAATGATTGAAAGAAGCTTGGTCAATGAATCCAGGCAATGATTCCTGTGCTCCTTGGATATTATTATGTGAATAGGAAAATATCATATGTTATCTAAAAAAGCAAACATATGAGTTATTTCCATTGATATGAAAACCGTTTTTCTTTCCTAATTACAGTGCTCCCAAAACCTATTCCACCATACATGAAGAACCTTTTTTGTCTGGAAATTAAACAAGTTAGTAAGTCTATTTCTCACTAGTACGTGATTTAGCTGCAGGTTAAGTCACATAGCTATCTCTGATGACATGTTAGTTAAATAAAATCTAATTAATAAAGTCAAAACAGTTTAGGCAGCCATTCAGCTTATCCTAAAGCTGACACCTACAGTATTTCAGCAGAAAAAGTATTTTAGGCTGCACTGATGATATTGGCTTTCTCTTTGTTAATGGTAGTGGCAGGTCTGTCACCTCCCTCACATGTAGACACAGACCTGTGGGCACCTAATCTCAGTTGTCTCCACAAAATTCAACCTGTCTGAATGTAGTCCTTCTTCTTATAGTGTAGTCCATCTTGTGACTGCAAAAGAAAACATTAAAAAACCATAATGCTCTTAGAAATCTTCTTATTATGAAGCCTTGGAAAAAAGATCACTAAGAGTACACAGTAATCAATGCAAATAATGAAAACAGATAAGAAAGCATTCAATGTTGTGAATCTCCATAAGAGATAAATCTGTCCTTGAATTCAAAACAAGCCCCATAGTCATGGAGAAAGATGTTTTTAAAACAATACTTTTCCATCAGTATCTGAGCATATAAGGACAATATACAGGAAGCAGACACTCCTTACAGTATAGATACTCTTTACCCAGTCTTAAGTTTCTGTTCTGCAGTATGTAAAAAGACACACTGAGTTCCAATTGTGCAGTATCAGTCATTTTAAAAAATTCCACAATCCATGTAAGTTTTATGTGCATTTAGGCTAAGATGCATTCCTTTACTTTTAAAAGTAATAAATCTAGGCCAGCTATAAAATAAATCCAAGGCAAGACTATTTAACACCTTGGATATTCCCTAAGAATGAGGAAAAAGTAATGTTCCAAGCAAATACAGTGTTTCAATTTAAAATTTATAAGTCAATATTCCAAAACATCTTATTATTCAAATATTTTATATATACCCATTCAGTATATGGATTTTTAATACTCAAGTGAAATGGATAAACATCTTTGTAAATATATAGCTACTGACCCCATAATAAAGAATCAAGCATATAAAACAGCTGAGTAAAAGCTGCACATCCCAGCCCTCCTAAACTGTTCTTAAAGTCATGCTTGAGTTTAGAAACACAGAAACAAAAAAGTCAGATGTGCATGCCTCACATTTTAGTAACTTTAGATGTTTAAATGTTCTCTGAGCCTTTCCCAGGGTTTAGCCAGAAACACCACCAGACACAGAAAAAATGGAAACAAGTTACTATTGTCAACTCAGACATCACAGTGTGTCTTTTATGTTTATATTGGTAGACCTTCAATACTTGTCACGTTGTGGGAAAAAGTCCCCATTAAATCACATTACTGGACTTGAGGGAGAGAAGAAAAGCAACGTAGCATGAAGAAACTGATTTACAAATTCAGTTTTAAAATCTAATTGTGAATTAGAAATAAGATAATCTGTTCATATTTTGGATATTTAGAGGACATTTTAAAAGAAATAATGCTGAATCTTCTCAGTTAAAACAATTGCTGGCCTATAACTTCAAGCTGTATTAAAACTAGGCTGAACCAAAGTGCTTACCATTACTTAGTATCAATGAAATGTGTAGAACCCTTTTTAACTGTCACATTCTTCAACTCCCCATTTTTTAAGCTTTTCTTAGTACTCACTTCTGGAGAGCCCCGCAGAATCTGACATCTGTGGTGTCACCTGTGAGTTTGTCTTTTGGTTCAATGGTCTCCATATAGACAGTAAGTGACAGACAATCATGAGATCTATGACTGGGAAAGGGATTATGTCAATGAAAACAGACATTTGTAGGGTGAAATTTGTAGATACCTAAGACAGGTAAGGTGGACTGTTCTGGAGCACCTGGGGTTCTTTTGTAGACATCTGAACCTCTAAGAGAAAAGTTTCTGATGATTTCCATCATGAGAGGTTATGCAAATCTCTAATTTGGGGAACTAATGGGGAAGGGAAAAAAAAGAGTAAATACATCATAGTCTAAGATGAACAGAGAAAAGTGTTGCTAGCCTGTTTCAGTCACTAAAATAAGTATGTGAACAGGAACTTAAAAACAGTGTCCTGTCAGTTGTGTGATATCTATATACACCCCATATACCAGAAAATCTAGGCTTCAGATATTTACTACTTCCTGTTATTCAGAGGGAACAGAGGGGGGTGTTTGGGTTTTTGTTGCCTAGGGTTTTGACGTTTTTTTGTTTGGTTGATTGGTTGGTTGGTTTTTTTGGGGTGGGTGAGGGTGACGTTTTTTTCCTCCTAGTGTTGTGATTTTAATTCTCCCAGAAATTGCATGTAAAATAATTAAATTTCCTGCAGGTTATTTTTAATTTCTTGATTAGAACTAGTAACTACAGAATAGTACTTTTGGTCTCTTTTTTTTTCTTAAAAATTCAAATTTGAATTAGCTGGTAAATAATTTTATATTATACATTACTCTGTGGCTAGTTAAAGAGAGAAATAAATTGAAAAAAACAAACAAAAAAAAGCCCAAAAACCCCAGAAAAAACTCCACAGCCTTATATGCACATGTAAAATGATGCACTGTACAGACTGAAGAGAATAATCAGCTGCTCCCTGCAATGGTAAGAAAAGCCTTGACAGCTGTGAACCAATTATGGCCTCTGAAACCTTCACCAAGACCTAATCAAGAAATGTGTTTGTTACTGTGTCCCAGACATTGCAAAGTAAACAAGATGACTGAATGCCTTGGAGGCAAGTAGGAAGTTTCTTAGGCATAAAACCTCAGAGCTGTCTTTGGGTATGTTTGTATTCCTTTCAGAAGATGTAGAATTTTCTGAAATAATAAATTAAGTACATTCCCCAAAGAGATCTCCTTAAGAAACAATTCTGACATAAATTTTTTAGCTCCCTATCTTTCTGTTACTGAACCTTTAATTCTTTTCTCCATGGAAAACTTTCATCATGCCCCACTTTACCCATGCGAACCTACCCCGCCCCTTCCAAATTCCTAAGTGAAACCATACCAAGAGCCAGAAGTATTCATAGCACTTGTCTAGAATACTTAAAATTATGGAGGAAAAGACTCTCATTGATCAAACCTGACTAGTTCACTGCTGCAAATGTTTGCAGTGAGCTTCATTTAAAACTTGGATTAAGCAGCTGCTGCATTGGCTCCAAATATCCTATCCAAAAGGGGTGAGATCAGGGACTCTGTGTGAGCATGGGAAGCTACAGAGGGTTGGGAGCTTTGAATTCAATGTATGTGAAGAACAAAAGTGCCTTAATCGTGGTGCAGGGGTTATTTTCTGTTGGCAAAACATAGAAACATAAGGAAAAAGTAAGTGACTAATTCACGGTACTGAGCCCAGGTCCCTGACTGAAAGCTCATGTGAGATTTAGTTCACAAGAAGCCTTTGTACTGTTTTCTCTCTGTGGACATGGCATGTGTGTTTGATTCTTATGCAATCCAAATTTTTCACTTCAGGGCAGTAAATAAAATGTATCTTAGCCTATAGGGTTAAATAATTTTGGCCCAATTAAACTAAGCAAAGTGGGAATGAGAGAAGAAAAATTTCACTATTAAATAAATACTGCAGTAAACTAAAATAAATTATCAAAGATACCCAATTGTTAGTGAGAAATTTGGGTAGATTTTTAGAAGAAAGATTGCACCATTTTTTGATTCAAGGTGAAAACAGAAGTCTGTGTGATTGTGGTAGTTGTCTTTCACAAGGATATGTTCATCTTTCTGTCTAGACCCCTCTTCTAAGTTTCAAGATCAGTCATATTCAAAAATTAAAAAGAAAACTCTAGACAGAACAGTTGAGTCTGATCAGATCTTGATAGGGAACCACAAATCATATCCAGATTCATTCCAGTCTCGACCTGGCTTTCACTCAAAAATTACACAACCTCAGTAATTCTCGTGATGAATCTAGGTTCTGGGCAGGAGATTCAATAATAAAACTTTAGGCCAAATTGTGGTGGTTCCTGAATTTGTAACAGAAGGGCTACAAATTCTAGAAATCAAATACCTCAAATACCTTACAGTATTTCTCATTTGTCCTTGGAAATTGTTTATCTTGCTCTTCGTGTTGTGTGGGTATTAAAAGTTTTCAAAATTTAAATAGAAGAATAATGAACTGATGTGGGTTTATCAGCTTCAAGATCTCCTGAGCTGCTTTGCTATTACAAATGCTTGGCACATATATGGGACAATGATACCAAAACTCATACTCTCCTGCAGGATGATGAAAAAGCTGGTCTGACAGTAAGTGCTCCTAAGGAAGTAGCCCAAAGCTGGGAATGCCAGAAATAGAGCCTAGATAACCCAGAGGACACGCAACTTTATTCAAGTGTGTTTTGTGGCATGCGCTGAGCCACTGATTCGCCACTCAGAGAGACTAGGTATCTGTTGGGACCCTCCACAGTGGTCCGGTGCCTGGTTTTAATTACCATGGAAACAGGGAGGGGGAGGAATGAAGGGAGTACTAAAGAAAGTGAAATACTGCAATATATCTAGGCCTGCCACTGGGGATGGAAATGTCCAGAGGAAACTTGAATCTGGGCATCGTAGGACCCCATGAAATTTGATGAAAGCTCTCATCTCACTCTTATTTTAAGGATCTCTATGGATCCAGTTTACAAGGCAGTATTAATTGGTGTTATTTAAATAATAAAAATGTGGTTCGGATGGATTTAGAAGGTAGAAGTCTTCTCATTTCTGTGCTACTGAGTCAAAAAATGTGTCTGAAAAGGATACTGAATACTCCTTCACCAAGGATCAGCACCTGATTCCAAAGAGATCAAATACGTGGATCCTATGAATTTGCTGAGTGTTCACTGAGATCATGACATCGGTCTTGTTTTCTTGTTCCATAACTTCCATAGGAGTAATTTTTGCACCTTTCTGGAAAGCATATAGCTGCCAGAATATTTCACTAGACTTTCCTAGCCATAATTCAAGCTAATATTTCATTTTAACTGCAGTAGAAGGAAACACAAATGGACACATAAGTCTAGAAAAATGGGAATTATGGTTCCAGGCATGCTTTTTGTATTCTGAACACAGATGAGGAGAGGAGAAATGTTTTGTTGAACCTGTGTTTGTGGGTTTCTTAGTCTTGGAATTTCATCCCATGAGGCTCAGTGGAATGATGTTTGACTCCTTTGTAAGTGTATGATGAATAAGACCTTCCATCCTTTGTGCCCCTCTACTAGCTTGAATCAAATACAAAATACTTCAGTTTTGCTCTGGGAATATTTTCATTGTATTTTTCATGTTTACCTTTACTAGAGCTTATCAGAGAGGTTCTTCTCACCAGTACTTGCTTTAGCAGATGCTCTGAGGATGAGTGATTGTTGTAGGTATTTCTGTTCTTTTCTCTCTTAAGAGCAATTTGCAACATTTTCTTGGTTTTAAATATATCAGCATGGACAGGAGACAATGTCATTTGGTTCAGAGTAACATGATTTAAAAATAAAATAACCTATATGTGCAAAATGTATACATATTGCACAAAGGGAAAAGAATAAACAAGTAAAGGCTAACCAATCTCTGCACTACATGTGTGATGGAATACCATTTTCTGTTTCAGTTTTACAATCCCTCTGATGTTTATCTCCAAAGTGCTGATATCAAGAGGCACTGATGGATTGTTCAGGGGAAATATCTGCTGTTGTGCAATTTAAAACATACCTTATTTAAAACAAATCACAGAATAACAAATCTTCATGTTGCAATAGTAAATGTGATACTTTTCTAATACTTTGCCTGCAAAACAACGACGACTATTTTCACTTGAGCTAAAAACATTCTTTTCTCTAAACACCAGTTTCGACTTTGAAAATGTTTTTATTTTCTGGTGTATTTATTTGGTAAGCATTAATATTTTTCCTCCCTAACACAGATAAAAGCTGGCAGGATGGCTGTTTTCTTGTAAGAGTTATAAGAATTTTAAACTTTCTAGAATCTTAGCAAGTCAGTGTTATTTGTTCAAGCTCATCTGTTGATTATTATGATTTATTTTTGATGTGTGCTCATTACAAGAGAAACTCTGCTCTGAGTTAGGTGCCAGTTGTAATTTACTTTACAAATATAAAGAAAAAGGTAGAGCCTTCCCAATAGAGTGATGAAACCAACATCGAAGGACTTCTGAAGGCCAAAGTTAACTGCTTTGTTAATTGATTTGATATACAGGATTGATGGTTTAATTTTCTTTATTTTCTTTCTTGCTTCTAAACAGTGGAGGGAAAAAGCTTATTTAGAAATAAAATGATTCATTTATTAGTCATAGTAGCCTGTGTGACTGTCCTCATGCTAGACATCTTGATATATTCTTGTTGATTTGAGAATTTTGCATTTTGTTTTTATTCTTTGTGCTAGAGTAGGGTTATAAACAAGTTTTGAATAAATGTCCTACAACCTAGTGAGGCACACGTAAGAATTTAGATTATAAAACTATTAATCAACCAGAGCATTCTACATTGTTTTCAACATACAGATACATACAAGAAAGATAACAACTATCTGCTCTTCTCTGTAGAAAACTTTTAGTTATTCTCTGTAGCAACAGATTCCTGTTGAACTATTTACTACATACAGTGCTTCAGAAGCCAGAAATGATTGTGCAAAATTATTTTATATTTCTCAAATATCAAACAAACTTTCCCTGTTTTTCCTTTTGTTTTATATTTCTACCACATGCAGCAGGTAAAAATGAGAACTTCTGCTAATGTGTTCTTCATGTTTTAAATATTTTCCTAGAAGTACACATACTTGTTTGATCTGCATTTAAGGAAAAAAACTAATATAAAAAAAGTGAATCAATAAGAATTTTGATTTCACATCATAAAAGAGAAAGACGTTTTTTATCACTTTTTTTTGAGTATAATTTTGTCCAGATCACGTAGCATAAACCAAAGGGAAACGTTGTGAAAGGTTTTTTTGGGTTTGTTTTGCTTGGGTTCATTTTGTTTTTACATAATTATTAATTCTTAAAGGTGCATTCAATAGGTAGATGCTTATTCTCCCTATTCAACATATTCAACACTTAATCCCTCTAGAAACACAACCAAATCATAACCTATAGCTGGAGGAAGTCTTGTATTCTGGCAGAATAGGGTGTGATGTGGATGGTACAGGGGATATTCAGGAAGAAGAAAACAACTCTCTTCTGCTTACTTGACTCCAGAACAGAGACGATTTTGTGGAGGGACTAAGAAAAGAGAAGATATAGACTAGCTGGTAAGAATAAGGATGCACGTAGCTAATATAACTTATTAATGGCATAAAACTGCCTCAAAGAATATTCTAAGACAAGAGCAAATTATTTTCTAAGCCAAGAGCAAAGAGAAAGTGATTTTCCCTAATATTAAGAATACTGAGAGGAGAATTTATATGGCATTTGCTCTTGGCAGTGATTTTTGCCAATAGTAAATTTGTGCTTTGAGTATTACTAAGACTCTGATTCAGCACTCAGACAATAGAAGAATGTGATACGAGACAAGTGCTATTGTGAATTAAGTGTAAGAGATCCTTCTATCTTTTCTAAGTTCTACTTTGTTCTTTTTATGGTCTTAGGAGAGTTACAACTTTGAAAGTAAAATAAATAAATCAGAACATTCTCTGACTAGAGTATCCTTCTGCAAAGAAGTAAGTGATCAGTAAATTTGCAACTTCATATTTTCTTCTTTCTGTGGAAATCTCTTCATTCACATGGGATTCATTCCATTAATTTGAGTTATATAAAGGAATCTAGTCTAAACTAGTCATCTAGGCTTGCTCTCTAGTCAAGGAATAAACAGTATCAGGAAGTGCTTTATCTGACTGCGGACTTACAATAGAAAAAATTCCCTGTTGGCAATGCCATTGGCTCTGAAATGGAAGCAATTTGAAACTGGTGACCAATTTTTAATATTAATATAGTAGTTGTAGCAGCAGCAATAGACTTAGTATGGAAACAATCACGACGATAGTAGTCATAATAGTAACAGGAACAGGGGGTAAAAGTGATTTCAGTACTCACAGTAATAGCACTGGAAGTCAGTTATTTTGCAGCAAAATAATCCTAATAATAGCAGTAGTTTTGGCTATTTCATAATGTTGAATTTTCAGGGGTTTAGCATAGTTTTTAAGGGTAGACATCACCAAATCTCATTTCACAAGCAGCTATAGTAGCAATCGAACAGAATATTAATTTTGCAATCAGGACAAGGAGTTATTTTTTGTTAGAGGAACATCTAACAGGAAAGTTAGATGTAAGAGGAAAGTTTTATGTAAGAGAATCATGGTCTGTTCCCATACCTACAGATTTGTCAGTCTGTTGTATGAAAGCAAAAAAAACCTGACCCCAAAACAAACCAATCAAAAAAAACCCCCAAAACAAAACAAGAAAAAGAATACTTCAAGTATCTTAGATTCAACACCTTTTCTTTTTTCCCTATTCAAATACACTGCTAATTAAAGGTTCATTTATTAAAGTAAAACAACTTCAAGAATGAAAACATGGGTTGCAGTGATGAAAAAATAAACGGTAACAGATGTAAACTAACATGAGTTTAGCATTCTAAACAACTTTTCCTCTTTTAAACTATGCTTTCCATCTCTTCAGTAGCCCCTCCCTTTCCAGCCATGCCTGCTACACATACAGGTTAAGCATCACAGTGATTCTGTCCAGTGAGCCACTGAAAATTCAGAGCTGAGCATTGCCATACCTGCCAGCCTTGAAGGGAAACAGTGAGAGACCTGGCAGTGTGTTACACATCTCAGGCTGCATGGTGAGGAATAGCTGGACTTTGGCTGTTGCCTCAAAAAATCAAAAACAAAAACCTTGAATGTAGTACAGAAATGCCAGTAATGTTGTTTTGTAGTCAGGCTTAAGTTTCCCATAAACAGAAACATATATTCTTCCGGTGAGAGACTTTATTAAACAGAATCAAAAGATATTTTCTTTGAGAAGATATTTAAATACTAAAATATATTTATTGAAACTTTGCCAGTTTTAAAGTTGAAAAAAAGAGCCAGCACAAGATGTTGCACTCTGCATATATTCTGTGTTGGAGAACTTTCTAAATTTCTTTTTTTAAAAATACGAAAATGGTGCTTATGATCCTTATGAACCTTAGCTAAAGTTCAAGCTATATGAAAATGCATGAATTTGGGTACTCATATGCATTCTAATGTGGATACAGATGTGGTCCTCTTAGCAAAATATTTTCCTATAAATTTCCTTCACCTATTATAGCCCTTAATAGCCAAAAGCCCTAAAGTTGAAAATAATTTTAAAACAGAATTATTAGCTTATTATAAATCCATTTAAAAAGGCTGTCTTTTTTGAGTCTGGAGGAAAAATAGAAATCTCTGATTAAAATATTTTTAAAATGTGACACATATTCTGCCTTTTAATGCATTTCTTAATTTTAGCAGTAAACCTTTTAAAATTAGTTTTTACCTACTATTTAAGTCCTGTAGATTGAGAAAAAGAGGAGATAGCAAAGGTGTTTATAATTTTTGAGAGGGACATATCTGGAAGCAGTGAAGTTTTATCCAAATCACTATCAAAAACGAAGGATGGTTAGATATTTATTTTGATGGATGCTTCACAGATAAAACCCAAGATTTTGCAGAGCGTAGAAATAATATATTAGATGGGGTTAGTAAAACTTGCAAAGATTTCTCAGCATCAGAAAATCAATTTTCTTCAGGGACAGATGTACTGTAAGTCTGTCCTATTAACACTCACGTCTAGAATGTGTTTGCAAAAGACGTGTATTTCAACATACCTTGAATGTTATCTGGAGTTGTCACATATAGATGAATAGTTCTCTTCATCGAGAGCTGATATCACTTTGGACACATGGCATTTCGTTATCTCACTCATGGTATATCAAACACAACTTGCTGCTGAGTTCATACTCAAGCTTCCCTAACTATATACAGAACTAAGTTAAAAACAAAAGTGAAATGAGATTACAAAATATATTTCTTTGTGAGGTTTTGGAAAAAGCTTTCAATCAGGACAAGAGTGTTTAAAAAGAAAAATTGTATTTGAGATGTAATTTACTTATTAAAACAGGACTCATGGCATGATGACTTTTAATAGATACTTAGACTCCAGTTGTTTCTTTATTTCTGTGTTCCTAAAACACTATTTTTTTTAGCCATAAAACATTTTATTAAGTCACACATAAATATGTATGTTAAAATGAGTGACCTGGCTAGATTTGGTAATCTATATTTTATCTTACTTACATTCTTGTTGTATCTATCATAAAATATAAAATTATCTTTCCTGTTTTGTTTCCATGAAATTTTGTTTAATACAGCAACTAGTTAAAGCCTAGTATTTCAGATAAAACAAAACTGAGGACTGGTTTCATGTTAAAAAATAAAAGCATATATATTGCATGACAGAGCTGAAAATGTAAGAGGTTAACCTTTGAACATAATTCCACACACACTCACATATACATTCCCACACAATCACAGACAAGCCATAAATAAAAACGTCTCAAATTACCGAGAAATAAAAGAGCCTTTCATGGATCACTTGATTGTCCCACACTGTGTTATATAGTTTGGAGTAATGGTTGTTTCATATCACAAAGCCATCAGGTGTTTCAAGACAAATGAAATAGAAAAGCCATGTTTGGAGGAGGAGGAAGGTTGTCAAAGTCTGAATGTCACTATTGAATCTCAGTAATTGCCACTTAGTGTTTGATTTAATGAAAGCCACTGAATAAAGGCAACTATTTTCTTTGTCATGGCTTGTGTTCCCATTTGTATATACCCTTCTCTGTCTTCCAAAGTCAAAGCCGCAGTCCTCCATTTCCATCGAAGCACCACTTCCTTCCCTTCTGCATTCATCCTCATCTGCATGTCTTTCCCACACACTAAATGGCTGTGTTAAAAATTAGTTTTCAATTATTTTCTCTGAAGCTAACAAGCTTGCTTTGACTGAGCCTTAGACACACTGAAAAGACACAACCACAAATGCACACAGGTCTGTGTTCCTGCCTGTGTGTTCTAGCAGAAATATTTGGTCTTCACTATAGAGGTTTTTGTCATCCAAGTTTCTTGCAGACAGACCATTTAGTTATCACAGAAGTAATTGCTTACAAATTCTATTTTTTTCTTTTCTCTCTAGCTTAAAGAAATTCTGACAAATCTACCAAACTTTCTGTGTCAGTTAAGGGATGGGAGGATGTTGTTTCTATCAGAGTCAACTGTTCAAATTGCTTAAGTCCTGCTCTGAGGATGGCATTGGTAAAAAATCAAGAGGAGAAAATTGTAAGAAAACTATTCAGATGATATTTTACTGTTAACTGCTACCAAGTCTGTCTTGGTTAAGATTTATTTAGGGACAAGAGTATTCTACGGATATTTTTTTAGAATTTAGAATCTTTTTAACTCAATTCTATCCTGATCATTACAATGAATTTAAATTGAAAGATTCCTTAAAAAATTAGATTTGGAAATGGGATATGGAACAGGTTTGCTGAAACATCATGAGAATGACCTTTTAATGTTTCTGTTCCTTAACTGGAATTCTTGTACTGTTGAAAATTCCTGACGTGAATTTAGGTTTTAAATTAGGGTTTATTACAAAAATCTTTGGGATTTGTACCCCAAAGATGGGTACAAATTAGGACATATAGAGGACAAAAAGTTCTTCATTGTTTTTATTCTTGTTGAGAAATGAAAGAAAACTAAGGAATGAGTTTTGGAACAGGCAATGTGAGCATGGCAGCAGAATTTAGCAAATGATGTAGTGTGTGTATATGTAATATAAAATGAATATATGCATGTGTATATATATATATATATATATATATATAAGAAATTAGGTATTTAGGGTGATGTGGACATGGCAGTATTCTTAATTCACCAGTGCATTAATAACTATGGATATGACACTCAGAGTACTTAAATTCTACCTATGTTTTCTCTAAGGTTCCAGAATGTGATTTAATACTTTCCTTATAAACAAGTGATTAGGCTTACCATGATACCTAAACCCTGTCTGCAAGGAAAAAATTTGACTGGCATTGCAATTTCACTGTAAACGCCTTGTCATGAGCAGAACAATTATTCTGAAAAAAGATGTTTCTCTTTACAAGTAAAGTGTCCACAGGAGAGCTGTTCTAGTCAATTTACACAAGGAGAAAAGTCTCTCGGCTCCTAAAAAAATAATTACATCTAAAAATACAGTAATGCTTCCAAGTCAATGGGTGCTTTTGTGAGGGCAAAGCCCAACTCAACTCAAACCAGAACACCCAATGAACTTATTGTGAATAAATAGAAATACCACACAGCAAAAATACATCAGCTTTTGAATGTCTGTGTACATTTTTACTGTACAGGCTTATCCAACTTATCCTTCTATCTTCATTTCTATTTCTTAAATTCAATTGTGAAAAAAAAAAAGACAAATGTTTTCAGTGAAATTGGGATGGATTTTTATAGTTGTTTCTGAGAGCTATTAAATCTTTTCAGTCTGCTTCTTCTTCCTCTGTCGAGGTTCCATTTGGTTAAAAACCAGTATTTAGTCTAAGCCTTGTCCTCCTAGTCTGTTTATTTAAAATTAGAAGAGCAAGCTATAAGCTTGGAAGAAGCTTGACAGAAGAGATAGGTATTTCTATGCTTATTTTAACCACTTGGTTGCTTCTAAACCCTCTGTATAGATGCAGGTAGAGTGCTCTGGCTGTGCTGCTGAGCAAACACCATCTGTGTCAGAGCACGTGCCAAAAGCATCCATGTAGAATGTGTCTGCTGGCAAGTATATGCAGTACTGCATATCCTGGTAAACTACATCTGCTGCAAAGCTGTTTTAATTTTTTTACCTTTTGTTTTTTTCCCCCCAAGCGAAGTGGGGAATGTCTAAGCAAAATGAGATTTCTTTGCTGAAAAAATCCTAGGTGGTCAAAAGCAAGAAATTCTAACTGCTCCTCCCAAGTATCTGGACGTTTCAAAGCAGCAGTGTCTTACCAATCTTCCAGGACATCCATCAGCAAGAAAGTGGCATGTACAGCTCAGTAATTTACATCCAGTAAAACAGCCATGAAATGCTCTCGGGGTCCCAATGCACCTTTCAGATATGAACCTCTCTACTCAAATGGCTTAACATACTTACCAAAATGACCTCAGTATTATTTTGAAGTTCATGTAGAACAGAATAAAATAGGAAGCAGAAATTTGAGTTTCACAGCAGTAGGCAGTTTATACCAAGACCCTCATTACGTGTGTGCAATTATGCTTTTATTCATATAGTTAAATAAATGCACTAAACCCCATTGTTTTGCTTTCCATAGCCATTCATCCTCATTCCCTCCTGTTTGTAATGAAACTGGAAGCCAGGGAAGGATCTTATTTTAACATATGTGAAATAAATACTGTTAGAATGTTTTTGTCATTTTAGAATTCATTTTGGTAATGCCTGTTTAGAAGGGGAGATATCCACATAGGATGTGGAAGGACATGAAGTATGGCACAGTCATGGATATGAAGATATAAATGTGAAGAATCATGACTTCTGGGATAGCAAACCTGAATTACAAGTGCATTTCAGTGGTTTTATTCCCTTTTTTATTCCCCCCTGCCCCTTTGTTTTTTGTGTGTGTGTATTATATCTCTGACCTTCTAGGAAACTTCTTTGTCTGTAAATAGAGCAGACAGTGTAGTAAGCTTTTCATATGCTTGGACAAGAAGAAATAAAAAGGCTTCTATTCTTATCCAAAGCTTTTATTCTTGTTCCTTCTTTCTTCTCCATAATCTAAAAATCTAAACCCTGCATATTTTTAAATTGGAAGTCAGTGTTAGTACTTTTTGTGAAGAAAAGCAAACAACATCACAGATTTCTATTTTTAAAACCAGGAAAATTCTTTAGTGTTTTGGTGAGGGGTGAATGGGGGTATTTGGTTTGATTTTATTTAGGTTTGGTTTTTTTCCCCTCTTAAAAGACATAATTAAGCAGCACATACTGTCTATGTGCCTGTGTGATATGACAACCTAATTGAGTGTTTGGAAGGCTAATGAAGGCAGGGTTCGATGGAAATCCAGGTGAGCAATTCAGAACAGCTCATTTCACTAGTGGGCTGCTAAAAACCAAAGCAAATACACATGGGGGAAAGGAAAAGTAGGAGGTGTATAAGGAAAGCTTAAAAACCTTAGAAGAGAGTAACAGGAGATGAGTGCTTGGTTTTAATAGAGATTGTAGATTTAGCATTGAGCTTTTTATATGCTAATGTTCATTAGCATCTGAAAGGGGCTACCAGAAGAAGAGAGTAGAAAAGATCAAGATTCTTATTTAGGTAGGTGGAACAGGGGAATACCCATTTCTTTTATATGTGAAGTCTAAGTTTCCTAGGGTATGCAAGTAAGAAAAACTCTTACAGACTGAGCAGAATCCTTGATTTGAAGATCACAGCTGTAATCACTGAAAGATTCTACAAGCATCTCTCTTTTTTCCTCCCAGTAAGCGATATTGGAATTTTAGAGTGGTAAAATAGACATTTTATTAAATTAATGAAAGAAGAGGGATTAGAACAGTATGTGTGTGTTTCAAGTATAAAACATTTCAGAAAATATATTTTTTTTTCTCTATAGCCTATCCAGGCATTATTAGCTTTACATATACTTTATGAAAAATGTCATCCAAACCTAAATCTTTCACTTTTATAATAGTATGCTGAAAGATCTTACAGTGCCCCATAACATTACAATATCTATTTCTGTAGCAATGATTAGGAATGATATGGAGGGAAGACTGTAGAAACCTGTTATAAACTAAGCTGTTTAAAGCTTTATTATCCTTTATACCACACTCAACACTGTGCAACAGGTGAAAGATAGTTGCTTGCAAAGACTTAATGTTAAAAAGAAAATGAGGATATAGGTAAAAAAAAAGGAAATTATTTCTGGGTTTTACATTTCCTTACAAATTTTAAACATCTTTTTCTTTATTATAAGAAGTACTATTTAAGTTAAGAAAAGTGTTTTGTTTTTGTCTTTTTATTTATTTATTTATATTTTAGTTCTGAAAATTTACTTATAATTTAGCATTCTCAAAAGCAGAATTCTCATATATCATTAGAAAACATATATACACGTATATAAATTATATATATCTATATATACAAAGGTATAAGGTGTATATATATAATTTGTATATGTGTGTTTCGTTCTAAAAAACTCTTTCCATTCATCTCTCACCATGGAATTTGGATTAAATTGAAGAGAACAAACCAGAAAAAACAAATTACTTTGCTAGTAAAACGAACATTATTTTTTCACACACAAAGTGCTACTGAAGGCAACATTTTATCTTTATTTTTACTAAAGAAAGAAGAATGTTATTGGACTTTGAATATAATAAATTTATCTGAAAAGTGTTTTTTGGTATAGGGGCTACAAGCACAAAAGAAATTTCAAAGTAGATATAACTAATGCTTTGCATATATTCAGATGAATCTCTTTCTTTATAATCACTTCTGTCACTTTTTGCTTTGCCATTAACTTTAGGTATTTCATAACTTGTTACATTATCTCAACATTCATTATTAACAATGCTTGTTCTTAAAGTAAAGCAAATCAAAGCCAAAACAAGTTTAGCTCTAAACTGCAAGTGACTTCACTTTTGGAAAGTGAAAATAAAATGGAGCCATGCCCTGTGGCTGTGTCAGGTATAAATACTTGTTTGTAGGTGCTCTAGGACCAATGAAGTAAAAATGCAAAGTGAGACACTGAAGCCAGAGTAGGAGGGGAAATAGCACTTGCTGCAGCAGTGCAGTTGTCTGGAGCAGGCAGCACTTGAAATATTATTCAGAAGAGATGTATAAACCAGCTTCTTCTTCTTTAATGTGTACATTCAGCTGGGAAATATTTGCAAAAGTTTTTTGAAGCCAATAATTTTTTACATAGAAACAAAAGGAAACCTCTTGGGCCTGAACATCTAAAGCCATAAAACACAACATGTACTCCTCCGTGCCTGCTCTAAACCCAAGCAGCAACTGGAACCAAAGAGATTTTTATGCTAAATGGTGTTTTTGGAATGATCACACAAACATTTCTACTCTGGGCATCCAAAACTGAGAGCCAACTTAGACTAATAAATATTTATATTTTGGAAGCTTTTTCTCTAAATAAAACAATTTTCCTTCTTCCTCCAATGACACATTTTATATCATTGTTGGATTAATATCTCCAGGTTATTAGGTTTATTTAAAATTATTCAGGTCCAGGTTATAGGGTTTATTTTGAATTATTATGTTGTGGAGTATGTCATAATTCTTTTTCCTCGTGACAACTTATTTTATATTTCCAGGGAAGGAGTTTGGACTGCCTAAAACACAGCTGATAAGAATGGGTGTTCTAGCAGTGTGCCCCTTACCTGCTGCTGTTCAGTTGTCTTTCTGAGCCAAAGATCTAACAAAGTCGTAGGGTACAGTCTGAGCCCTGATAGTCCAGGTACAAAATTGTTTTCTGCTATTTCATGCCCTTTGAGATGAAATTCCTTCTACACACCAGGCACTAATGATGATACTGCTCTCTTAAAAAATCCATCTCTGTGTGGATTTCAAGTTGCTTTATATAACACTGTTCCATTTAATCCAGGAAAGCTGAGGAATGCTCAAATGCCATGGCTTCTATGCCTCAACATCTTATCACCCATGAAAATAATGACCAAACTTGGAAAAGTTGTATGACTGGTTTCCTAGTACTCTTGTTTTCAGGAAAAGCCTTGGAATATAGAGACCTGTTTGTCCTTCCCACATGCAAACCAAAGGCCCAGGAGCATCAGGCAATGCTAACTTTAATGTTGTCTTTGAATATGTTATTATTTCTGACAAATCAAAATGGGCTATACTGGCTCACACCAGTCCCCATTTCACTCTACTGCTTTTTCTCAGCTTTGGCATACATTCTTTTACTCTCAGGTGCACAGATAGTCATAGAATATCTTGGTTTGGAAGGTTCCAGCATCATACACTATAAAATGATTGCAGAAAATTTGGTGAGGTGTTAATTGCTCAGCACAAGAATAAGATTTCCCATCACATCTCTTTTTGCTAAGCACTTTTCCCCTCTAAATTACCAGCTGTAGTAAAAATCAAATTTTATGAAGACCAGGTCTCTAATACAGCTCTAAAGTATGGACTGCCTGTAATGGACAGCTTGCTAACTTTTCTCTGTGCACAACACAGAAAGAGGAGAGAGTAAACATCTCTGAAAATTCATTGTGCAACTAAACACAATTTCTTACCAGTCATGGTAATAAAGCCAATTACACAGAATGTTGTTTCTCTGTCTTTTAATTCTCTGTTAAACATTTTAAACTACATAACATTTCTATTTTTTTCTTTCTTTTTTTTTTTTTATGTGTTAAAAATAATTTTAAAAACTTGGGAGTCTCAGTTTCACTGGACAGTATTTAAAAACTAATTTTTCTGATTAATGGTTCTTCCTGAATATCTCTGTCCCCATTTCTCTTATGACATCTCTGAGCATTTCCTTACAAATTATATAATCTGCTCAACCTAGGAACCTGGTCAAGGAGTGAAACAGAGCCTTACCCTTTAGCTGACTGTATGAATACATTCGTGCTTGCACTGTGATGTAATTTGCAGCTGTCTGTGTTATCAGTAAATTTTTCTGTTATATAAACAAAGTACAGTAAAGACATTGTGCTGTAACAAGAACTTCCTAAGTATGAATTTGAGATCACTGCATTCATAAATGGCAAAACCTTGAGAGAATTATGCAGGCTGTCCCAGTAGGGCATTAACACACTTATAATACAATCCCACACTACAAGAATCTGAATGTGCCACGTATATTACAGGAAAGAAAAGTGAACTATTTTATAAATGTGTTTTAAAGAAGTTTAACTAAAAAAAAAAACCTATGGAAATCATGTCCTTATCCCTCACCTGTGAAACCAGGTGCTTTATTTATTGCAAGAAACTGAAAGAGGTATATATTGTACTAATAACACTTAAAAATGTCTAAAGTGTCTTAAAAAGATCTTTCTGTGTATTTGGAGCCCAAACTTGTGAAATAGTAGAATTTTATGCAGGGACAATGTCCCCATCAGGAAAACGTATCACAACTTTCCACAGAATAAAGAAATTGTTCTCAAACTTAATGATTTATAACAGGCTGAGTAATAAAATCTAAAAGTGATTCAGGATTGTGCTGGCTTTTCTGTCCTTTTAAAGACATGTTAGCATACCATACTTTTAAAATAAAATGGGAATCCTTTCTGGAGCAGAAGTAGTGAGTACAGGCTATAATGTGTACCAATGGTGATGACGTTTTTGTGAGTTTATATATGTGATAATTTAGCATGTGTCTTTTAGCATAGATAAACTGCCCATTTTTTTTGCACACTTGTATTCATTTTCTGTGATATTTGTACTCACATATGCCTCTATCATGTCTTTGTGATACATATCATTATGCAGACTTTTTCCTTCATTAATTTGGACACAATAATTATACAATTCCCAATGCAAATGCTGATCTATATTTATGCCCTCCATCTGATAATGAGGTTGTTGCCTGAAATAAAAAAAAGCAAAACAAAGCAAAACAAACTTGCAACAGCGTTAAAATAGTAAAATAATAAACAGACCTTTAATGGAAGCTTCCAGGTATCCCCATGGTTATGGGCACAGCTGGTGTTGGATTTCTTCAATTTTTATAAGTTTGAAAAATTTGCATATCTAACAAATACTGTCCAATTAGAAAAGCAGTTGGATAGGTAATTTCCCCCTGGGTTTTGCCCCATTGGAGACCCCCCTCCCGATCTTTTAGCCCTACATTTTATTATGTCTATGATCTACGATGCAAAACAAAGTGTCCTTGCTAGACTAAAAGCAAGACTAAATGGAATTCCAAGAAGGTAGCATAATATGTAAGAAGGGATAAATACTATGCTAAAGTGACAAAGTGTTAGAAACTATACAGCTATATTTTAAAATCTATAAAGCTAGGGATATATAAAAGCAAAATCTTTAAGCATCAATGTCACTGAATTTATATTCAAGATTTTCACTCAGCATGTCTTTGCAAGGAAGGGAGATTAGTCTGCTCCTCATTCCTTCCTTGTGTTTTCAATGATTATATAAAGTGGCTTTGGGCAGTGTCAGGCAATTTGGGAATTATATATAATTATTTTGTCCAAATTAATGAAGGAAAAAGTCAAAATAAAGGTATATATAACAATGAAATGATAGAAGCATATGGGGGTACAAAGATCATAAGAAATGACTACAAGTGTACAGCAAAAAATGGGCAGTTAATCTATGCTAAAATACACATATGCTAAATTATCACATATATAAACTCACAAAAAGTTGGGTAGTGGTTAAGAGGGAGCAAAGCTCTATTTGGTTTCTGTCCGGTTCCTCTCACACACCTCTTGATAAGAAGATATAAGAATATGTAGAGAATCAAATCCTGCTCTTCAATCTGATTGCCCCAGCTCCTCCTCTTGTGCCTCTCTGGACACTTGAAAACCACCATAGAGATGCTGGGTATGTGTGAGACTGGATTTTAGCTTGGAATTAGAATTTGAGCTCAAGTTGAGGAGACTAAATGAATCCAAGTACTTTGAGTCCACACTCGAATTTTTTTTTTCATTTTCTTTCTTTTTTTTAATAAAAATCCTTAACTACCAAAATGAAAACTACCTCTACACTTGATTTAATGTATTCTTTTCTCTTTCACTCTCCATCCAGGAAGGAGGAGGAGCAGAAAGACGCATGGTATGGAGGATGAAAGCAATTATAATGCATGATGTAGGAGGAAGAAAATTATGGGGAAATTATCTTTAGCAGTTCACTGATAACTACCTTCATAGATTATAAAAGAATCACTGAAAATATATATGTAAATTACCTGAATTTTCTATTAGAGTTTTCCTCTGCTCTCTAGATTGCAAACCTTAACAAAATTTTGTAAATTAAGGAAAATGATAAAAATAAAAGTGAATATATTTTATTTTAAATTATTTCTGATGCTGGCCAGATGCATAAATGGTTAATTGGTATGGGTGTTCGATTATTTTAAAAAATGTACATGTGATGATGAGTTACTTAATGTACTCCTGAAAGCAAATTCATTTGGGAACATTACAATTTGAAGTGATGAATGTAAAGCTAAATACCTGCATCTGGATTTTAACCTTTTCCCCCCCTCCCCCTGCCCCTTTCTTCCAAGAGTCTATCCTATTAAACTTTTGTATAGTGGAAAGATAATTCAGCTAGTCTCATACTTACTGGCTATGGCTTGGAAATTGTATAATTTCACAATGTTTTGTATACATGCAGAGTCATTTTCTACTGTATGACTAGATAGCAGAGTTTAGACAAGCTGTTTACTTAATGTACTGTTCAAGGCAAATATGGAGAATGCAGAAATTTTCCCCTTTTTTAATATTTATTTCATTTTTCACACAAATATTATTTCAGCTATTTCACAGGAGGATTAACAATTATGGATAATAATTTGGTGTACCTGGAAGAAATGAAAGAGAAGAACAAAATATCTGATCTTCTATTATAATCTGAGCTTCAGAAATGGTGATCATAAAGGATGTCCAGCTACAAGCTTTTGAACTCAGATTCAGTTACACTGATATAAATCAAGAGCAAGCCTTTCTAAAACAAATGAAACTGCTTAAGAAAATCCATCAGTTCTGAAGCCATGAGATCTGTGGCTTTGAGTTCTTTTGATTTTTCATCAGACTGTTTAAGAAACTAAAATTTTCACTCTTTATTTTACCCTTTCTTTTGGTTGGTTGGTTGGTTGGTTGGTAGTTTTTAGCTCTATATTCCGACTTCATTCCATGTATGCAACTGTATGCTGTGTTATTTTTGGCAAAGATTTTCTTTAAGTTTAGTCAGACCTAGATCCCTGACTGACAGCTGCATAGGATACTGTTGACAGAACATTTCTTCTTTTTTGTCTCTTTCTTACTTGTTATGCTCTAATTGCTGCTAAACACTACACTAATACACACCAAGTTAATTCCCCACTGGTAAGAAAAGTTACATTAATCTTCTGTTATAAGTGTATAGTTGGTAATTTGTTACTGCTTTATATTGGCTGGGCATCTCCATGCCTTGGAATAGAAGTTTGCATCTGTTTGTAGAGACAAGAGATGGGGTAGGCTTTGGTCTATTGCAGGTGTTTCACATCATTTTCTGTTCCCATTCTTCCCATATTTCTCTCTTGTTCATCACTGGGACTGACAGTCAGACTTGAGCAGCAGCCATCTCTAGAGTACACAGACTTGTAGAAAAGTAGTGCTTTCACTACACAACTTTTCCAGGTAGTCTCTACTAATTTCAACAGCCTCTGTGGTCCCCCTAACAATTTGAAAGAAAGCAGGCTCATATCAGATGATGCTATGCAAAACCAAAGCCTGAATTTCCCCCACTTTCCTTCTGAACTTGTTTTGGGTAGCCTGCAGCAGTGGACATGTTTGGCCTGTCTGGAACCATTATTCTTTCACAACAAACCATCCTGAAAAGCATTTTGAGATCACAATTCATGTCTCAATGAGCTTTATGGTTTTTTTTTTATTCCTATTTAGGATGTAAATATCAAAACTTGGATGAAATAATAAACACTAGTATGATTTCCACTGATTCTATTTCTTCATTATATTGAAGTTTTCTGGGACCAGGTCAGAGGATTCTGTTTCCTTTAAAGCTTCTCTTTAATATTTCCTAATTTCTTTCCTAGATCACAAAATTTTACAACTCAGTTGCATTGTGTTTGGTTCTTTTCCATTTGGAAATAAATGAAAAAACATTATTAGATAATTTACTCTTTAGTTATCGCCCCAGAGAGTCAGATTTTATCAATTGTTTGTTTGGGATGATAGCCATCTATCAATTCATGGATTTTTATTTAGCAAAACATAATTTAAATTAACGTAGAGTTACACACAAGAATTTCTCTAGACATTTACTGGAGGTTTTATCTCAACATGGAGGCAAGTCTGTCAATTGCATCTCATCCACAAAAATTCCATGAGACAGGCATAGAAAGTGACAAGGATTTTTCAATACTAAACATAGTGAATAACCTGCAATACAGGCACAGCCTGCAAATGTTTGTGTTAATAAATCATCAAAGGTGGGTTCCACCTTTTTTTAAAGGGAAACTTCAGAAGGGTCATCTTGCACTTGTGTCTGCATCTGATTTTTAATGTGATGTACAGAATACAGATAATCTTCACTGAACGGAAGAAAGGTGAAGGTGATCTAAAAGCTGTACTAGACTAATTAAATGGGAAACTTAGCAGCAGTAACAGTAATACAATAGAGTGAAAATCCAAATCAAGTTTTCTACCTGTGTAATCAGTGAGTTGTGTTTCAAAGAACTGAAGCTCTGCCAGAATTCAAGAAGATATCTTGAATTATCTTGAAAATATCCCATTTTGTCCCATAATTTTTGAGACGTGAAGTAAAACTAATCCCACTTTTTATTGAAAGGAAGAACACCCTGCAACTTGTAAGAGAAAAAGGGAAGTAGTGACAAATGCTTCCTTGAAAATCTGTCTTGAGAAAAAAAAATTGTAAATTAATCCAAAAGAGAGCTTTTCTAGTAAAATCTTCAGCAATATATTCAAGAAAAAGGAAGAAGAATGCATGAAATTCTATTTGTATTTAGGTGTCTTCTGTTATATTCTCTGCACTTTTTGAACCTTTTTCTTGTATTTTAAATACTCAGACTAGTAGATTTTTTTCTGTAAATAGCATATATTATGTCTATTTTACCTATAATTTGATATTTTATATGGAAGAACTTAGCTCCAGAGTTCTGTCTTCTGACAACTCTAAGCAAACTGTAGTAGACCACAAATAGTTAAACCCTGAGCCAAGTGATAAACAGATTGCAATGGAGTGATTCAGCTTATGAGATGGTGGGGTTTCTTCCTGAATTCTTTTCTGCATAGAGAATAACATTCTGATTTATGTTTGTAGATAGGCAAGGAATATATACACTACTCATTCTTGATTTAAAAGGTGGTTTGTAAATGGCCAAGAGATAAGTAACGTTGTCTCTCCAGTGGAAGGAGTCATCTCATACAGAACTTAACCTGCTTAGTAGGTTCAACTCTGCGCTATCTCCAGACAGCTACCCTTCTGACTGTAGTACATACCTGCTCATTATGTAACCCTCAGATAGAAAATATGACATAATTGAGAGGATTTGGGTACAGAAATATTTCCAGAATTTACTTCTGACAGTTTGAATATCCACGGACACTTTTTCAATACTTACCAGCTTCTAGAGAGCATGATCTTAACTCCTAATTCTCACAGAATCAATTAGGTCGGAAAAAGCCTCTGAGATCTTTGAGTCCAACCTATGATCAAACACCACCATTTCAAGTAGGCCATGGCACTGAGTGCCACAGACAGTCTTTCCTTAAACACCTCCAGGGACTGGGACTCCACCACTTCCCTGGGCAGTGCATTCCAATGCCCAATCACCCTTCCGTGAAGAAATTCCTCATATTATCCAAGCTAAATCTCCCCTGGTGCCACTTGAGGCTGTTTCCTCTTGTCCTCTCACTGATGGCCTGGGAGAAGAGACTGACCCTCACCTGGCTACAGCCTCCTTTCAGGCAGTTGTAGAGAGAGATAAGGTCTCCCCTTGGACTCCTTTTCTCTAGGCTAAACAGCCCCAGCTCCTTCATTTGCTCGTCAAAATTGTGTCCAGACCCTTCACCAGCTTCATTGCCCTTCTCTGGAAGCACCCCTAGCTACTGACGTAGACACTATAAAGTCACCAATGATGTCCTGGCCTAGGATCATCACACTAGTTCCCAGTGGTCACATTCTGCCCAACTCCTTATCTGATGCTGCAGGGAAACAAACGAGTCCTCACTGTCAGAGGGAGGAGTAAGACAGTGATTCTGCTAACTTGTGTCTCTCAAAACCCCTCTTGAAGTCTTAAATTGAGTCTAGCACCAAGTCACTTAATAAAGCCTCAGGGATTTTTTGGGGGGGCGGAAGTTTTGCAAAGCTCATTTCAGTATATTGCATTTGAAAGAGATTTTTCTCCTATATAATAGAAGCTGTTTGGTGTCAAGAAATAGAAGAAAGAAACCTAGGGTATATCCATGTGTGTTAGAAAATGAACTGTATCAGAGCCCACTCTTTGGTCTTTTGACCAAATAGAAAGATTTAGCTATGCCATGTAATCAGCTCTTACCTTTGAAATCAGCCATTCCAGATATTCTTAGTAGGATTTCTAATGATTTGTGTAGACATCCAAGATGTGCCCAAAACTTGTCTTGAAGTTTTCTAGCCAGGGCAGAGAGGTGACATGAGATGATTTAACTCACTGATTTAATGATAAAAATGACACAGCTTCATTGGCAGGAGAGAGAATAGGATCTGTTTAACCCACAAATATAAACTGAGTGCTAAAAATTTTAAGGGAATTCAAAAACTTCTTGAAAGGTAGGTGGTGAAATCATAAGTAATTGAATTACCTACAGCTAGAATTTAGAAAAAAAAAAGTAAGATTCTCTGCAATTCTGATCACAAGATTCCTTTTCAAGCATGATTTTTTTACTTAAATTGATGGGGATTCTGGTGATAATCTGAATTGTGTTTATTTATATTTGAAGAAGAGAAAAGTGACAGAGAAAGGAAAGGTTTTGATTTGTGTGTGAGGGTGTTAACATACTGGTAGATTCATTATGATTTATCTTGCTGAAGTGTTAGAGCTGTAATCAAATATATTTACCACAAGTATAAAAGCCAGATAATGTAGTATGCTATCTACAGTCTGTGGCAGATTTTATTGTTAAAGAGCACATGAGGGTTGTAGGAAAAGCTATTGTGTGCTTGTTTCTAACTCCTAAGTTTTCAGCAATGCATTTTTCTGACATGCATAAGTGATATAAGACTTTTACAGTGCAACAAACAAGATATAAATTTACAAAATGGGGGGGGTATTATTTTATATATGAATATTAGCAGTACTATATTTTCTGGATTTTTTTAGAGAATGTAGGAAATCTATACATAGTGCATTATGTATTTCTCTCTCCATGTCTACAGATGGACCAGCTGAGAATTCACAGGTATCTAGCATGATCAAGAGACAAAAAACTTTGTAGAAACATTGATAAAAAAATTTGGTAAGTCTTGTGTTTTAAGTTACTTAGATATCATGATCAATGGGATGTGTTGCTAAAAGAACTCCAGAAGGTTCAGTTTCTGAGTTTTCCTATTTGAATGGAATAAATAGGTTGAAATTAATGTCTAGCAGAACACCTTTTTGCAGAGGTCAGTGTATTCTCCCAACCATACACTCAGTGTGTTGGCACTTTGTACAGAAAACCCTGCCCCTGCACTAGTTTTCTAAATGCCACTAATGACACAGGATTTATTCATATTATGTTCATTACAGCTTTGATCCTTTTGCAATAAGATTGCATTGTCTTAAATATCTCCTACTGGTTTATGAAACCTCTCAAAGTCTTCTGCTTTCTCCCGGGGAAAGGGAGAACTGCAGCCTCTGAGGGAAGAAGATTTGTTTAAAGTCCCCATGATGGTTTGACCTTGGTCAGCAGCCGAACACCCACCCTATGTCTTGATCAATCCCCTCTCCCTTGGGATGGGGAGAAGACAGAAGGAAGGCCAGGACTTGTGTATATGGTCTTATAGAAGGCAGGCAGAAACTATGCATGCTAGCAAATAAGAAAGAAGAATTAATTCGCTACTTCCCGTTGGCAGGCAGATGTCCATCCACTTCCCAGAAAGCAGGGCCTCAGCATGAGTAACAGTTTCTTGGGAAGACAAACATGACAGCCATGAATGTTCTTCTTTCCCTCTCTTTTCTCTAAGCTGCTCTTGCTAAGCATGACATCATACAGTATGAAATATACCTTTGTTCTCCCTGGGTCAGCTGTCTCACCCCCAACCTATTTGCTAACAAATATATTTCCTTCAGGCTACTTGTAGAAAAACTATTACAGTTCTCACTTTTCGGGATTTAGAAGAGGTATTTAACAATAAAGCAAAATTTATTCATTAATTATTTTACACCAGTTGATCTGTTTTTTCTCTATCTTCTCTTTATCCAATTCTCATTCTACTAGAAGAAGGTGACACACTTCTTCCTTCGTCTGGCTTCTTTTGAAACCCTGAATATTTCTAAGGACTCTCTGATGGAGAGAGAAAGATGCTGTCCATGGATATACAGATAGTGGACTCTCTTTGAAGGAGGGCTGCAAAGCACATAGCTGACATTTGGAGTTTGATCCCTGAGCTTCTGTGAGCAAAAGCTGGAGATCTATTTTTGTCTTTGTCCTGAAGCTCAGAAAAGCTTGGAGAATATTATACATTAACGAGCACACTAACAGAAGTCACCATCTACAGCTAGAGTATAGATCAGTATTTGGTAAGCACAGCCATTGATTTCTCCTTTCCTAGATTGTATGCAATCATAGGGCAAAAGTCTACCCCAGAATATTTTTTAGAGGTGAGAGGTCACATAAATATATTGTTATATCTTCTAAAAGTCATATTAAGTAGTATAGTCTGGCATATAAACAGGATTAACCCTTAGCTAGTCTTGAGTTTACATTTTATTTCTTATTGGCACAAGGTTCAGTTTAATATCTCTCTAGCTTTGGATTTGTAAAGACCTCCAGATAAAAGATCAATTTACAGAAAGCATCATCTGCTATTTGAAGGACAGGTGCTCATCTTTCAAGGGCTGCTGCTTACACAGACGGGTAGTGGGTAACATATTTCCTTGAAGCGTTATGTGAACACCAAGTAAACATTTAAATAATTATTCATTGCCTCTTTTACCTGGGATAGGGTAATCTTGCATTAATAAAACATGATTTTCACTTTCCTGTCTAAAAGCCCAAGCACAGATCTAACATTTTTATTCAGGAGAGGAAATAGACTACTATATGCTAAAGGAGATTGACATGGAAACATTCAGAATTGTTGCTAACACCAGTCAGTAACGTAATGTTCAGCACCACCACATATCAGCCTATAAAACAGACTTCTTTTATATTTATTTTTAGTGTGAATTCAATTCCCAAAGAAAAAAAAAACTAAACAAAACAAGCAAATCCTAATGAAAAAAAAATCCTTTAGAACTCTCAAAATTTGGCAGATCAGTAATTAAAACTGAAAAGTCTGGAAGTCAAAATCTAACATGCCTCACAATAAGATTGTCTGTGCAGTCTTCAATATATATACACATTTTTTATAGCATTTTATGGTGATATACAAAACTGAGAAACTTTCCTGTCACAGTGCACCAGAGAGATGATGCTTCCTTACAGATGTTGGCTGTGTTGGTTTAAACTGGATGATGCCTTTTCTCTGCATGATTATTGAACACATTCAGCAGACAGGATTATTTATTTTCTACAGTATATAAGCACTTCGCAGAAATTAATTTCCCTCTACAATACTCTATTCAAATATGTTCAAAAGACACATCTCCACAATTTAGTTTGCATGAATGCAGAATATATGAAACCCAGAAACAACAAATGTATGGTTAGGGGCCTTCCCTAAAAAGTCTTGATTTTAAAAATGGAATATTTTATTAGCCTGGCAATGGAAGTCCCTCGCAGAAGCAGGAATTCTCATGCTTTATTGAAATATTTTATTTCCTCTACTGGTCACTATATACTGTTTTCTAATCTGTTATAAGCAAGATACAAGTCCTATAGCAGGAGTCTGCTTTACTACATGAACTGGCTCAGTTGTTAAGTCTGATACACACAAAAATATTTGCAAATGTTAACTATTTAGTCCACTGTCCCTCAAAAGCAATCTTCACCCATTTCTCTCTACACTCCCATATGTGATGGGGATCTTCTCTGCCTGGCAGTGTGCCCTTTCTGTCATTGATCCTTTTTTTCTAGTCCCTTGGAGTAACTGACATATCAGATTATGCAACTGGTTCTGGCAAAGCTTGAACGGAAAAGTGATAACTCTTACTAGAACATATGCATATAACTGGAAAAAAACCCCAGGCAAACTTTGAAGAATCCAAGTCCTTCTCGAAGTCTGGAATTAGAGTAGTAAGATTCAAGATATGTATAGAGCAAGAACACTAATGCCAGTCTATTAGCCAAATTGAGAGGAAAATGTAGTTGGCGGTTGTAGAGCAGAGGAGGCAGAGAGGAGGAAAAGCTCTGGTTGCTGTGGGACAGACAGTTATTTATGTTGTATGGTTGGCTCCTGGCACAGGGGTGTCTGACTTCATTCTACTAGAAGAAGGTGACTGAGCATTGATGGCACAGTGTGGCTGCCTGTGAGCTGGAACAAGTTTAACCCCTGTACTGATGCTCCTTTTATTTTAGGGAGAAACCCTAACTGCACATCTACCAGAGATGCAGTAGATATTTGATCTTATTCTAGAAATTACATGATTTTTTCTAGTTTCTGAATAATAATAACCAATCTTGATATGCCAATATGCCTGAAATTTTCCCAACTTATAAAGCAGAAAAAATTGAAGCTCATTTAAACTATGGGGCATTAAACACTGCTTTTATGTCTTAAGCTTTTCAAATCCAAAGCTATATCTGATCAGATTGTCTTCTCAGTAACATATGTGCAGGGCCAAAATAACCCAAATTACATCACCAAAGTGTTTGGAATGCACAGTAGAAGCTAACAAGAATGTATCTCTTTCCTACATGGGTCATGATGATGCTTCCATTCTGCTTCAGCTCAGATCTTTGTTCAGACTCCCAGTTTTCTAGAAGAGTTATGCCATTTAGGATTCCTCTGAAAAGTATCCACTATACCAAATGCTCTGCTACCTCTTTGAATTTCTCCTATCTCAGCTGTCACAAATTTCCCTCACAAAGCTGTGAATTTTGTGGTTTGAGACTTTTGTCTTCTAATTATTTGGATAAATCTTAATTTTTTCAAACCATAAAATTAGATGTTCAAGTTCGCAAGTTTGCTGCCAATTTGGAATGACTAAGTTATAAAGAGCTACTGTCTTTCTCATTGTTTTGTCATTTCTCTATTACTGCTATTGTTATTTATATCATGTACTCCCATTTATGTTCCAAAACATACTATTAAATATTATCTCTGTTTCTCTCCAATAATCTAATGAGTTATTTGATGCATCAAGACTGAACAGACTGCATGAGATAACCATATCTTTCATTACAGACTTCTCAATTCCCTGGTATGACAGACTTCTGCCACCAAGCTGGAAATCTGAACAGCAGCACATACCCTATTGCTTTCTTTTAGGCACTGAGACAAAAAACAATGGCTTACACATAAAAGAGCACAGAATAAGTTTTGTGCCCTGATACCATTACAGATTTCTGAAGTGACATGCAATCCATATAAACATTCCTTTTATAGCTTTTCATGAGTTCAGTGTAGGTTTTCTGTCACTCTGAAAAGAACAAGTGTTGGCAGGTGCTGTGCACTTTTCTTTTCATGGCTCTGCAGATGCTTTAAAGCTTTCCTTTAATGGAACTGCACAACAGTACATAGCAGTGCTGTGAACACCTGGCGAGTAATTAAAGCCACGAGGTTCTGTTCTTGACATAAACCAGTCTCATACTAAGCCCTGCAGAACTGAAAGCCCACATGCTGTATTATTGCCTGCACAGTCTCTTCCAACGACACTGCAATCGCAGCCCTTCAGACAGACTGACGTTTTTCATCTCAGTGAATGACAGGAAAACTCACCCTCATCTTAGGGTTTGTCATGTTTGCATATTCATCCAAGAAGGCCATGAACTGTGGCTAGAGGTGTCTTGATTCTGTATTTAGGTAGACGTTGGGCTCATTACTAGCAAATATAACTTAAATTCTTCACATTCCATTCTGTATCCCTGGCAGTTAAAGTCTTTACCTTACAGTTAGTAATGAATCAAACAATAATTTTATATAAGAAAGGGCACTGGTTATCTTAATACCTTCTTCCATGACAGTAATGTTTCTCCTAATGCACTTTGATGGTACAATCACCATTACATAGCTTGTTATGTAATTGAACCTGCATTTATGATTAATACATATAAATTATTAGTGCATTCTAAGGATAAGAGATGAACATTCTAAAAACCATGTGCAGAAGAATTATAATAATTTCATATTTGACTAATCTATTCATTTTGAAATTTGAACACAAAAAATATTCTCTTTACAAAGAAATTTTTAAGACAGGAATGGTTTTGGTGTATTCCTATGATTTTTTCTTTTTTTTTTTTCAAATGTTTTATCGCTCTTTTGCACTTTGAGTGTTAGTAATGGAAATTAAATTATGCTTGACAAAATACATAGATAAATTGCTCTTAATGACCCACTACATTTAAAATTTTACAGTTTGTTGATGTAATTGTGTTGGTTTGCTTATCTACTAATATGCAGCATTAAGCAATTTCCCTTGTTTATTTCTGTCATTAGTGAGCTAGCAACACTGTCTCATAATGCTGTAAAAGACAAAAACATTGGTGCATGCATCTGATTATCTTTCAAAAAAATGTTCTAGAACAGTGTAAAGTGGTTTATTGTTTGCTTTGTTTTTTGGCTTCAAAGAATTTTGGGAATCCAGCTAGTCATCTCATAATTACAATTTCAAGATATTATTGTAGATAATATTATGAAAAAAAAGAAAGGATTTGCAACCTTTCTTAAAAGGAAAATATTTTTTTTCTGTCATTTTCAGAAATTTAAGCAGGGTAGTTTAGTCTTCCAGAATTTCTCAACGTGCAAATCTGAGGAGGATTTAAGAAATATACATCTGAAAAGCTTAAGATAGGAGCTCATCTATTTTACTGTGTTTCTTCTTTTAATTTATGGCTAACTGAAAAGCTGTTAAAAAAAAAAAAAATCAGCAAAAGTTTCTGTGTGCCCTCAAGTTCATAGGAACTTTATTACCATGCAGATTTACTCAGTCAGAATCACTGCTGATCTCTCTGAAATGTTGCAGGTCCACTTATCACCAGTTCCCAGGTGACCGATCTGCAATTTATTCATATCAGAAACCATTTTTCCTCTGGCCACTCTGTTTCTAATGTGGGCTGTATATCATCAGGCAATGACAAGAACAGAGGGATAGATCTCTCCTGGCCTAATAAGCTTATTTTTATCTTCAACTTTGCCTTTGTAGTGGAGCAGATATTATAAGCTGTCTGACACTTACTTGGAGATGTATACACAGAAGAAACAACTCCCAGCAGCTCCAGGGAGTGAGCTACATGTGCTCAAGCAAAATTCATGAAAACATTTCATAATGATCTTTGCAAAAAACAGAACTTTTAATAGGAGAAATTTTCTGTTCCTAACCCAGAAACTTTGAACAAATGTTCTTCACCACACATGAGGTACTCAGGTAAATTGGCACATGCTGACCTGGATTCGGGGACAATGGCTGTAATCTGTCTGCAAGAAGCCCAGTAGGCTGTACAGAGGCTTCATGTCAATCAGAGAAAGAAATGGAAGTTAAACAAGCACTGCTAGATTTTTGTGCTTTTTTTTCCTTGTGCTCTGTTTGTTTAACCAGCAGGGTGTCACCAGGTGGATGTTAGTGTTCGTGTACAAGGCTTTCACAGAGATTGATGTTCGCAGCAACAGCTGAGTTCATTTACAATGCCATTCTCTGAAAGCCTCGCTGAATAGATTCCTAAAGACAGTGATTTACTCTCTGTCTTTTCCTCTTTTATTATATTCCACCACCAGAGATGCCTATTCTTATTTGATGACTTCAGTATCCTTGCTCAAAGGTGCTCATACATTTTCAAATTCTGTTACTGTTAGAAAAAGGAGAGAAGGAAGAATTATGATGGAGCTGTCTTTTAACAGTTGCTGGGGTCTTGCTGTCCTACAACTATTGCAACGTTGCACTGTCTCAGGGTTACTGGGATGTGTGAACAGCAAAAAACTTGAAAGAAAAGAATGCAGTTTCTGGAGAGGCCCTTCTACCATGTATTCTTTACTATCTCCTTTCCTATTTAATATGGTTAAGTACAACATTACAACTGAGGGTTAACACTGGATAGAATTTAAATCACTGAAGAATTAAAAAGTTTCAGCACTTCATAGGAACTTAAAATAACATGTACTAGTAGCCTTTTTTTTTTGGAAGATTTTATTATCTTCAGCCCCTAGATATTATGTATGTTCCTTCACTCAGGTTGCAGATGGTGGATTAAACTGGCAGAGTTGAACAAAATTTTCTGGTTTTGATATTCAGGCTTTAAATGCTTAAACCCTGGAAAAACAAACAAACAAGCAAAACCTCCACCAAACTACAACAAAATCCCAACAAAAAGCCTTCTGTAAAACTACAGAACCTTTTTCCTGGTAATTTTCCCATTTGATGAGATTGGTGATGCTAGGGTGAGGGGATTAAAAGCATCTGGAAAATAAAGATATTTAATAAATGAGCATATGGAAATAAAGATAATTGAAATGGTCCAGCTTCTGGATCTCCAAGGGCCTCATATGAAAGTAAACATATATTGAGCGAGGAACTAAACCAAAATCTGTTGAAATCACCAAGAGTTTTTGCACTAATGGTATTGGATTTTGGAGAAGACTTTGAAAAGCTCTCTCAATTTAGCAGCAATGCCAGGACCCCATTCAATATTTAAATTACAAAGTACTTTCTAAGATTGTACATACTAATTTCAGTGATAAAAATGATACATCTTGTTCACATCTTTGTTTCAAGTTCCTGTCTTTTAATTTCACTCATTTAAATGTTACAAAATTTAAAATAAAGATATATAGGGGAAAGCAGATATAGGAAAAATGTACAGCACTGTGCTGCTTATAGCTTAGAAAGCTCCACCCTGTAATTGAGATTTGCCAAATATAATGCATCTTATGTAATTTTTCTCTGTATTTCGGAAGGAGAGATATGCTCATTTTAGTTTTCTCAGATAGAAATTGCAGTGAACTGTTGTGAGAAGCTTTCAGAAGTATCAAGAATCTGGATGAATTTCCCAACAAAGTGAACTAAAATCTTCACTGTAGGTGGATCTGCAACTTAATAGAAGTTACTTCATGTTTAAAATATGAAGAAAAAGGTACAGAAAAGGTGGGAGACATCTCTGTATCAAAAGATGATACTGTTAAGAAGGGAATCCTCAAAGTCTAATGATCTTTTGTCAGAACTCTACTCTGTGTGAGCCTTTATTTTACTACCACCTCCAGTTTTAGCTTTCTATGAAAGTAGAAATATGAAGAGAAAGGATACAGTCTTGTCACTGTGTAATTTCCCTGACTTTTTAGGGTAACTTGTGTGATTTTCTTTTTTTCTTTGTGTTCAAGAGCTTGGCTTCCTTTTTCTCCTTCCCAACACAAGCTGAGGCATGGATATTAATAACAGGATAAAGTTTGCATTGCTTCTGCTCGTGTATATATAGAAGAGGTCAGTTTTATAGGCGAACAATCTGTCACCTTTAACTGGTGTCAATGCCTTCTCCAGAAAAAGAAAAAATCTAACCCTAAGGTTACTAAAGACAAAAGTAACTAATCTCACATCATAAACAGTAGACAAATATATGAGAAAGGAACACAGTACTTAGTTTCAAAAAAATCCAGTCTTCTAATTCTGGTAACACAGATGCATCTCCTAAATAGACAGAAAATCAAATATTGTTCTAGTTAATGTTTTGTTAAGCAATTTTCACAACATACATTTGGCCAACTCACAAATAAAGCATGCCTTGTCCTTTGAATTGTGGATGGTTTGCACTATGCTAAGAATGACAACAATTACAGAATTTGCATGTATCTGCCAACAGAACAGATGGCTTTGTAGGTGGAGGACAATGGAGAAGAAAAAAAAAAAAGGAAATGTTCAAATGAAATCCAAAATAAAAAACAAATCTTAACTAGACCCTGATATGCAGGATAGTAAAGAACTTGATTTGAAAATATTGCAGTAGCAGGGGAAGTAAGGAGATTGCAATGAATTTGAGATGATTTCTGAGGAAAGTATGGAAAGTGGATGGCCATGCTCCTACCACATTAAATCATGAATATTCCTTAGCCCTCTCCTCCAAACAACTGCTCAGAATTATATTGGTGTAGCTCATTCAGTCCTAATGTCTATGTTGCAGTCCAGGTTTTGATCATGAAGGTATATGAAGATACAATATGGAAAGTTAACTTGTAGAAACTGCTCTTAGAAGGTAAACAGTGCCAAAGTGATCAAAAATGATTGAAATAGTTACTATAGTTATGATTTTGAATAGCTGAAAAAGCTTAGGCATATGCACGGTTCCATTTCTTTTTTCCTTATACTTCAGTGGCTACCTATTCAGACAATCAATGGCACAGAGCACATGTACACTGGTACTGACATTTTCCTACAGCAGAAACTGGTTTTCTCTTACATCTCTGATAGATGCTTTGCAATATACTGAGCAAGAATATTTGTGCCCCATTCATTTCACAATCTAGGAAACAAACAGATTTCTGTGTGTATATGAAGAGCAAGATACAGGGAAGTACATGATGTGATATGACACTGAGTAGCAGTAGTGGAAGACAGATACCATAGCACATCAGTAGCTGAAATGTTACCTTTTTAATTTTTTTTTTTTAATTTTTTTTTTTAAACCACTGGAACAAAAAGAAATTTCAAAAGAAAGATTTTAGTGATAGAATGAAAAAGATCTGCAGAAATCCACGGTGACCTCTCCCCATGTATGATAGACAGAATTGGAATAAGTGAACAAAGATCCTATTTGAAAATGTAATGAATTGAATATAGCAGTATAGCCAATTAGAACTGTGACTTGACCTCAATACTAAATAAAAGACAACAGAAAAATGAATATCAGCTAAGAAATACTATGAAAAAAAGCTGTGGTAAGAAAGTGAAAAGAGAAAATGGCACTCTTATTGATCCACTAAGCACTGATCCACTAAAACTGATTCACAGCATTTCCATATAATTCAAAATGCTGTTAACAAATGAGAGTGGGGCAAACCATAGGCTAATAAAACCAAGTTTTTCAATCTGGTTATTTGCCCTTTGGAGGCAAAATCATAGCTAACGTTATTTGGAACAAATTTTACTTGTTAAATATCTTCTGAATTTCTTATCCATCATTGCATCAAGTCCATATTTGGTCCAAATTATTTTACTTTCATTGGTATTTACTGTAGGTGACATTTGTCCCCTTGTCTTATTGTCACCTGTAAGTACCTGTAGTTCCAGTTTGTTCTCCTGGACAGCATTCTTTAAAGTCTAGTCACTCTGTATGTGCACACTGATCTCATCTCATCTCATCTCATCTCATCTCATCTCATCTCATCTCATCTCATTTCACCTTGCCAGGCACTTCTATATGACTGCAGAGGGTTTTTATTGAAGAGGGAGGATTTCACACTGAAGATTGCTTCCTGTGAATTCATCCATGTAGTGTTTTTTTCCCTATATAGCTATATATTCACATGTAAATGAGTCATATTCCTGGGGCACCAGAGCACATCACAGAAGCTAAAAATGAATACCCATTGTCCCAGACCATCCCAGGTACTGGGACTTAATAGGACAAATTTTATTTGCTTAGTTTTCTATTTTTTATTATATTTCCTTATTTTTGTGTCTCTTAGTATCTTTGCTTTCAGTTCTTTTATTTTATATTGGAAAATGTATCTGTGAGACCTTTTAACAGGAAGAAATGTGTCTTTCAAATTTTGTTGAAGATTTTGACACTTTTTGTGGACATTTCTGTCTCCAATCAGATGTGAGTTACAATGGTTTGCCCTTATTTTTCAGGCTCTATTTCCAGCTTTCATGACTGCCATCTTTGAAACAGACAATTTTTATCAAATATCCTTCAAGAAATGGCAATCAAGGAGAAAAGACAAGAGAGAGAAATGGTCTAAATTATCTCTTGTGGTACTGAACAAATGCATTGTTTCTGTTCAACATCAAATTGTTAATGAGTTACCACACTGGTTCCAAAAATCAGATTCAAAGCCATAAGGGGTGGTGAATTAATAGATGACATCACAGTCTTTTGTCCAAAAGCCAAAGGGAAGGGGTGAGCTGAACTTAGGAAGAGATCAAAGAGCTGTAAACAATGACCTCCTGTCTCAAGTTTATACTATATTACCAAAGAGGCTTTCAACTTGTTCTTTAAAATCAAGTTAGGGACGGTTAAATGCTGACAGCAGTCAAGGAAAGTTATGCATACTTCTTCCACTAACAGAAGGTGTGCTCAATACAGTAGGCATCAGATGATATCCAGAGTTCAATATGAATTTAAAGGTCTCTATACTTAGGCAGAAAAACAGTGGATATGTATTGCTATAGATACAAATCTAAAATCCCAATAACTGCCACTTTTCTTTCCAGTAAAAACTGTCCTTGATTGGGGTTAGTAATCCTCTAATGATTAAAAAAAGTTTCTCTGTGGTAAAACACAACTGTTGAAAAGAACTCTGTGTAGTGAGATCATGTTCAGACATATGTGCATCCATGTTCATTTTATATTTTCCTTTAATTTGGATCTTTCAGAAAGATATTATCACCACAGATATTTTAAATATGAAATCTGTTAAGCCATCTGAATTACTGGATAAAATAAATCATTTGAAATATAGAAGTATTATCATATTGATCTGAGGACAAAATTCCTACAGTTAAAAGGTATTTTTAACATTTTTTTGGTTTCATACTGTGCTTATTTTTACATTTAAATCAAGAAAGAGACTGAATTAATTCTTAAGAGATGCAGTAGAAGTGTTCATAGAATGATTTGAAGACTGTAAACATGGATAGTCACAATCTGATCTTAAGTATGCATGTGAAATATTGGAGAATTTCAGTGAAGTTGAATTAGTAGTAGAATCTGTCTCATGGATTTTTTTAGGATTATTTTCAAAGATCAAAAAACCAGAACTGTTATACTGTTTGAATTAATTTTCTTCTCCCAATTAGACAAGGTGAATAAAATCATTCCCATCTCTTAAATTTTCAGGTCCTATGGCACACATACCAGGAGTATAATGGGAACCTGAATATAGTCTGCCTAAAAATTCCATCTACCTTTGTTGCCATAAAAAAATGGGTATCCTGCATGCTTACCACTGGCCACATGACATCCCCAAAAGGCCCCTGTATATATTTAAGCGTACATCCACGGCTAGAGTACCAGAGAAAAGATGTGTTCACACCAGTGACTCAAGCAGCAGAAATATACTTGAGTCCAAATCAAAAGGTAACACCCTTTACCTATTTATTTGCCTTTAATTCCTGATATATCCAAAAGCAATCTTGAAGCTGCTTCAGTTCACTATAATTGTTTTTGATTGATTTTGGATTTAGCACTTGTATATATATATATATATGTATATACATAAATACATACATATGTGTGTGTATCTATATATATAAACAGAGAATGTGTTTATCATATTATTAATGTATACTTTCATAAACGTTACCCATTATAGCTCTTTATCTCTCTCCCTGATTCAATACACATACTGACGTGTATTTCACAGATATTACATATTGTCTGCTTTCATTCTTTTTTCTGTTTGCACAAACATCAGGGCAGTTAAAAGTCTAATTTTGTTTAATGCAAGTAATCTTGTATTTGAAAAAACACTCATTTGAAAATACATCCATTAATAAACTAACTTTTCTACCAGAGTCTCAAGAACATATATTTATTTTCTTTAAGGAAAATCTCTCTCTTTAAAGGTCAAGAGTTAAATGGTTAATGGTATTGATTTATACCTAATAGTCACTTCATTTCTGTTATGGGAATTCTGAGGACTGGCTTGGTCTCCTAGCTGTGATAAAATGTAGGTTAAGCATGTCATTTATTATTTTTCCCTTTGTGACTAATTGATCATTTACAATGCTGATTACTTAATCATCCAAAATATTAATCAGCAGCCAGCTAAACAATAGCTCTGGGTTAAATGGGTTTAATATCAGTGATCAAGTGGTCACTGAAAGGAAGAAATTCTCTCAATTAAAGAGCTGACTTTAGATTTTGCTGTCAAATACTCCCTGTTAACCTCACCTTCCTACTTGCTGCTGAAAACTCAGAAATGATCTGGCATTTCACCAAAACCAGCCCTCTAAAATGCTGGAATCAGGACTTTTGTTCAGCAAATGCCTGCATTGTTTCAAAATCCGTGGAAAATTCCACATGGCCTGGAAAATGTTTTGTAACACTGTCACAAGATCTTCTGTATGCAAACAAATATGACTGCAGCTCACTGTATACTAGTCTATCAATGCAATAATTCAAAATAATACTGCAATGATAGCCAAATTTACTCTCTGCTATGTGAGGAAATTCATTATCGTTCAATTAGGTGTCCAAAAAGTTCCATTTTTATCATTTTTTTTATCCTTGGTGAAAAAAAATCCCCTGCTTCAAATTAGTGTATTTACTTTTCACTTTGTTAGTGAGTATTGGGAAAATTATCCTCTTATTGTGGGGTCAGCATGACTCAGAAGAGAATTTTGCTCATTTGGCTCTGTTGATTGACTATTTAATGTCATTTAATGATCAATGTATTGCTGTTGAGGTAATTGTGTTCTTATGTTTGTTAAAAAATAACAGTTTCTGTGTATCTCTGTTTACTGAATAAAGATTTTTTTTAAAAATTATGTTACTTATGCAATTTTTGCAATGGCATTTTACTGAGCTAATAAACATGTCCTCAACTTATCTAATTATTGTATTGCTAAACACAACAGAACTTACGATCGCACGTTCTGTGCTTTAGTTGGCTGTAGTGTATGGTATGTATCAAACTGCAATAATTTACTGCTCCATGTAGTCACCTTAAGAAGAGATAAGGACTTTTAAGAAAGGAACAGAGTGGGCAGTCAGACTGCAATAAGCAGCTACTTTATGTTTCACTTGAATTTTCCCGATGAGGTTAGCCCAGCTGGTTGGAGCATGGTACCAATACTGCCAGAGTTGTAGTTTGGAGCCCCATACAGCCCATTCACTGAAGAGCTGGACTCTGTGGTCCTTGTACATCACTTCCAAATCGGAATATTCTGTGTTTCTGTGATAGTCTAAAATGACAATGTCATCTGACTGTTCTGATCAGTCCAGAGCTACAGCAAAAACCTGGTAATGCAGCGGCGAAATCGCTGAGTGATGCAGCAAACACCTATAATGCTAACCATGAGTAGCTATCTTGTTTCAATCAAACCCAGTCATGTAACTGTTAATAACACTGCATGGGGAAAGCTTGACTAATACTTGTTTCTACTCTTCAAGCACAAATGATTGCTACTCATTCAGTGTCATCAGCAACCAAATCTGAAAAAACCCTGAAGTTTTAGAACCTTCATTTATACTTTAAATAACACAAGCTTGGAAACTGTCACTGCATTTTATGAAATCAAATAGTGTGGACATTATGTTAAAATGATCATTACACTAAAAAAATCTGTTTGATATCCTCACCCAAAGTATCTGGCAATTGCAGTCCATACTACATTACTTATCTGAATGCTTTCAATTTAGATATTTCCTCCATCAGGCACTTAATCAGCATTTCTTCATGAAAATTTTGCTCAGTTTGTGAGGAAAGCTTAAATAAAACATGGAATAAAAACCAAACCTATATCAGGGCAAAGGCAAGTTCACAACAGGATGCTTATTGAATAGATCCATGAAAAAAATGTATCTTTCTCAAGTATTTGGAGAGATAACTTGGCCACTCATCTTCTTAGGTGAACTCTGATACATTTGTTAGCATATCCTAAATCATAGGAAATGTCTATTTGGTGTTAGGAAATAAAGTTTCAGCACATTGTAATACTGCAGGTACAACAATAGCTATCCTATAATATTAAAGCAACCCAGACATGAAGTAAAAAGATGCTACCCAGACAGGATCAAAACACGGGATATTATTTCTCCTCAGGACTGATATTTAAGGTACTATGTTCTCTATGGTAATGTTTTATTACCTGTCCAACTACTTTAAGTTTTACCACTTGGAGTACTGCATTTATGAAAATATCCTGTTCAGTTCCTCACGCTAGTTTTGTTATAACTATTAAATCAAACATCTTTTACTTAAGCAATGATATATTCCTGGCCATGAATAAATGTCTAGGAGACAAGATCATAAAAAAACCCCAAACCACAACTAAATTGAATATAGTCCATAGTAAGCATGAACTATAGCTAAGTGTGAAAAGACCTAAAGAAGTCTGTAGAAAACCTGCATTAAATAGATGTTGAACATATTTTCCCACTGAAATATGGTTAACATTATGCACAGATGTAAGTGTATACAAATAGTGTATTTGTCAGAGCCCATGAAAAAGTTATGAATATTTTCCTTCTACAAATCTCAACTCATTTCTGTAATTAGCTTGATTTCCATGCAGCTCTGAATGATTTATAAATATTTTCAAAAGAAGCAATGAAAAGGTCATGTATTACTAAAAAACCCTTCTGTTTACTTTTTTTTATATTACCATGATAATATTTATCCATATGGAAAAAATTGAAAAAAATGTATTCAAAAAAACAAACATCAGGTTCACTATGATGCTTGTTCATTTTTTCTTTTATTGTTTTGAAACAAGAATGATAATAGATGTTGAAAATAATTAATGGTGTATACACAAACAATAATATGACATGAGTGTCAACACTGAGTTTTGGGTTTGATCTGCTGGTGACCATCTGTCCATCTTTGTGCTTGGAAAAATAGAGGACTAAATTGCAGTAGTAGATAAATCCTGTATCTGATTTGGAAAGCATCTGTCTTATCACTTTCATGAACTTGTGATTAAGTGATTAAATATATATTCAGGTGCACAGAACTCACTGTTCTTCATTGTTTTGTGTATAACCTCAAAGTGTTGCTTTCCAACCCCATATTCCACCCACCAGAACTGCTTTGTAAACGCCTACATTCCCAAATTTGTTTTTTTTCCAAGAGGAAAGTTGAACCAAGAGGGGTTTTTGTCTTTATCTTCTGGTCCAGCAGTCTGCTACAGCTTTTGGTTTCAGTGAAAATATGTGGAAAAAAAGTTGGCTGCATTATGATTATAATTAATGATATCAATTATTAAGAAAGAGAAATAAACATCCTTATAATTTTTGAACATTTCTGCACTACATATTGTCTGAATAAAATGATAATGTCTGAGCTCAGACACAGAGAGGCACAAAGACTCATTTGTTATAGTTCTGTTATTATGCAGTAAATGACATTGTGGTGTGAGTGTACTTTGACATTAAATGGTGATATGGTCAGTTGCTGGAACATAGGCAGACATGACATTGATTCCACAGAAGATCATAAAAAAAATCATTTTCATAAAATGAAATAAGATTTAAACTAATACTTTTACTTGCCATTATCCTTTTCAAATTGAGGAGAACAAGTAAGTGCTGTAACAGCTCAGGATTCTAAAATGCAGCACTCAGTGATGTGCAGATGCCCTTCTGTCTTCTACAGACTTTAACATAACCCAGCAGAAAGCTCTGAACATAGACTTCAGGCCTCTTCTAATTCTTTCAGATAAATGATGGCTAAATATCAGTCATAAAATAGCAAGTGAGATTCAATACTAAAGAATCTTCCACTCATACGTGTATCTTCCAATTCTATTATTGTCCAGTCAGATGAAATTTTTTAGTCATAATAAAAGCAATCTGGCATTTGGAATAAATTGTGATTAAAATGGGGTTTAAAGTCATATATACATAGAATAAAATTGTTTGCGTTGAAAGTGACCTGAAAGATCGTCTAATCTGCCATGGTCAGGGACACCTCCACACCATCAGGTTGCCCAAAACTCCATATAGCCTGGCCTAGAATGCTTCCAGGGATAGGGCATCCAGAACTTCTCTTGCAACCTGTTGCAGTGTCTCACCACTGTCACAGTAAAAAGAGATATTTATATTTAAAATGTATTCAGAAAATAGATAGGTACAATTGGTATCATGATGATCAATACAGTTACAGGGTTTAAGGACTATCCATTTGAATATACTCAGTAACAATAATAATCAAAATAATAATTACGGAACTCTCATTCTTTTATTCCCTTTGTGAAATAAGTGTTTCATCTTGACCATAACTTTGTCAGGTTTGATTTAAAAACAGAAAACAAAATAAAAATTAAAAGAAAAAAAAAAAGAGAGAAAAGGAATGAGATTAATCAGATTAAAAGAATGGAGAGAGCTCCAGTCTCTTCTTGGCCTACTCTGAGTAAATGATATGGCATGTAAGAAATCAAAATCAAAAGCATCTTAACCAGCAAAATGTTGCAAACATCTTAACCAGCAAAAATGTTGAATTTTTGAGACGTTGATGTTCAAAAGAACTACAGAAAGGTTACACGTATAAAATAGAGAGGTGCCAAATTAATAGCAAAACAAAGCTAGGTCTTAAGATAATGGGTAGCTAAAAGTAGCAGAAAAAGCAATATCCATATTCAGATGAAGTGCAGCAAAAAGGAGCCTGCAAAATGAGAGGCTTACCTCCTGGTCACCTACTGAGAGGATCTGACCTAGGAAACCATTGATTCAAGGAGTGATCAGGTAGACAGTTCAGTTATTAACAGCTCTGGTGTTGCAAATGCTCTGTGAAAAAAAAATTATGTCTTGACTGGCGGATTATATTTTTGTCTCTCTTCATCTTGAGGGATGATATCTGAACTTGTAGATGAGGACCTTAGAAAGCGCCACAATTTTCAGTTTCTAGAGGAGAATATGTGGGTATATTCAACAAAAACAAAGGGAGATCAAAAAGTAGTGATGATCCACTGGCCTAAGTGATAGAGGAGAGACAATTTAACTGCTGCTACCACTCAGTAAAAGCAAGAATAATCCTTTTGTGCAGAAACATCAGAGCATCAGAGTGAAATACTCTGCAAATGCATAAAACACTCATTTGGTACAGGGATTCAGTGCCCCATACAGAAATGAGGCTGAGCAAGCACTGGAACCTAGAAAGTGATCAAGAATCTCTATTAACATCTAAAGTACCAATATGCAACAATCAGAAGGTACCAATGAAAGCTCTCAGATGCTACAGATCACTGAACAGAACAGCTTCTGGGTTGCATCACTACAGAGCAATGTGCAAAACTCAAGTAAACCCTGTGAGTAATGAACTCATGCCTAAATCCAAAAATGAACAACAGTGTAATCAATGTGACAACAATGAGTCAACAGGAGTGAAGTTTTCCACTTCAGTATGCCAAATAATAGATGATTCAGAAAAAGATACTTTTTTTTAACTGAAATAAATTATATAATACTCATATCTTCATCTATTTTTATATTACTTTGTTACTTCCTTTAAAATCAGGAATTTCCATTCTTTACCTTAAGATGTGAGAAAAGAATATCTGAGTTGTAATGATTTTCCACTGGACTATAAACTGGAATTCAACAGTGAACTGGTCTCCCTCAGAGTTTCTCCCTGATCTCTTGGCAAGCCACTTAATCCTTCAAAACCACAGTAAAATGAGAATAATAGAACTATTATGATCTGTTTGTAGTTTTTTGATAACAGATCTGTCATACACATACAGGCATGAAAATATTTGGACTTAGTGTTCTGAAAAACTAGCTTGCAACTGTGGCGCCTGACACTTAAGGCAAAAGTAATGTAGTTAGAGGGGAAATATGTTGATATTTGGTAGCACAGAAGGGCAGTCTTGGAACATGATTGCATGTGTTGTGCATGTTTAACAGGCACTGGTATTAAAGAATAAACTACACCTTTGAATAGAGACAAGGTTGGAGTTTTCTACATATGGAGAAATCTAGGCTGTCTCTGCCCAAATGTTTCTATTTTATTAACCAAAAAAAAAAGGCCTTTAGTATTATGTTAAATTTTCAAACCCAAAATCAGAAATAAGAAACTATTGCAAGAGTGTCCTGTAATCAGGGACATAAGAAGCAGTTGAAACTCTGGTGAGCTGAGCAACTTTTCACTTCAGCATGTGATGCACTCTTTTGCAGGAGCTGAAATAACAAAATCTGTGGGCAGATCTGTGGGAGTTATTTTCCCTGGCTTTTGGTGGTAGGCATGGCAAAAAGGACAGGTGCGTGGAGTGAGGAGGAGCTTAAAAAAGCAATTTATTGTGCCCTATCACATCAACTTGATTCAGACCTCAGTACCAACAAGACTTAAAACATGAGAGAAGGAGGGCTATTGTGAGAAGAGGAAAGCAACCAGCTGGTATTGCAGTGGTTTCCTGGAGATTATAAATGGGTTTATTTTGTTGCTGAAATTAGGTGTTGTTTTCTATTAACTTTCTAATTAGTGCTTTCCTCTACCAGTTAGATCAATATTGTTTAACAAACTACTTGGATCTTCCTGACAAAGAGGAAAATTAGTTCGATGGAAGCCTGAATTTTGATACCATTGCCCAAAATTCAGAGGATTTTGCCAGAGCTTTGAGCCAGGACTTTTTGTGGTGACATTTAATTTCAGCCCAGACTTCATTCCTGCCTATCAAGTCAGAAAGGAACAAAGCCTTACCTCAATACCACTGCATTAGGAAAAAACATAGCGTGCCAAAATATGCATAACAACATCTGTATTTGTTTGGTCATGCCCCACCCTGCAGATCCTGATGAATCTTCACTTCCTCCACACTGGTGAAGCACTTGAAATCCATTGGGTGGAAGAATCCAGCTGAAAAGACTGGGGAGGTCAGGCTGACCATGTGAGCCTTGGGGGTGCTGCTGGGCGTAGGTGGCAGTCTGAGGAGAATCAGGGAAAGCAAACTTTCTGCAAAGGTATTTGGAGTGACATTGAATTTTCTCTGAACTGCTTTATTTCTGAGCACTTAACAAGTATAGCTCGATCTATTCAGTGGCTTTTCAATTAGTAAAAAAAACAACTCTAGAGCACTGGAAATCAAATTTACATCCTTTGATAAGCACTAAGAAAAAATGCTACAATTTATTGGTGATCTGGTTAAAAGCCTTCCTTTCTGTCCCCGGTACATAATAGAGACACACACTTAAGAAAAGCTGCCTGGGAAAATTATTTCACAAGGACGGAAGATAGCTGTCGGCAACATAAAATGTCTTTTCTTGTCTAGAGATTCACTGCTTCCATTCTTTCCAGGGGCAATATAAAAGAAATCGAGAGCACCATCTTCTAGAGGAGTCCAGCAAACTGTCACACTGCTTGATATATTTCTCCTCTCACCTCAGGACTATCTACTACATAATTGGCAATAAATTGTTGTTACTTCTTACTATGGCAAATCCCTTTGTGACTTTTATATAGTTGGATAGACAGAGGCATAGAGAAAATAAAAAACTCAACAAGCATAATGCTTAAGTGCTATCAATAAGAAAAGAATATTAGTGACAAAAATCTTCAAAAAGACAAAAAAGAGGCAGAAAAAAACTTGGAATAAAAACTGTGTCTATGCATCTGTGTTCATTTTCTGTCCTCTTGGTAAAAAGGGAAAACAGATTCAAAACAGTTCCTCAGGAACTTGGAATTTTACCCATTGGATACCTATAAACACATACCTTGTTCAGGTCTCTGATGTGTCTTCTTAATTATTCAGTCAAGAATAAAGTAGTTTGTGTACAGGAATTCCAACACAAGGTTTCTTGATTGCTCTTTTTTATTTGCTTATTATTTTTTTTCTCACAGAGGTTCCCCAGACACAGTCCAATTAACTTAAAAGAAAAAAAATTAGACCAATTGCATTTTCTTTTGTCATAATATGGGATTTGGATAGGTACTGAAATGGTAGAAAAGCCAGTGGATTTTACAGCAATATATTCTTTCTATTTATGGTGCCTCCTGTTTTACCTTGGCTTGAATGAGAGTAAGAAGATAATTTGCTAGTTTTAAGATATTGTTAATGACAAAAAAACAGTTTAGGAAGCTTATATTTAAAATACAGCGAAGGTACAGATTTATCTTTCAGGACAAATTTTTTCTAGCCCTGATTCTACTTCTGTTTTAAAGGTCAAAGTAAAACTAATGCATATAGTCAGGTGCCTGCTTCTGGATAGTCACTGAGGGAATGGGAAGGACTTAGTCTGCAACTGGGCTTTAGTTTGTTTCTGAATCACACAAGAAAAAACAAAGCTGTGAACTACCCTTCATCTGCTCTTTATAACGGGTAAGTAATTCTGCGGATGTATGGAATTGGAATATATTTTAGGTTGCATTTCTGTTTGGTGTTCCTCTGCTATTTGTTTTCTCTTGGAAACTAATAGGTTAAAAAATCTTAAGAGATTATTCTGATCACCACAGCTGTATTGGGTCAGGCTGAGCTGGAGTTCATTTTCCCATACAGCCCTCACAGTGCTGTGCTTTGCATTGGTAGCTGCACAGGTGTTGATAAAAGGGGGCATCAGGGCTGTCCCTCTAACATTCCCACCCATCAAGGTGCTGGGAGTGGGCAAGATCCTGGGACGGGACACAATGAGACCAGCAGACCCAAATTAACCAAGGGGGTAGTCCATAACGTGATGTCAGCTCAGATGTAAAAGCTTAAGGAGAGAGGAGGAGTGGGGGGTATTTGTTGTTTAATAATGTTTGCCTTCTAGAGCAGTTGCTATGTGTGCTGAAGCCCTGCTTCGCACGAGCTGGCTGAATATTGCTTGCTGATGGGAAGTAGAGATTGAACATTTTTTTTCCCTTGCTTATGGTGTGTGCAAATTTTTGTTTCTTTTGCTGTAGTAGACTGCTTTATTTCAATCTACTAGTTGTTTTCCATCTTATTTTCTCTCCTTTGTCCAGCTGGGGAGTACTAGAGCTGCGTGTTGGGCACTTGGCATCCAGCTGAGGTCAACCGACTGCAACAGCCTAAAATACTTTGCTAGGTTGTTTATGAAAAATTCATTAATGCCGCTGTTTTTTATCTAGATTTTTTTTTCCGGACAGTACAGTTTTCATTATCATGTACTCATCAAAAAAACCTCAAAACATTTTATGATATTTGAATCCATGTTGTATCATACTGCATAGAATTTATTCCATGTAACCCCCTTCACATCAGCTATGGTCATCTCCTAGTAATAAACCCCAGTGTTTGGATGTAGTTTTCCAATTTTTTTCAACATATTCTAATAGTTAAACTGGGTGTGAATTATGGAATTTTTTAAACTTTGTTTTCATATAAAACATCTCTATTGTATAAGTGGATTTGTGGTAATTTTTACATGAAGTATGGATTGCATCTCTATATAGATACAGACACATAGATTCTAAAAATTCTAAAGACCTATTCTAAAAATTTAGTGATAAGAAACAAAAAGGTGACTCTGACTTTGTTCACATTTTTCTCAGTGAGGGACTCCACTGAATAAAGTATATAGTAGATAAGATTTTAATAGCTTTCTCCTCTCTTCCTTTCTTTAGACCACTAGAAAATGCTGCCTCTGAAATAAATTTGCCTCTTTGACATAATGTTGAATGCAATTATTTTCTTTTATGGAACAGTTCCTGCTAGGAATGCAAATAGCAAAAATATCACCCAGTTTGACCAGAATCAACCAGATTGTGTTAGGACCAGGATCATTCAATTTCTTTTTGCAGTCAGTAAAAAAGTTCCCACTGGCTTCAATACTTACATGCTTAGGGTTTAAAATTCAGCACAAATATCATGTGGGGGAACCTTGTGATTTTTCTTTTTTATTCTTTGTTGGGTTTTTTATAACATAAATTATCATCTTTTGTATTTCTTTGCAACTTATTCCTGTTCCTCTATTGTATATGAATGGAATTTTCAAAAGGCCTTAGGATTAGTATAATGCAGTTTCTGCTGAAGTCTTTGACGGTCTTGTCAGTAACCCCAATGGCATCATGGAAACTAATGGGATTTTAAGAAACCCACAGACCCTCCCCCATCCTCCCCTCACCCCCATTCTCCTGCTAAATGTTAGGGTTTACTTCTTTCTAAAAAAAAAGAAAAAAATAGTTTATTATTTTATTGTTACTACTGTTGTACTATTATTTTATCTAATAAATCACAGATCAGCCTTTTAGTTTGGTAGCTGGTTTATTTTTCTACTGTTTATGATCACTATAGCTTTGTATTTACAAAAATAACAGATTGATAAAAAATATGTGGATTAGTAAATGATCAGTAGCAACCAACCACAAAGAGCATTAGATTAAATTGTAACTGCTGCTTGTATTCAGGAGACTTCTGTCATTGACTCACTTTCTTCAGAAAACATTTTGTTGCTTAGACAATAAACAGGGCCAGTGACAGTCATTTCTTCATTTTATTCAATTTTCCTTGACTTCCATGCATTGCCATAGTCTTGCAGGTCTCAGTACTTCTCAATACCTCAGCATTTCACAATACACCACTGTAGAACTCAGTGGGTTTTATGTTGACACTTCTTTCAAATGAAGCAAGAGTCATAAAAATAAATGCTTAGCCTGTGGCAAAGCTCAACTGTTAGCTAGGGAGCTGTGTGAATTGCTGAAGAATCAGGCTTTAGAACAAATTAGTGGTTTGTTGTTGTTTTGCAGTACTGTAAAAAAACCCTTTGCTGAAGGGTCATATTGGGGAAATAATGCCAATTAGCAGTTCTGCAGAGTACCTTCTTCATAGCTCCATTCATGTCAATGCAATACACAGAATCCAGTAAGAACTGGGGAAAGTTGGGCAAGTAGTTTTTGTCTTGCTTTTTTTTAGGGGGGGGAGAGGAGGGGTTGGTGGTTTTTTATTGGTTTTGGGTTTTTTTTTTGTTTACGGGCGTTTTGTTGTTTGTTTGGAGTTTTTTTGTTTTGTTTTATAATGTAAAAATGCAAAGGAACAATTATAATTTAAGTTCCTACCACTGCTGAGTGACCATGTGATACTCGTACAGTACTTGAACCAGTCATTCGGTTTTTCTGATCTGGGAGATCAGGAGAAATGGGAAAGGGGAAAG
>NW_008237222.1:1478091-1486263 GCF_000691975.1 Corvus brachyrhynchos | reverse complement strand
AAACACCATCTTATTTTAAATATGCTTTGAAGAGAAACCCTGCTGGAAATTGCTGCTTGCTAAATTTGCCTTTCTACTGCTTCTTCCTGTGAATGTATACCAGGAAGAAAAATGGTGGGGTTTTTTGGGGTTTTTTTGGTCTCGGAAAACAAAAATAGACAATTGTGTAATCAAACACTTCTATTTTTTTACAATTAAAGCCTCTGAGAATATTCACTATAATCAGGTTTTTTTGTTGGTTAGGATGTTTTTTTAATATCATTAAAGCATCATCCTGATTTTTCTCAGTCTGACTCTTCCATCCTTGATGAAAAATTCAGTAATAATACAACCTAAAAGTCTAGAATTTAAAAAAAATACATCTAGTAGTCATGTTCAAGATCTGATACTTACTTCTGGTTCAAAGCTTAGAGCACTTTATACTGGCTCAAGTACTACTCAAGTACACACAGTAGAAAGCAAGCTGTGTCACAGATTCTCCTTTCTGTTATTAATCACTGAGAAGTAACACCTAATTCAGGTAAAACAGGTTTTTATTAGCTGGATATGCAGTGGATCTATCTCTTCTAAAAAGTATATTTGTATACTTTTACATTCAATTCTGTATACAGAAAAATGATAAGCACTGTTCCCAAATCCAGGTTCTACCTCATTCTGAGTCATCTCTATGAATCTTTCAGTTAATTGATTAAGGTACTTAATTAACTTCTGTCAATGCTAAACTTCTATACTTTCATTTCTCACTGTTGATTTGGGCAGATCTGGGATATAATTACATTATAGGTAGCTCTGGGCCAGATTCTGTTTACCATTCAAAGAATGATAAGAATGAAATAAAGGTGAGAAGGTGTGAAACCACATTTGGAAAGCAATCCTTCCGATTTATCAGTCAGTGTGCTTTCATCTGTGTAACTCTGAGAAACCAGAAGATGCTGCCATCTTGTTGAGGTCCTTTTCTTTTGTCCTCTGCATGTCCAGTTGTGCACACTAGTACTGGTGCTTAAGCATATGTCTGAATCTTTGTGTGTCCTTGTTATGTTATTTAGATATTGAAATACTTGGGTGTATTTTCTATGACCATTTTTTTTTAACTAAGTAATCCTTTCTACTTATAATTGCATCTGAAAACATGTCTCAGTGAACTCATGGTAGAAAGATAAAGTAAACATACTCCAAAAGAGTCAATTAATTTTCATTATTAATGAATGCATTGAAATTTAAAATTAAGTGATTATTCCATAGAGATAAGTGGAAGAATAAATATTTGGAGAGAGTTTGTAATAACCAAATAATTGATTAATCAATTAATCATTCTTCATACATTTAATTAATCAGATAGAAGCATCAGAGAACAAAGAGTGCCTTTATTTAAATGGAGCTGGAATTTTAGTAATTAAAAATAGCTAGCTGTTCTTTTGGTAGATAAGCTGTTCGCTATAGATAAAACCATATGCTGTTTTTCTCTGTTTTGGTAAATCAACAGGAGAATTCAGGTATAAACATGTATCCTGTTAGAGAGACATGACTTTAGCTGATTTTCAACTTATACTATTTTTTTTTAATGTGAAATATGTGAGCCTTGGGATATATTATTACAGTGTAATAATCAATAATTACTTGCAAAGAGCCTGCTTTAAGATGTTCATCTGGCTAAATTTCTCTCTACTAATAAATTTGCAAGTAGGTATATGTTCCAAGAAGGGCATTGAATTGGCTTCATTTGGTTCATACTTATTATCCAGATGCCTACCTAGAAGACTTGGCTGGCTTCTTTTTCTTCCCTGCTCTTCCTTGTCCCCCCTTGCCTCGTTCTGCCTCCTGATGGTGGCATTATAATAACTTATCTCTCCATAGTAGCTCAGAATTTCCTACTAACATGTAAGATAATTCCAATATCCAGTGTGCTCATCACTACTTTATGAACTTACGAGGAATTTCTACCTTTTCAATTTGCAAAGTGTCATATTGGAACTAGTTACCAGTGGCCACGGTAGTGAACTGTTTAACAACTCTGCAGCAAGGAGAGTTTAATGACTCCTCTCTCTATGCCTCAGTCCTGTCTCTACCACTCTGTGAGGCAGTTCTGTACATTGCATCAGTCTAACCTGTAAATCCTAGATATGAAAATTTCTTTCTTCTATGATCTGTTTCATACAGACATTATTTGATTCTTTGTCATTCAGATTCATTATGCTGAAAATATGTTTTATTATAAGTTTTCTCTCTGAGGAAGATTGTACTTTTTTCTGCCACTGCTATTTCTTCCTCCTGCTGTTCATTTCCTCCCTCTAATTTAGGAATCTTATTCACAAAATCCTTTTCTGTGGTAGAGAGCTATTGCCATTAAAGGAGTCCAACAAGATGTTGCGCTGACATTTGTAATTTTTTCAGATCCATATTGACAAAATATATTAAAATTTTGAATTATTCATTCAAGTAGCTGGTCTTAGAAAAAAACCTCCTAAATGTCCTTGTTTATTTCCAGTTGTTTTGACAGCAGTTAGGTCATATGAACACTTTTGAGCCTTAAGAGAAGGCTGTGGGAATCAATACTAGTACATAAGTATGTAGTATAGCATGGCCCCTAAATTGAAATATCAAACCTTAGGACAGGATACGGACAAGGCATTCCATTCATAAGGAATCACAGAGGCAGTTACTGAGTTCAGGCTGGGTTCGCTTGTGAAGCTTCGTACCTGTTCATGTAATATCTATATTGCTATGTTATATTTTAATTATTTCCAACAACAAAACAAAATAATAAAAGGATCCCTAAAAAGCACATACTTCCACAGTGAAGAAAATCTTTTATCAAGAAACAGACTTTTTAATCATAATGAAAAAAAGTTTCTTGTTAACACAATTTCCTTTCCTCAATTTTTTTTTTTTTTTTTTTTTTTTGTTAGTGGTACAGAATCTATAACACTCCAAGAATTCTACCAAGATCACAGATAATTTCCAAAGATACATCCTGTAATTTAGTTTTGTCCATTTGGGAGGCCTGTAGCTGGCATTATTGCTTGGGATTTCTTTAGGGATTTTTTCAGATTCGAAAATCTACAAAGTTTATTTGAGATAAAAACAATTTATTTGAAACGTATTCTTTTTTTTTTTTTTTTTTTTGGTAAATGTTTTAATTTAAATATGAAAATGTCACAGAGCATGCAAGCCTTTCCTTCTCAATTTGAAATGAAATTAAAACATGCTGAGCATTAAAAATCATGTATGTAATACTTACATTGACTTCCTTTTCCTAATGAGTAAATATCTGAATTTTCAATTTCGATGTCCTCTGTCATTCCAGTTCTTGTGTTTATTTCTCAGTTGTGCCTGGTAAAGTCAAGTCTTATGGCCTATATCTATACCTTTCCTTAAAAGTGTAAGTTTGAGATATTAATAAATAAATAAATAAAATTCCCATCAGGAGGACCTTTATGTATTAATTGCTTTGAGATTCCAGGAAGTTTCAAAGGTGGAACTAGATCAGAAAACTTATAGCTGCCCTGAAATAAATGTTTTATTTCTGAAAGGAAAAATGATCCAATAGGCTGTTGTTAAAAAACTTGGCATTCCAGTTCAACAGCATTTTAGAACAGAAATACTTTGTTATTGCTCTTTATTTACGTAATTAGTTTTAATTTACTGCTCCAGGTGTGTTTCACACCATCATTGATCCCTTCTTGCATATTTTTTCCTCCTGACACATAAGTGCAGGCAGTTAGGAAAAAAGGAAAACAAGATCAGTGAGCCAAAGATCAAAATGAGCCAAAGATCAAAATGTAAATCTTCAGATTGAAAACACAGATTTTCTTATATTCTGTCTGAAAAGGTAAAAACTAGCAACTAGAAAGTATCTGAGATGTTCATCTTTAAGACCAACTTCAGGGAACTTCTCCTGTTTTCATTGACAAAATACCCACACACCAACAGAAAAAAATTTGAAGTTTGGAAGTAAGACTTACAACAGTATTTCAATATTCAATATATATTGCAAAAAGACCGTTGTTTGCATGATTACTGCTTTGAATATCATTTAACACCTGTTCTTTCTATTTTGTTTCCCATTTCTGAACCTTTGCTTCTGAGACTTACTGAAGATTTGGATGCTTAAAAATTACTTAGTGTTTCTTACTTGGAAGGCTACGAATCTTTGGAAGATTCTTAAATTAATAAAGATATAGTTTCAGGGAAAGCCTGTAGGTAAATACTGAGAGGAGAGCTGCAGAAGCAAATAAAAATTAAATATTGACATGACAGTAGATTAGTTAGCTACAGTGTAGAAATACAAGGTCCAGTGATTAGAGTTGTTGTTGCCTTATCAGGCTTGAGAAGAAGGAAAAGGAAGATTTAAAACATGACCTAATTACAACTGTCCTTAATAGTTTGTATCTAAAGTAGGGGCCAGAGAGCCACAGTAAATTTACTTAGATAAACAGACAATCATGCAACATAAGCTCAGCTCTGTTTGCTGTGGGATATGACATTCTTTTATTGTCTGTTTGTAAGATGTGTTAAATTAAGCTTGAAATTACATGAGAAGTTTGGCTGAGAGAAATTTTGAAGTGTTCAGACAAGAGGGTGGTGGTAGAAAGTAGAAAGCTTGGCATGCAAAGTGGTTTGGATCACAATTCTACCACATTTGTAGCAATAAGAGACTTCTTTAGAAAACAAAAAAATTTAACTCTATTGATCTTTGCGCTATCTTACCACTCTGAATGCTAATGTCTAAGATAGAATTGAACTATTTACCTCATTTCTTAAAAATTTCTTAGTGTGTTCCCAGTCTTTTGTTCTCTTGGGATAATTTGTTTGTAAGGCATTTTTGACAGTGAAATGGGCAGGTTCTGTTGGTGTTCTCTGTTCAATTCCAAGTGATTTCAAAGCACAAATAGCACATCTGAGATCCTGGATGCAGCAGAATCTATGATTGGCAAATTCTACATACCCAGGAGTTCTGGACCACTGAATATACCACACACACTGAATAGACTGTGCTTTAACAATAGAGCTGGTATGGATGCAAACAGGATGTTTGTCACATCTGGAAGTTCTGAAAAACAGTAGGGAAGGGTCGACTGCTACACAGATATTTAACAGTGTTTGTAATAATATTGTACCCTAGATTTCCATTACTGACAGACTGAAGAATGACTTCTATGGTATGCTGACATTAAAGAAAAGCAAAAAGAATCAAGGTTTTTGAAAATTTTATTTCATTGCCAAAATAAATAAATAAAGATAATATTTTTAAAATCAGCCTGATATCTAGTCTTCCACAATTTTCCCAGTAACTTAAAAATGAATAAATGAATATAATTTCACTGTTGGATGATGTTTTACCCTTGAAAAATAATTTTGGATATATTTTTTTAACAAAATAATATTTTTTAAGTACAATCCTAGAAAAAAAAACATTTTAAAAAGCCAAATGCAACTTTAGCCTTTAAGCATGTGTAAGTGTAGCATACTAGAGAAAAAACATATACTTCAATGCAAAAACCTTAGTCAATTCCATCATACCTCTTCAGGGAAATAATTCCCAAATACCAAGTCTAAGAGAGACAACTTCTGTCTGAAATTTTAAAATGTTGAGAAGAATGGAAATTACTGATTGTTTAAGAAGAGACACCACCTATTTTCTTTCTTTGAGAATGAAAAATAACCATTGCTCTGCAGAGAAGAGAACAGAAAGCAAAGTGACTAATACTCAGTAGTTTCTTGTTCCAATATGTATCTTGCCTATCCTTGTACCTCCTGTTAACATCTTGCTCTTCAGTTTTGAGTTTAGGAGTTTTATAACCCTTCAGATAAGCTTTCAAGAGGCTGTGCAGATGTATTAAAATCTTCAGATTTATTAAAGTTTTCAAATCCCAGTCCAAGTCTAGACCAAGTGCTTGGACACACATTTCAGTGTTTTGATACAGACCTTTTCCTTGCTTAATGGCAACAGGTGGTCCATCTAGAGGTGCTGGCCAGATGCCAAAACCTAAGATTCTAGGAAAATTGCAGATTAATTTTAACAGAAGAAAGAGAAGAGAATGTAGTATCAAAGTATTTACCAGTTTTATGACTTGTATGGAATCAAAGTCTGAAGTATCGTGTCTTGATTTTGTGCTATTCAGTTCTGATATGGGGATTTTTTTCATTTTTAAAACAAACAGTTAAAAGAAAGGACAAGGTAATTAATTGCAATATCCATGCTCATCTACTCCCTTTTGACTATTAGTCCTACAACTAAGAGGACTCTCTATAGCTATAAAGGAGACCCCCTTTGATGTCTCCCTTAACAGTTTAAACACAAAAATTAGTCCTTGACGTGGTAGGAAAAGCAAGATTATCTTTTTTTTCTCTTTTCTTGTTTCTCCTGTTTCTTCTCTCTTCTAGACAATGATTTTCAGGAAATGTGTTGTGAATAAGCATTTATCACATTATTTAAATACTTTCCAGTAATAATGGGGTTTTCTTTAAAGACCTGCGAAGATACCAGCTTCATCACTTAAGACTATGTGAGGGGAAGAAAATTAAGCAATTAGTGTCCAATTTGCTGTAAGAACTCTTATAATCATTGTCTTTATGAACTTACATATTTTTTTAACTTGATCCTATGTTTTCATAGATTTCATTATGTTCTGATTCTCCACAAAATGGCGAGTCCATGAAGTTTCTTCATATACTTAACATCCATAAGATTTCTGACATGTTGTTTCAGAAGTCATATTAACTTCTTAACCTGAAATTTAGTCACAAATACATTTATACAATCTCTTGCAAACTTCTCAAATATGAATATATATTAGTGTATGTGTTATTTTTCTGTGACTTCAGTGAGCAGTCTTTACATGCTTACAAGTCATGAAGCATGACAAAATCATCTAAAGAAAATAATTTTTTTTTAAAAAGATATTAGCTGAATTTTACAGAAAAATCTGATAGAAGAATGAATGAAACAATTTGATTCATTGTATGAATAAATAGTGCATCGTCTTGCATTTTATTAGCTAGGAAACCTGGGCTATTTCTTTGCTACCATATTTTTTCAGGGTAAATAATGTATTTCAACATATTAACTAAATCAAAATTTAGTAAGTTTATAGATTTTATTTCATCTTGAACTACATGGCTCATTCTCATGTATTAGATCCCAACTGATGGGAAAGTGGAACTTTAGTTGGCTGTGAACTTAATCCAGAGTAAAGTGCTAAACTTTGACATGTTACCCTTGAAAACAATGGTTGAAAGATAATTAAAATTCTTCCGCTGGAGTTGAATATTGTACACTACTTGGGAACTAAATACTAAGGGCATGCCAGACACCTAGGCTGGTCTCTTTCCAGACCACTTGTTTCAAACTATTGACTGGATTTAAAAAAATTAATAAAAAGGCTTCATACAGACCAGTTTTGTAACTATACTTTTTTTGATTAAGAAATACATGGCAATAAACAATAGGGCTGTTAAAGTCATTGTTTTGCCTTGTGACAGTCATCAGTCAAATGAATATGCAAGTACGAAAAACCCCACACATTTATAGTTTCTCCCTACTGAGAATGAGTGTTCATATCTTCACATCATTTCTTATCAGGTTATGCCAAATTTATTCTCTGGCTTTTTTGTAAGTGCAGTTCCAATATATGGCTTATGACTAGACCTTCCAAATACTGCAGCTATATATATAATAAAAAATGCATACTATAAATCTCAGTTGGCAAAGTTTTGATTTTGCATTATGCAACCTAAGAACTACAACATAAGACTGGAGCTACACTGCATGATAATCTGATCCTAGTCTGCATTCAGCCTGTCACTCTTCCTACCAGATGTAGATACTACTCCAGTGCCAACTACAGACCTTGAATACAACACACAACACTGAGGAAAAATTTACAATATGGAAGAAGGAAAGATACTTATAAGACATTTGAATTATATTGCATATAATTGATGATAAAAATGAGAATATATGATGCATAAATTAGGCTTTAAGAAGAAAATCATGGTGGTTTTGAATAAGAAATATTTGCATAATTTTACACTGTAGTACTGACTAGATGCAAGAAGCCAGTATGCAACTTCTGTGAGGACAAAAAAGAGAGAATTTTTTTGACAAGTGCCTTCTAGGCTTACCAGTTACTATGCACTATCCTCCTAAACAGAAGGAGTATTGGAAAGAGT
>NW_008237222.1:1445210-1478053 GCF_000691975.1 Corvus brachyrhynchos | reverse complement strand
AGAGTGTTCTTAGGAGTTTTAAACTAACAACAAATGATTAGGGTGTCACTTTGGCAATAACAGGTTTCAAAAGTTCAATAACCCAGGACATAGGCTTTCTTTCTATATCGTACCATAGCATTGTGCTGAGCTTTACAATTGGATGGGCAATCTGAATGATGGGAAATCGTTGAAAATAGCTGTACCTATTTTTTTTAATAGGACATTAATCGTTAAAAACAGCTGTACTGTTTGAGCAGATTGTAAATTGCCAACATTTTGCTTGTTTTTCCATGAAAGAGCAAGTGTGAATTCTCTGCAATGTGCGGAGGAAGTGGGAAACAGAAACCTTTCCATTTACTCAGCCTCAAGTACTCAGTCATTGAATACGCGGTTTCCATCTTTCACTTCTGGCATCTTCGATGTGTTCAGACATTCAGACAAGTTGGAGTAGACACTGTGAGTCTGAACAGTAATTTACATCATTTTATAACAAGAAAAAAAAAAGTGAGCAGAATTATGATCACAAAACTAGTAATAGAGGTTGTATCACCCAGCTTTAAATATTTATAGTGTGGAGGGTTTTTTAACAAGCACAGTTTTTTGTTCTCCACTACTTGCACTATCTAAAAGCAGAGGTAAAATGGTTGCAAATAGCTGTATTTTTAATAAAAATTAATTCCAAAGTTCCTAATGTTGGATACCTGTGCTTACAGTGAATAAAATAAGGATCTCCTTATAAAAATATTTTTTTTTTAAAAAGTGAATTAAAATTAATTGTTTTGACATTTTAAAGTTGTTATGCTGATAACATTATGCATGATAACTTCATGATCTGTCTGGCCCCTTATCAGTTTTTCTGGACCTGGTGAAGCACATACTTGAGACAAGAGAATGAGCTGGAGGCAATGCAATTTTAGGATTCTGCTAATTGGTGATTGTACTAGAACGCAAAGTTTAACAATCAAAATAGGTTTGCTCACTTTCTTCATAAGTGCCTTTTTGTTTTTATAATTATTTGAATTATAAAGAAGATGGTATGCACAGTGATGATCAAACTAGAAAAGTAAGATCATAATGAAATAAAAAAAACCAAGAATCATAATTCTTATAACAAACGAGCAAAAGACAGCTTTTCTTTAAAACAAGGAGAACTAGTATTTATGAGCATGTCTGATGTGAAGATTAAGATAAGCAAAAGAGCAGATAACAGAAGTACCTATAAATTTAAGCAGGTGTATTTTTCAAACTTTACACATCATATCTCCACTCACATCAAATTCAGTGGTACTTGTGCAATTTTAAGCTTCATATCTGACTTTGAAATTCTTTCTGCTTGAGGGAATATATCACTGCTAAGTTTGAAAGTCTGTAATGCACAGTTGTAAAATACAGTTGTAAAATTTTTACTTTTTAACTTATAATTTCTGTAATCTCCTTTCACTAGTCTCTCTGTATAAGTGGCATGTAAGCAAATACTTTAGCATAACAGCAAATTATGGATCAGATTTTACTTGTTTCTTCAACAGATTACATTTATTGTGCTTATCTGTAAAGCATCGTTTTGTATAAGTTTTACAGAAAGGATTGCATGGAATTGCTTTCTAGCAGAGGACAGGACCTGGTGCCAAGGAGGTCTCTGGCAGTCGTATATCCATATAATGGTGTTGGAATACTTTACACAGGGTGAGCACTGCATGAGAGCTACGATTTACAATAGTTTACACATCTGAAAAACTGTGCTATTACTTAATCGTTTCACATTACTTCACTGTCATAGCGAGCTGCCTCTGTGTATACATTCCATAATTTCATGCACTGGCCATAAACTGGGTTCTCATTTGACATAATGAAGATTCTCTAGAAATGGGTGGAGCATGCCTGTGGAATACAAGGAGCAACTCTCAGAGATCACACGTTGGCTAAGATCAAAGGCATGTCTTAATGACACTAACTCTTCAAAGCTTTGTTTCATCCTTATACTTGCAAAAAGATTAACTCATTTAGTATTGCTAGTGTGGCAGGGTGGGGAAGAAATGAGGGAGAAGAGGGGAGAGAGAAAGGGTAAGAAGGGAAAAGGGGAGAGAAGACAAAGATAATAGCTCTCTAGATAGAAACAAGAAGATGAAGTTATCTTGGGCAGGATCTGAAGTGTTTGCTGATGTTTTCCTGCTAATACGGAGCTACCAGAATAGGACATTACTAGGGAGAAAGAAGACTGTAGTGCAATGATTTCATTTAAACACTCAGAGAATACCGATCTGCTCCACTTAACAGCCACCACCAAAATGAAGCAGATAGAAAGTCTGGGTAGCAGAAGAAGTTGATTTCCTTCTCTCTGGTACTTGCATATCAAGACTGTTACATAATCAAGAGATACATATTGCACTCCTCGGAGAGACCTGAGTGTTACACTACAGAGGAAAGTGAAGATGGTGGTTCTGCAGGGATTCTGAGACTGCAGGATTCAGGGCTTGCTTTTGGCTAAATTTCAGAAAAGCTACCCAAGCCTGTCATCAGTAGTCGTGTTTACTCCCACACCCAGGAATGCAGGTCTAGAAGAGAGTCTGTATTTGAATCAGGTATGGACTCCATGTGACTGGAGAGCCAGTAGCAGGCCTCAGGTTCAGATAGTCAGCTCTCCAGGTGGGAGTTTCAATCAGAAAACAAAGGAAGGGAAAACATGCATAAAATCTAAACCTCTTCCATGATTTAGAAAGCAGGATCATATCCCATTCTGTCATAAGGATTGGATGCAATAACCTACCCATCCACCGACCTTAACTTTGTGATTTTATTTCTTCTTGCTAGTCTTCTTAAACTTACAGCACAGACATGTCTTTGTTTAATGTTACAGATTTGGATAATTGAGATAATAATAACTGATTTAACTATAAACATATATGCCACAAATCAGGTGCAAACTTGCAAGAGGAAATGGTCGATTGGCTTCTGCACTTTACAAAACAACTCTTTGGGTAAAATACTATGAGAGTACATTGAAAATCAGTGCCCACCCCCCACCTTCCCCATACTCTACTGACTGATGTAAAATCTCTGCCTTAAAAAAGTTTAACAAAACTGGCATGAAATGAGGCACTGCAAGAACAGCAAAGGGATACACAAAGAGTGTGGCACAAGGTGTGATAGTATCAGGAAACTATATTTAACAGAGAAACTCTGAAAAGCATTAGCCAATTCTTTTGTGTAGAGACCAGCTAAACTATCAGGTCTGGCACAAACACGTTCCTGGCTGATCTAGATGACAGTGGACCATGGAGTCATTCTAAACTCAGGTGAATATGAAATCATAATTTTAGCATGTAACCAACAGGAAGAAAATGTCAGTACTTCACAATTACAAGACTTTGATAGGGAAACAGATACATTAGCATGAAGAACCTTGAAAGAGAGGGAGGGAATTTTACGTTTTGCTAACTCTCAAAGTTAACAACATAGTGGGAGCTGATCTATACTAGATGTCTTTTTAAAGCTGGCAGGATAATTAACCCATACTTTAAAGGGTCAAACCATAAGATAGAGCTGAGGCAGTTTTCCTCTACTTTGTAATACATTCTCATTGATGTATTGCAGCAAAAAAAAAATTGGATAAAACCTTAGGTCACATTGTGTATCTTCTAGTAATTCAAGGACTGTTCTTTAGTTGAGAGTTACCAATCTGCTTTCAAAAGGCTATAGTGAGAAATTTAACCCATGGTACAGTGAGCCATGTCTTAATAGAGTAATCATCAGCACCATATTTTGTGTTATCTGATGAGCTATCTTTCATGTTTTCATTTTCTTTAAAGAAGGCCAAGTAGCAATGATGCAGTGCATATGCTGAATATAAAAGCATACATATATCCTCAAAATATATATCCTCAAAAGGACTGTTAGATACTGGGGATTTGCATTTACTACCAACAGGCATGGGAAGACTAATTAGCCAACAGCAATGCCAGCAGTATTAATGAATAGTAGGAGGTCTGGGTAGGCAGGTGACTGGAGCTACTGTTGTCTTGGACAAGAATAGACTCTATAAATGGGTTTGAGTGCTGCAAACCCTTTCTACTATTCAGTGCCACTTTGAGGGTGCATTATGCCTAAGCAAGCAAAATGAGTGATAACACTCCTGTCTCCACTGACCTACATAACAAAATGTACACTGACAGTGTTCCAATCAATTACTTTTCTAACCCAGCTGGCTCTTCCATTCTCAATCGATGAGCTCACAGATGAAACACTCATTCCCCATTTCCTTGGTCTGAATTAATATGGATTTGCTCATGAACTTAACACAATTATTGCTGAAAAGACAGAGTGGAAAAAAAAGGTGCTTCTCAACTTACAAGGCTGGTGACAAAGTCCTGAAGGACCTACCCCTTTTCCTGTGAAGCCAACAGAAACTTTTCTGCTTATTTTAACTAAGATACCACCAGGCATTCATCTGAGATAAAGACTGAAGTTACAGATTCCTCATATGCATCTGGAATGTGAAGGTCTCAAATTTCAGAGAACCAGTGATTTGCTTGTGTATGATGAATTTAGAGCACTGCTGGAAAATAAAGAAAAGGTTAGATCTAACATCTGTGGTGTCAAGGAAGAAAAAATAGGTATTAACAAGCTCTTGACAAGGTTATATGTTGATGGCAACCTTCCCATGTCTTTTACTGAGCTACCAAAAATTTTCTTATTTTTCCTCTCAAGAGTTTGGAGCTTTAAAACAATCTGGCAGGAAATTTCAGAAGTAAATATATTTTTGCAAATCTCAGCTAAAAGTCAGCATTAGACAAGTAAAGCCACATTTAAGGATTTGAATATGCCTGACCTGGTTTTCAGAAATGCTGAGTATGAACAACTCTCAGTGTCATAAGTGTTAGTAAACAGCTGAAAATCAAATAAATAAATACCTGTGTTGAGGTTTAACTCCACCCAGCAACTAAGTGCCACAAGATACTCATGCACTCTCCTCACAGTGGAATGGGGGGAAGATAACTGGAAAGGTAAATGTAAGAAAATTCATGGGTTGAGAAAAGAACTGTTTCATAATTGAAATTTAAAAAAAGAAAAGTAATAGTAGTAGCAATAATAATAATAATCATCATCATCATCACCACCACAACAGTAATATTGATAAGAATAAATTGTAGTGAAAAGGAAAAAAACAACAATAAATAAAACTAAAGAAAAAAAAGCTATGTGGATGTAAACAATTCCTGACCACTAACTGACTGATGCCCAGATGGTTCTTGAGCAGCAGCTCCATGGAAAACCTTCCCCATAGTTTAATTTGTGAGCATGACATATGGTCTGGAATATCCCTTTGTCCATTTGGGGTCAGCTGTCCTGGATGTGTCCCCTGTCGACATATTATGCACCTGAAGCCTCCTCACTGGTGCAGTCGGGTGAGGAGCAGAAAATGCCTCGAACCAGTGTAAGCACTGCCCAGCAGTAACTAAAAAATCCCTGTTACCAACACTGTTTTCAGCACAAAGCCAAAATGTAAGCCCATACTAACTACTGTGAGAAAAATGAACCCTACCTCATCCAAAATCAGCACAACTCAACACCCAAAAAAACCCCAGACCCAATCCCAAGTAAGGCTTTAAGTGATTACAAAATGCTGTGTACTTAGCAACCATTCTCTGGGAAGTATGGAAGGTTCTCTTTTAGTTATGCATTTCTCTATGTCTGCAAGACTCCAGTATGCTTAAAGAAGTGGTGAAATGTCCCTTTCTCAGTGAGAAGTTAACTAACTAAATGTAGACAAAATCACAAAAGAAATGCTGGGTCCTAGTACTGATAATACAATAAGAAATTTGAATGCTATTTGTTATATTCATTGATTAAGAGTGTAATCATTTAAGATAACATTATACTAGCACTGAGACAGAACCTAAAAAACTGTACACAATTTAAGTATTACATACTTGCAACATGGAAATTACATCAGCAGTAACCACTTCTAGTTAAGCTTTCTTTAAAACATGGTTGGAAATTGGATTTTGTCTCCATTCATCGGTCTTGAAAACAAGAAATCCTTAAATGTAGTCAGAAAGCATTTAGAAAGATGTAGCAGAACTTGGATCAACTCAATAATATGTCACTGTGGGCTGTTTTTGCTATCTATTTTATGCCATAATAACGTCAGCATGATTCTGCTTATAAGTTTGCCTTACAGGACAGGATTTTTATACAGGCTTTAAGTTAGGATATCCTCAAAACAGTAATTAGATTTTTAAAAAAAATTTTTGTTTTTTTGACAGAAACGGACATGGAAGTCAGAAGGTATGCACAGGGTACAAAGTCATTGAACGTATTTAAGTGTGAAGACTCAAAGGAAACACAACAGCAGCCACATCATTTGTGAGAAGTCATCAAGCAAAAAAAATTTTTCTCTGACACTGTTTTTTAAACTGCATCCAAAATTCTATTCAGTACAAACATACTGGGATTATTTGCAAAATGGTAGTTCTGTAGGCAGAGGAAGTTATTTTTATTTTTATTATGTTTCAAAAAAATCTTTGTTTCACATGACCTAAATTTCAGGCTTCAACTTATAAGTATCCATTAACATTCTTATAAATTACCCAAATTAATAGTTACAGATTCCAGAGAACCATCTTCTCCATTTGAAAAGCAAAATGCTTCTTTTCTGATGCCTAAATATATCAGATTTTTGACTGAAAAAGAGAGACAAATATAGGTATAACAAAGAAAAATAACTAGTAATCAGATGAAGTGAGCAAATGGACGAATTCCAATTTTACATATTTATAGTTTATTTGTTATATTTATAGCATGTGTGTTTTTTAAAGAATGCCCAAAGCTTATGAATGAGAAAAATACACTGTCAACATAAGAACGGGTTTCCAAAGCAAAGAAACTGAACTCGTCCACATGTAAGTCACAGCACAAAAAATTACCTTTTCTTTGCCAAGACATTTCTGGTATAACACCTGATAATAAAGATAATACTCCCCAGGATCACTTGCCCAAGAAAACTAGATATCTCTATGCTAGCCACTGAAATCTGACAAACTGATCAGCTGCCTAGAGTGTATTTGGGTCAGTCATCAAGATGAGTGTGTGAAAAAGCTTCAGATAGAAGGAATAAGTAAAATGGAAATAAAGAATTGGAACTTCAGTGATGCTGCAGCTCAGATGTTAGAACTGGAATGTTAGGGAGGGGAAAGTCTTCATTACACACTTCACCTGTCCTAAGCGCAGGCCATGTAGTTCTGCTGTTTTCTGTAACCAAATACAGGGTAGGTGTAATCCTAACTGATTGCCATCGGATGTTACTGTGCTTATTCCAAGCACATGCTGAGAAAAGTAATGTCACATAAGCATTTGCATGTGAGGTCTGCGACTTGCTTTAAAACGAGTTCAAAATGTTAATAAGAAGACACACCTCTTGCCTGTGGTGGTAAGGAATGACCTCAACAATCTGCCTTAAAGCAGTTCACAGAGCAGCTAATGCTTAGCATGATATAAGAAGTTTTATATGTGATTTAAGATATTACTAAAGTAAAAACTTCACAAATAATTTCAGGGTTTTTTTCTTTTTTTTTTTTTTCTGACCTTATAACTGTAAGTGCAATCATCTAATCAGGCAGTTTCTAAAACTAAACTAAACTAGACTTTTCATCTGGGTCAGCTCTTTGAACTCACATTCTGTTTTGTTGTGATTGTCTGTATTCATAGTATGTCTCTGATCTGTGCTTATTATCCACTATCTCAGCAGCTGAATAAGCGTTTTACAAGTCTAGGTAACAGTTTCACATCAGTTAATCATTTTTACTGACTGCTCATTTCAGTCAAGTAATCATTTAAAATTCGTTAATGTTTGTCTTCTATCTTTTTATAGAGAGCACAGGACAGAGTGAATCTGAAATGTGTAAATATCAGATAAACAGCTTTTAAATGTAAGATGAGATTTGTCCAGAAGAATCAAGGAAACCACAAAGCCACAATAAACGTCATGAAAAAGGTACAAATTAATGTTAAGCTCTATAATTACTTTACAATTTAGAGGCCTCACATATACGCAGAAAATATCCTTTTGTGATGTGGTTGAAATTATATTTCTGAAAACAGATGCTTTCTCCTGCCATCTGTCATAAGCCTGTTTGTACCCTAGCCTTCTTACTTGTTTAGAAGCCAAAAAAAAATAAAACAAAAATGTGTCCTGAAAAACACTGTTAAAATAATGTCAGTTCATTAATTTTTATAACACATCACTTTCCCACGTTAACACACAGCACATTTTTTTTCTCATTTACTGTGAACAATAAACTTACCATGATTTTATTTTATTAACAATTTTTTCAAAAGTTAAAAAAAAAAGTTTTCTAGTCCATTCTAGATGGACTTAACAGACTGAGGAGCCCCTCAGCAAAAAGCTGATAAAATTTTGTGGCCCCTTTCTAGCCACAACCCAACCACGCCTATGACCAAGGAAATCTTGAGAAGCAAATACCTTGGTTGAGGGCTGGTCATGACCCTTGCACTAAAAGCCAGGAAAAGTGCTGTGGGAAAAAGGTAGAGCTTTAAAATCTGTGCATCTGCTCTAAATTTTGGCCTTAAAGTCAGAATTCTTTCATTTACTATTAAATTTTGTACTGCAAAGTATTTTTCAGTCTATAGGTACATATAAAGGGCCCTGATCTGATACTTATGAATAGGTAACAGTAAAAAACTCAATACAGTAACTAGCTGATATATACATATATATACACACATTCTCCCTATATCTATCTCTGTCTATCACAGCTGCAATGACTCTATGTGTATTAAGTGGGTTTCACAAATATTGGCTTATAATTCACTTTGTTAAACCAGCTTTTATACACTGGATAGAAAATTTAAGAAGCTTTGATGTGTAATAGATCACAGTAGGTGGATATGTCAGTATTGTCCAGCAAGAACGTGAGGTTTTTTCTTTTTTCTTTTTTCTTCTGCGTCCTTTGCTTTTTCACAATGATATCTTACTTGAGATGAGGGCAAAGGAAGCAATAAAAGGGATAACAATAAACTTGTGTCTCAACTAGAGATAAACAGACATTTCAGAGAGAAAATAAGAGAATTTGCCCATGAATTAAATGGTTCAGAACACTGAGATTAATAGAAAGTTTATTTTTGTCCTTCCAATTTCTGTCTGCAGACTGCTGAGAATGACACTGTAACATGTTCTGATTTAGCGGTTATCTTATGGCTAGGACCTTACAGTGCACGCGAGTCTTTTCATGACTAGGGAACCACTGTGTGCCTTAGTCTTTTCACCTTATTATAAAGAGAAATAATTGCTCTAAGAGAGGATGGTAAGAAGTCTATCAGAGCTTCAAAATATAGAGGCTGGAAAATACTTTATTTCTTTTAAAACTACTGTCTTCCCACTGAACTTTACAGCAAGTGGCAAAGAGATACCACACAATCCAACGGGTCTGTGAAAATATTGGTAGGTCAGCAATATCTGTAAAACATTTTAGAATGGTATTACTGAATGGTAACATTAAATCTCTTGCCATTTAGCTATAGTTTATATTTTTTATATTTTTCTTCACACATGTTTATTTTGGACTCAGAAGCATACATCCAAATCATTTTCTCAAGGGCAGTTTAACTCCACAGTAAGACAGAGAGTAAAATTAAAAATTATTTTCTTTGAGAAACCTATAAAACTGAAGTCTTCAGTGCGTGTTTATGGCATATCATAAAGTCGGTTTTGTGCTAGCTTGAAAAGTAATATTGCGTAAATAGTAAAGATTAAAGAAAAAAAAAGGCCTGGAACTTTCACATATAAATTCTAAATTAAGGTTTTCTAAATAAAAAGAGATTAAATGCAGAAAGCTTAAATACACACTGCCAACAAAACAACCACTGTGGACTCCTCTACAAGGCATTGTGCCAATTGCAGAAATAAAAAGACTTGAAAGCATTTGTATACTTGTTATAATAAATTGCTTTGGGACAATGTAGTATCATTTTTAGACAGTTAACACTCAATAGAAATAAAAATATTTGCAGTGTCGTTCCCAGAATCTTGAACCCAAATTTGGGGGAACAGAACTAAGCAAATACTTGGAACAAATACTTTAATCGTAGTTTGTCCGGATCTCTGATAAATGATCTTGTAAATTGTTATCTACTTTGAATTCAGGACACCAAAGACCATCCAGATTTCTGCATAATGCTGAATCCAAAACACTTAATGTTAGTATGACTGGACTACCAAGACTGACACTTTTATTTATGTACTTATCCTCCTGTGGTCAGCAAGATAGAATAGCCAAAAATAAGAATAGGCATTCACTCTCAACAGCATGAAACCTGATTGGTTTGACATGGCCTGATTTGGTCAGATAAATAAAGCTATACACATGAAAAACACGTCCATAAGTACTCTAATACAGTACCAAAGCTATCAGACTTTGTCCTTAAAATACACAAAACCAAAAAGAAAAAAAAATTTTGTTTTAAAAATCTTCACACTGTACTCTAAATTATCTTATCTTAATTCCCTCTTTTCTACAAAGGAGTACTGATATGAACATTTAGGAATCCTGGTATAAAACTCAGAAAAATCTAGTTTTGCTCATATTCTCTCCCTGTGTGGAAAGGTTTATTTCTCAGATCAGAGTGTCTTAGTGTCATATTGGCATACATGGATCCATCCTGGCAATAAAATCTCTGTATGTGTGAGTATTTCTATGTGAGACTGTGTATGCATATTATTATAAATACATATGCACATATACTTGCATGTGTTTGGATATTCATATATACACATATATCCATGCTTGATTGTATTAGTTACAAAAGACAGAAAATTTAGTCTTCTGTTTTTAAAATCTTTCAACAGTTTATAAGATATACCACTGAAATTTTCAAAATAACAATTATTGGATGGACTTTTTGGCAAGAAGCAAGGAATATAAGTAAAGGCCATTTACCATTATATATCTAATGCTCTCTATTTTCTCATATATTTTCAATTAGTGTTTTTAATGTTTAATTAATCTGTAAATTTTCACAGTCCAAGGATGAAATAGGAAAAAAGCAGTTTTCAATTCTACTTATGTCATCCACTTGTAAGGGTGGAGGAACAGTAAAAGAAAAACAAAATAGCAGTCTGTTTTGGGTGAGTATATTTTAATGACAAAACAATGACAGAAAAATATGGCAAGCTAGGAATCTTATTAAATAGGATCCAGCTGCATTTATTGGACAGAATGCAGTAGAACAAGGTCCAAGCAAAAAAAAGGGATTTATGATCAAAAATTGATTCCATTTTTTTAGATATATGTGGGAATTTTTTTTTTATAAGTTATATGCAAATGTGTACCAGTAGTTTTTTAGCTACAGCAGATATATATAAGGTAGAGAAAAATATCCCAACAAATTCTAAGTTATTTTCTCTTTATCTATCCCCATTTCGCTGAGTATAAAGTAATATTCATGCGAATATTGTGAGAAAAATGTTCTCCTATAATATACAATGCCTTCAGAATGGAGAAATGACATAAAGTCTGAAGAAAATATAATTTCTATTCCCAGATTTAACTGATTACTGAATCAAAGGTATTCAGAAAAGTATACCTTCACAGGTCTTGCCATAAACAAGTTTACATGAAAACTGGCCATTCCCTAGGCAGTTAAGGGAAGATATGTTGACACTCACTGACATTTAACTGGTATATATTGAGAAAGACAGCATATGAAGAGCATGTAAAGAGCATATAAATAGTTACAGTAGTTGCAGTAGATTAAAGCAAGGCAGACATTTCTTTACCAAAGCAAGGATGACAGAATTGCTTATCAATATTAAAAAAAAAAAAAACAAACCCCATGTGGGAATTTATTAATTTGAGCAGGACGAAGGAGCTGGATCATCCTGTGTTTGCCCATACTGTAGCTGCTGCGTAGGTACAGCCACCTACAAAGGGAAGGATTTTTTGAGTCCTGGAGAAGAGGTCCACCAGCTGACACTCTGCCTTAGCATAAGTAGATGCAGATCTGTAGTCCTCTCTCACTTATTCATGCATTTTTTGTGCACACACATATTCATGGAAGTTAATACATTTTAAGAGAAAATAAAAAATCTGAATTTAACACAATAATAGAATCATTACTTGAGCCCTCTGAAAGGAAAACAAGTTGACAAATCCTGCTGGGAAAATAAATCGAAACATCACTGTAATCTTACCATTTTAATTCTCCCCAGCTATCTCCAATAGTTACCTACACATTCATTCCTTATCAATCACACTTTTACAGCTAGGAATTCTTTTTTAAAAGAGGTATATCATGAAATATTTGACCTATGCTATTTTTCTCTATTGTTTACATCAGATTTTATGTACAACATTTTGCAGAAGGATAGAAAAGTGACCTGAAGCAAGTTTGAAATTCAGAATTCTGTCTTAAATGACCCACCTGAGTCTGTGCACAGCAGTGTGTGATTGTCTGTGTGTATGCCCATGTTTTCATGTCTGCATCTTTGTGCATAAACAGGTTTCAGCTTTCCATGCCTGTGCTCTGACCTAATAAGCAAGCTCCAGCTGAATTGCATGTCTATCATGCCCAAGCCAGTTAAGTTCCATTTCAGCTGATCTTATTCTCTCAGGAATAGCACTTCTCTACAACGTCTGAACAGCATCTGGCTAGTGTAATGTGGGCACACACATATGCACACATTTTTGTAGACACCCTAAAAACTAAACCCTCTTCTTGTCATATAAGTCTAAAAAAATTACCCTCAAAAAAAAGATGTCAGGATTTTTTCCACTTGTTTTTGTGGTGAACTGTACATCATAGGAACTTACTTTTTTCTCAAAAACAAGAAGCTCCTTGGCCCTTATAATTGTATTGCTGAGTAGCCTGGACTTTAGTAGTATCCAGAGAGTTTTTTGAGGTCTTGTTTTTTTCAGGTGAACCTTCACTTTTTATTATTTAATTCCATCCTCTTTCTACTGTAACTTGTACACTGTAAAACTCTACCAGTTTAGTCAGCAACCAGTATGCTCCTTGAAAGTCCATTTAGTAATCTTGTCACACTCATTAATACCACTTAGTGACAGTTATTAAATTACCTTTTCTCTAATTACTTAAATGCTCTGTGTTCACTGATATGGATTAAGTCTTCTGATATGCTAAGAGCTGAAAGTGGTTTTTTATCAATATTTTAAGTGTCATTCATAGATGTGGGAAGTTAGGCTTAGCTCACAGCCAAATGTCCACACAACAGCTCACACGCTCTCTCTCCTCAATAGGACATGGTGGGAAAACAGGAATAGAAAGCTGTTGGGTTAAGATAAAGACAAGGAGATTGATGCAATTCACTGTCACAGGCAAAACATAGTCACTGGAGAAAAGATAATTTAATTTAGTGACAACCTGGGTAGTGAGAAAAAAGTAGATAAACTTTAAATCAACACCTGACCTCTTCTCAGGTCCTTCTCTCCACATTGACCTCACCACTGAGCAGCACAGTGAGGGTCTGCATTTGGTGTGTGTGTTACTGTCAGTACACAGCAGTTTCTGCCTCTCCTTCCTCATCAGCCTGTTCCTCTACTTTTGCTTTGTCTTTCCATCAGACATCATTCCTTCATGAATATCCAACTGCTCCAGCAAGAATCCTCCCCAGGCTGCAGTAGATATGTACTCCTCTATGAGGTTCTTCATTTTCCTTCTCTGACCTTCATATTTTCTTTATTGTTTGTCATACTCTTTGTATGCTCTTCCTCTCAAATGTGTTTTCCCAGAGATGGCATCATGTGCCTCCTGTGGTAGGAGACAGATGGAACAGGCTGTGTCTGGCACAGGTCAGACACTGACCTCTTCCCACAGAGGCTGCCCCTGCAAGCCCATCCTCTCTTTCCTCTGCCTCTTTGCTACCAAAGCCTTGCCAAATGAACCCAATGTTTTAGTTTTACACTTTCAAAAATACAATTTCAATATTTAGGATATAAAATTATATTAAATTTATTTCAACTATGTGCTCCTTTTGGGACATTTTTTCATATCAGATAATGAGGTCTTGGATGAAAAGTGGAGGAGTTTTAGCAGTACTTTGTGATAGGTATTCTTCATAATCTATAGATTTTATGGCCAATAGGTGACTAAATTAATTTGTTCTAATGTACTATATAATGCAGACTGCAGAATTCCAGCCCTTGTAATTTATTCTGTTCTGGTCCTAATAAATGATATTTGACTAAAACATATGTGTTAGCTGTACTTAGAAGCTGTGAAAAAAAAAGCCTGTTAATCTTAACCTCCATAGTGACTGCCTTCAGTTTGAGGTGACTGTAAGGAATGACCAAGTCCCTTCAACGATACCCAGATACATGAGAAACCTTAGGTAGTAGTTGCACTGTATGTTTGAAGACATTCCATGAAACTTCATGCAAAATTCTTGTTCTGTATACATAAATAAATAAAATAAATAGAAAAACAAGTAAAACTCCCAGAAATGAAAAAAAAAAAAAAAAGAACAAAATCCACCAAGGACAACCAGGAAATCTTTTGCAACATGTCTGACTGATAAACAGATGAGAAAAAATTTGCATGATGTGTGAAAGAACAAAGAAACTAGTTTGTGTTCCTCACAGAAAATTCCTCATACACTGTTTGTAAGTAAGCCCTGATGCATTGAAGAAATACTAAATTCTTTTATGCATTTTTCTTTTTATACTTGTAAATAACTTCTGGACAAAAAAAAAAATATTTAGGAAAAAAAAATCTCCAGTTATTCATGCAGCCATTTAGTGTTAATTTATAGACTTTAAAAAAATATAGAGAATATAAGGCTTTTCTGTTTGTGAACATTCATTATACTCAGGTCTGTATGTCATCAGCACTATTTTTTTTCTACACAATGTATTATATGCCTAAAACATAACTTGTTCCAGTAATATAAAGAGCAGTTTTCTATTGACATTCTTGACAGAGACCTTCCAGCAAACAAATAGGACAGTAACACTACTACTCAAGTAAACTCATGCAAGGGAGCTATGTTGATTTACCAAAGCTCTGATATCATACTGAAAATGTCTGTAAGTTATATTCAGCCTCACTGGCTCTGTTCAGTCTGAAGTTAAATCCTGGGATATCAGTGTACCAGGCTGTGGTCAGGAATCTGAAGAGCTATCACACGAAGAACCAGTGCAAAATGACTGTTGTCAGGTTTTTATATATATGAAATATATATAATCTCAGGTGTCAAGACTGGATAGTGAATACTCAGGCTTCATAGTGAAGTTGCAATGAATCGGGGAGATATCTGGATCAGCTGACCAGACACACCCCAAGTTCAGTAATTCCATCATTATTAAATGAAGTATTTGCATAAAGGACACTAAATTAATCCCCAAGTGCATTCTTGCAAACTACTGTGCTGTATTTCCTAACATTACTAGAAGCATTTTGTGTCACGCTCCAATAGTGGGACTAGCTCAAAAGATGGGCAATCAAATGCAGCTTAACTGCAGGTTAAAAAGGAAAAAGTCAATAAAGACAAAGGGCAAAGCTGTTAGCCGAAATTTATTGATGTCCTTCACTGTCCTGTCCAAGCTTTGGTCTTTATTGCTCTACCTCTATTCTTGAAGGATGGAAACACTCAAGTCCACAAATAGAAAATAAGCAGAGCAGTTACCACCCAAATCTTGCTGTTTCCCTCAGATCATCAGCTGCTTTTTGGAACATGTTGCTTTTGTCAAGTAATGCTGTGGTTTAATTCCAGAAGCTTTATTGTAAGTGAAGAAAGCACAGCCAAAGCCACCAGCAGTCTGATTCAACTTTCAACAGGTCAGACAGAGTTAATCCTCAGGAATTGTTACCTGCTAAAGGAAGATGAAAGCCCAGGCTGGGGAATTAGTGTGAGCTTGCACCATTAAACAGGCACAGATACAGCTAAAGGGAAGCCTGCTCTCTCACTGATGTTACATAGTCTTGCTCTGAGTAATGACTCCAAAGAGCTAACCACAAAGACAAAGGGAAAAGGACACAAGGAAATGAGGGGATTAATAAAAATCAGAGATGGAAAACCACAGGTTTATTGTGACAAGTATTAAAAAAATACATAAAGAGCAAGAAACATGGCCACTACAGGAACCACTCTTGCAAGCCAAGGTATTACATGGGATTACAAGAGATGTTTGGGTTTTTTTCCTGCAGGCTCTGGTAATTTATATGGTTCTGTTTTGATTATCATTAAAATGAAGGGGAGACACACTTTTACTACAATAAAACATTGCTACTGGGAATTTGCACTCAGAGGAAAGAGGTAGCATTCTATTCAAACACAAGGTCTAGGCACTGAAACGTAAGTTTCTTTAATTCACCTTGTAGCTTGATAGCAATGCAAAAATCAAGGGGCTTTCCAAGAAGCCTGAAAGTGCTTCAATGCATTTTAAAATAATGTTATGTCAACAAACTCAGCAATCTTTTGACAGTCTTCACATAGAAGAGTAGGGGAAGTAGCCTGGAATAGCCCTAGGCCTTACTTATTCATACTTTGTTACTTTTGTCCCTTGTGCGCTATTTTTCGTTTTTTGAATAGAATTCTTTTTTTCCCTTTTTTCTTTCTTTTGGATCAGGGGGAAGTTGTGGTGGTAGTGATAGAAGGGGATGGAAGAACAACCTTCTCCATTAGATTTATGCAAAGAAATAGGGCCAATATTGTAAGCTGGGGAGAAATTTTAAAAGATATTTGTAGTACTGGATTGACAAAAAATATTTAAATAAAAAGTAAATTACATACTTATCCACTGTACACATTGCAGATGTTTATGCCTGGCAATTATGAAATAGATGTATTGTTTAATCTAAAAGAGTTTACCAAAAAAAATTGAAAGGAAGATTCATCCTGCTTTTTTAATTTGCAGTAACTATTCCCATTTGGTGTGATTTATTTACAAAACATAATTTCATAAATAGAAACAGATCATTATGGAGACAAGGGAATGATGATTTTATTGACAGCTTGGATTAAGTTATGTATGTATTTATGTATTTTTTTATTTATTATCCAGCCTAAATTTAACTGTCAAATTTATTTTGCAGTCTGCTTTAAGATTCTTTTCTTCCAAGTGACCATGATGTTTCCAGGCATCATTTTACTCTGTTTTCTTAATTGTTAAAGCTTGTGATACTTTGTGTCCTGCCAATACACAACAGGAGAACTTCTGAGGATATCTCCCACCTTCCTTTACATGCACATATCTGACTTTCAAAAAGTGTTTGTGTTTAATATGAATGCAAAGTCTTCTGTCTCTGGGTGATTGATTCTGTATGCACATATGTGTCAAATGAATTTTTCATTTGAAAATACTGACACAAACATATATGCACTTGAGGTACGTGAACACATTTTTTCTTGTTAAAGGTAGTTTTAGGGAAAGGTGCTAATGAATCAAAGAAATATATATTCTCTGTGTTTCACAAAGCTTCAGAGACTTTTAAGAAATCTGGTCTTTTAAATAGTCATAGAATCAAAAATGCAAATCCTACCAAATATTACCAGGTTCTCTGAAGTTAGGACACGGAACCAATATATTTGATACTTAAATTCAACACAAACTCGAAGGGAGTGGTTTTTAATGAATTTTTTTACATTATTTATATTGATGTTGTTTCTTTATTTCTAACTTCTTGAAGATGATGGAACCACCTGATTTATCTGATGTAAATCCAAAATATCTGAATTAATACAGATGTTTGGAATTAGAACTCAAATTTTTCCTTTATTTTTTTTCTTTCCTTTTCAAATAGATGTAGCTTATTTATTAAAAGGCAAAGTTCCAATGGAACATTTCTTGGGAAGAGATTTATCAGATGCTACATGACTGTTGATATATGATACCTTTTTCTACACCTCAGAATATTAAGACAGTTGGAACATTCAGGTGGTTGAAACCTAGCTCTCGGTCCCTAATTTCCCTAAAAAATCAGAAGCTTGAAGATGGATGTCATGTCATGAGGGAAAATCTTAGATAGACAAAGTTTCTTTGTATGTTCCAGTGAATTAAATCTTGGAAAAGTTAGATCTTGACCAACAATTTAAATGTTGTAAAATTTAATCCTGGGTAAAATTGCTGGATGGACAAAAAGCATTTTGCACCATAGTGTACTGAGATTTTTCAAGGAAAAGGAAAGACTATTCAAAGGGAAAAGGGAAGGCAAAAAAGAAGGAAAAAGGGGAAGGAAAAAGGAAAGGAAAAGGAAAGAGGAAAGTAGAAAGGGAAGAGGAAAGGAAAAGAGAAGATGAAAGGAGAAAGGGAAGAAAAAAATAAGGAAAGTGAAAGGAAACAAAGGTTTTATTTTCATTTTTATTGAGTAGCAAACTTACTACAGCTCCAGAATAAAAAATTTCTAAATAAAGGAACATCCATTTAGGCACATTACACTTGGTACCAATATCCAGCATCAATCATTGGAAGACAGATGAATTAGAGGGATTTTAAAAAATCTACATGAAAATTCTTCTGCTAGTGGGGACAGAATGAGAAGACAGGCTTATGATGGCAGAGGGCAAAAAAATTCATCTTAATATCTTCCTTCCTCTTTCAAACCTGAGAAAAAAACTTTAATTGTGAGAAAGAATAAGGATAAACAAAATAGCCTTTTCTATTTTGGTTTTGAAGTGAAATGTAGACTTCAGCACTTCACATTTCCTTATAGGTTCAGATCTCATTGTCAGCATCGTAAGATATTCTGTACATCATTCCTGTAGTTTGCCCTTACCCTCACCTCATAAGACTCGGATAAAATCCCTTTCATGGCACTACCAATGGGTTTTTGTGAAGTTTGTGTCTTCCAAACCCCTTTAAGACTGAATTTCGTGATGTACAGGATCTGTCAAACAGAAAGTGAAGAGAGGCAGAACGGGTACATTTGGAAAAGATAGGTCTTTGAGAACACAGAGCGACTGTGAGCGTGTTCAGTTCTTTGTCCAAGATGCTTGACTTTTCAAAGTCTGAGAAAAGTTTCCTTGAGGGATATGAATTTTACATGAGCTACCCCATGTCACTGTATTTGCTTCTTTGGCAGTGTCACTTTTTGAGCTCTTTAATACTATTTTCAATGAGTGATTTAATCACTAATATGTAGGAGAGATTTTGTCTCCTGTATGTTAGGTATAGCTCAATAATGGCTCATCTCTTAAAAGTGTGTGCCAGCTTTGATTCCTATATGGTCCTTAGTATATCAAAATAGTGTTTAGATACAGTGTGTTTTTCCTAATGTGCTTTCAATCATTGCTCAGCTTACGTCAGGAGCAAAGGATATGAAAGATACTGGCCCCAGCTGTCTTCTGTTCTAGCATTAGCTATAAATTGCTAAATCAGCTTGGAGCAAATATGGTAGTATCTAGTAATATATAGCAGGCCAAATAAGAACATGATGCATGTGCATGCAACTGATGTAGATCAGCAATTTTTGCTGCTGCAGTTCTTCTGAAAGAATGTTCAATAAATATGATTTTTCTCTATCATTCCTTTTTTTTGTGTGTGTTTTGGATTTTTATTTTGTAGAAGATTCAATAAATAGCCATTTCTCATTTATATCAGTATGTTTTTCAGATCCAGTTACAATTTTTTTTTTTTTTCTGGACTATTTATTTTTCTGGCTGTCTTTTTAAAATTTGTTTCACCATTTTCCCTATTGAACAGTTAATTGATGTTCCTATATACTGTCAAATCAAAAGAATGAGTGTATATCCAGTCCTGATTTTATGATTTCTATCTCTGATCCTCCAAAGTAAGCCAACTCATTTTGTAAAAGGGTCTGGATGATGAGTGTTATGTTTTCTTCCACTTTTTCTAATGATAAGATCCTTAGAAGTAATGTGCTGATAGTTGAGAAGAGAAAGAGTTCATGACAGCAATCAGATAGCAGAAACTAGATTGAAGAGATCTCCACAAATAATAGGTTTAGGTTGCTACTACCTCTCAGACTGGTATTAAATCTTTAAGTGTTTTGTTTTAGTATTGTTCTGGCAGTAAGAGCTTGAACTCCAGTCTTTCCCTTGGGTAACTGTTCTAAGAGTCCACTTAATGAATAATTCATGCATATTCTTTTCTTCTCTCTAGCCTAAACACTTGGTAATTTCATGAAAACAGAACTAAATGCATCAGGAGAAAATGAAAATTGCCTATTTTATGAAATTATAACACATTTATTATTTTCCCACGGAAGTGAAGTTGAATCCTCTCATACTGAAGGAAATTTTGCTCCTTGGCACAAGGAATAAATGAAATAATGAATACTGGACATCACATTTCCATTGTCTTTGGTACTTACCCTGTGAACAGGCAGAAATGTCTCTATATTGCATTTGGGCAATACGAACCTTCTGATAGCAATGAATAAGCTACCATAGTCTTCAGAGCAGTAAAGCTTAATGCATCCTCTTCTAACATTACTCCTTTAACTTTTTTTGGAATCTTACTGCATTATTATACTACCTTTCCTGTCTCCATCTCCCAGACACTTAATTCCTTCTAGACAAGAAGCTAAGGAGGAAGCATCTCAGTCAAGTACACAGATGATGGGAATTGAAGAGACCAGAAACTGGGTGCTGCAATAATGACTTGAAACACTATTCTTTTCAGAATGTACTTCTCAAATTCTCTGTGACTTCATTTGGATAAGAAATTCTTCCCTACTTTTTTGGATATTCTTCCCCACTTTTCAGGAAAGAAACATCTGCAAGATATCCTCGTCCACCCTGTTAGGGTGCATATAAGCATCTCACGCCACATCTACTCAGAAGGACAACATTAAGATAGAAGAGAACTTCGGAACCTTGGTCAGGGAACTTACTTGCTTATACATTGAAAAAGCATCTAGCACACATTCAGTTTATCAATTTTGAGAAAATTAAAATTAACAAGGAACACAAAATAGAGAGCTGGGTTCCCCCCCAAAGGACATTAGACATCAGCAATTCTTCAAATAAGGTGGTAAAGAATCCAACTCGCATGCACTTTCTAAAGAGAGTTATGTTTCTCTATAAATGGATTTGGGTGATCGGTTACAGTCAATTAGTAAAAATACCCATGCCTTATATGGTGTTACTCTTATTGCCAGTGTTGCAACTGATGCTCCTATCACTGTTTTAGTAGTACTAGTACTAGTACTGGTACTGGTACTGGTACTGGTACTATTACTGCCGCTGTTATTGGAATTTCTATTATCTCTCCTTCCAGTCGAAAACATGGATTTTATTGTTCTAGTTTCTTTTTCTGATTTAAGGCTGAGACTTCTTTTTGTTTATATCTTGTGTACATTGTCAGAAATTCACTTGTTCCCAGTTTATGAAGCAATGAGAATTGCCAAATTTGGCACAGAATCTTTCAATCTCTAAGAACAGAGAAGGAAGAGTTCTAAGGAAGTCTTCTAAGAGTAACTGCCTCTCCCTCTCTTTCTGATACACATGTTCATTCACACATACAAATATAACTGGAAATGAAAATGACACTCAAAGAATGTTTAAGGTGGCTACAGAAAACAAGGAATGAAAAGAAATGTGAGTCAAGGGTGAAAGGTACCATATGTCTTCAAAAGCCTTGGCACAATGGGGAACCACCTAAATAGCTTTCTTAATGCACCCTGTCGTGCCTAGGCATTGATGGACATATGGTACATTTCACCCTGAACTGTGAATTTCCTGAAACAGCTGTAATGCTCTTTTAATGTTTTTCTGGATAATGACACATTCACAGCATACAATATTTAACCATTCCTCCCTGACCCTTCAGGTGGCCCATGTACTTTATCAGACTATAGAGAACAGGATATCAGTGGATCATTTATCTTCTGGTTGCATAAATATGTCTTACTCATTGACATATTCTGCAGAGGCTTAAAGTTTTTGGTGACTGCACCATGAGAAGGCCAGCAAGGTATTCAAGATTGCTGTCCTCTGGGAAGATCATAAACAAACTCAAGATACAGACACATAAATAAGAGAATTAAGCATCAGAGTATCTCTTTGCTTTAATAATTTTATGGTTAATTTCCTTACTCTTATTTTTGCACGATAAACTGGGAAAAATTCATGGGTGTATATGGAAAAATCAAGATGCACACAATTGTAAATATATAAGGTAATGAGATATTATTATATTGGTATATATATGTTATTCTCCCCATAGATTTAATTCCTCTGTGTAACTCATCCTCTGACTCATCCTTTATACATGGCACAGTATCATTCATTTTGCATTTCACTGCTGACTGGTAAAATATAATTTTTATTTTTATGATCAGTTACTGGCAGTGTGAGATCTAACTTATAAATCTGCTTGGGTAAATAGATTGGTCTGTTTAGGAGAGAAATTACATTACATGTAAGAATCTCTCTTTCTTGTTATTAAAAAAGAAACAGATGTATAAATTTTCAGATTAAAAATATTTAAAGAAATAATCATTTGGTCTAAATAAAACTGATTTTCTTGCATCAGAAACATTATCTGAACACTTTTCTTACCATCCTTTAGGGGAATTACTGACTGATGAAAGACTTTAAGTTAATAAAGTTTAAAAGACTGTTGTTTCTGTTTTATTGTTACTGCCCTTTCCTTTTGTTATCACTTCCTTTATATAAAATGGACAGCATATTTCACAGGTCATCAGTCTCTTCATCACTTCTGTGAAGCAATGCACTGCAGAACCAGAATTTTTGTGTGAGAAAACCAATCAGGCATCTGAGTGGATTAGAGATTGGTACTATAGATTTACAATAATTTCATCTTCTCTTTCCTGAAAATTTAGTTCACATTTGAAACACAACAGCTAAAAATATGGATGAAAAAAGTAAATAATCAGTTTTCCCATCATATATATTTTATAGAAGTTGTATAGACTTCATTATGTAATCACTGGTTCCAGTACTACATGCTAGATTATCATGTTAAAGTGCTCTCATATGTAGAATCAAACAGTTCCTTTATTAAAATGTTTCCAGAAATGCTGTGGTCAGTGAAAATACATATATATTTTCAATTGTTTTACCTCTGAAAGCAAAACTCCTGAATAATGAAAATGCATTTACTTGTTGGATTTTTGTTTGGATTTTTTTTTCCCTGCAGGGATTATATTTTAAGTTTTTTGTATGTGCCCTAGTTATAGTCAATGTGCTGCTCTGAAAACTGATATTGTTCTCCGTGGATTTTTAAATTAAAATAATCCTGTCTCTTTCATAGGCCTTACCCATGCAAATGCTCATTTCTTATTCAGAGAATAAGAATACTTCTACCCACCCAAATTTCAAATACATCATATACTGTCAGATGGTGCATCAGTTCTGTCCCAGCTCTCTACTTTCACATGAAATTGGCAAAGCAGATCCTCCCCCTCATTTAATTTTACCTTTATATTCTGTCCTCCTGATTCTTCTGGCATGCTTCACCATTTTCTTGATGCTTGGGGAATGAAGTTGCAAGGTCCTCCCACCTTTTCAGGAGGAGGAACTGCACTGAAGAGGAATAAGTAAAGGAATAAGTAATGGAGGGAACAGAGTAAAATACAGCAGAGTTTTCCTGAAGCAGAACTGACAGTTCTTGTCTTCCAGAAGAATGCAAATGGGGCAGGCAGGTGGTTGAACAAGTTTTCCTTCCCTCTCCCAAGTAAGACAAAAATTTGTGAAAATACTGGAATTTATTGGTTTTGTATGATAAGAATCCAGAAATATACTTGCCTAATCTCATTGAAAACAGAAAATACAAGCTATACTCCTACAAGGTGATGTGTTTGTCTCCTGGAGAATCATCAATGTAAAGACTGTGATGACTACAAAGTGGTTAGATTTCTATCCAATAGGATGTACCTTAGTTATAAAAGAATTGCCTATCTTTCATTGTTTCAGAAAGCAAAGAACTGGAAATGTTATAAAATAAAAGTCATGATCTTTAAATGATGTGATTTTCAAATACTTATTTTGAGGTTTTATAGTATTATGATTAAAAATGATACTAATACAAAACCATGCTATGATTACTCAAAAAAAAATCACAAGTAAACATCACTGATAAATTTTTTTACATTGAAGTATTTCAGGTTCTTCATGCTGGCACAGGAGAACACACCTAATAGGACAATGGTGAGCTACTCTCATCTCTGGTTTGTGTATAGAAAACTTGTCATTACAGAGAGGGTTAAATCTCACAGTACGGCACACAGTATTTCATTAATAACTTAAATGTGTACTTACATCTTAACAGAAATGGGCTTGTTCATTTCAAACTCAAAAAAAGCTGGAAAACATGCTTCAAGATGAGGTTGTTTAATTTTCAATATCTTTGAATGGCTTGGATTGTATTGTCTGCATCCATATTCTATATATTGAATCTACAATCAACATAAAAACCTGGCAAAAACCCCTTAAAATTTCATTTCTCTTCACTTGTCCACAATTTGCCAACTTTCCAGCACAGCACTTCCTAATTGTATACTCAAATACCAGCCGTCACACATAAAAGTATTGATGGAAATGGAAACTCCCGGAACTTAGCAGCAAACAAATACTGAAAGATTTATGAACACAAGTTAATTTTTGACATTGTTAATGTTAGAAAGTATCTCCATCTAAACTTCCTGTTGTACTCCAAAGAGCTAACCTATGAGCTCAATTGCTGCACACATGTGCAGTTTAAAACTACTATTAAATTAATTTAGATTACACCTATCCACAAATTATTTTTCATACCTACATGCTATGTAAAGTTCAGCCTTGGAAAATATTATTGAATTGTAAAGATTGTTGTAGACCATGTGAAGACTTTTTTTTTTTTTTTTTTTACAGAGGAAATATTAAGATTTACTGTAAATAGTAATTGTCTAATCGAAATATAACTCACAGATTCACAAAGGTCTCACAAGGTGCTGATTTTATAGATCCTGATGCTTTAGACAGCAATAATTACTAGTCAAAATAATCACAGTTGTGAAAAGAGAGAACACAAAGACAAATCTGCACCTAATTAGATGGCAAATATGTTCTCCAGTTACCAGAAACCCACCCCCTCATGGGAAAAGATTGCTTGTTCCTTTGTAAACAGAAAGACAATGGAGAGCAGCACTTTTGTCACATAAACCCAAATCTGTACAACATACAGGCCCACAACTCATTCTATTTAAGTAACATTGGGCAGGAAATGGTTCAATTCTTTAAAGGGTTCACACCTAAATTTACAAACCCTTTTTAAAAATAGTTTCTAAAAGGACTTAATCTACTTCATAGATTCACTCTTGTATACATTTTTCCATTGCAAAATGGAATATGAACTCTATGCAAGCATGAATTTTAATATTCTAGATTAGTAGTTACAAGCAAATAATATTCTTTGATACTGGCCTATGTAAAACCCAGTGTATCATACAGCTCCTGCAGATACTTGCTCATGAAATAAAACACGTCTAAAATGTAAGCGAGACCAGATGAAACTCAGATATACTTCTTCATTCTTTGCTGGCAAGAAAGTGGTTATTCTTTCATAAAATAGCTTCAAAATTTTGGTGGGATTTTTTTTTTATCCCCATTTTGTTGCAGAAAAAAAATTAAGTAGCCTTTTATTTACTTGGAAATGCACACATTTGTGCACCTATTATTTAAAAAATTGACAAAACATCAAAATTAATGAAAAAATAGGTAAGTCTAGGCATTAAAAATGGGGCATCCACAAATTCCTACTGCCATCTATTGGTAGTAGCTTGGAACTACAAGTTATTGTCATTTGCATAGCATTAAATAATTAAGTGCTTGAGTTATGACAACCTAGCAGCAGAGACACTTAAAAAGGAAATAGGATATTACTGGAATCACTTGCAAGACACTAATTCTGGAAGAATTTCTTTAGTGAGAGATGTGGATATGTTTGGAGGTGTTCTTGTCTATTTTTCGATGTTAAGAGTATATTCTCTTTTTTCAATAAAAGATATTAAGAAAGAACCTGGACCTAATAGTCCCTAACCATGCAAAATAGTACTATTTGCACTATCCAATTAAGGACTCAGCTGCCTAAAATCTCTTCACAGCAACACAAACTTTCTGTCCCTTTGAACACAGCCCAGCCCTGTGTTTGAGCAACCTGCTGTGAGCACATCAGGAGAGGTGAATGACTTCTGGCTGGAACTCCAAAGAGCGGCACCTCTGAGCATGCAACTGCTTAAATTTTACAGCCAGGTGCTCAGACAAGCACTGGGCTGTATTTGAAACCTGTCTTGACCTGATGCATTCAGGTAAGGGTTACACAAGAAGAGCTTCTATCTGAACCTGGACCTACAGCTTGAAGGCCTCCCTTCAGTGTCTAGACTCTGCCACTAGTGTGAATAAGGTCACTTTCATGTGACAGCCCAAATAACTTACTCTTACAGAAAACAGGAAGCTCGTGGTTAGCTTGGCTGCGCTAGCATTCCCACATGTCCTCCCAGGAGACTATTCTTCCCATCTAGTATGTTTTGTTCTGAGAGCAAGAGGGAACTGTTCATCTACTGCTCTCACTGAAGATGAAAGACAATAAATCGAACAACAAAGGCCATGGTCTAGTACTGTTGGGCAATTGGCCACAAGATGAGATCCCTTGTTTGCAGCTTTCTTTTCAGTAGTCTTTCTCCTTTTTGCAAGAATCAGCCTTACCTTCAAGACGGTTTATTTCCCAGGGGATGCACAGGTCTTTCATGCCCTGGGCAAGTGCTTTGACCAAGAGTGTATTCAATGCCAAAGCCAGTAACAATACTCAGCACCAGCATATGTTAGAAGTAAGTGGAATCTGTGACTGCAGGCCCCTGCAGAAGCTGATGCCTGTGAGGTGTATGGTAACAAAATAGCTCAGGACACTCAGGAATTAGGGACCTAATTATCACCGTAAATGCCTAAGTGCTTTCTTGGTAGCAGGCCTTAACCCCTAACTAACCATTCTGAAGATGCTCCCTGAGTTTCAGTTTTCAACAGTATAAATATCCAGTCCAAGATTATTAAATCTTCTCTTCAGGAAATAATACAGAATTCACAGCAAATGAATGATGCAAAAATAATTTTTTTGAACAATTGCCAACGTTGCCTCTTGGTGATTCCGTTTTAATTTTTATGCCTGATTTTCTGAGAGATAACACCTTTATACAATATAAATGTTTTTTAAAGCAGAAATGTTGGCTTTGAAATGAGCCACCATAAGTAATGGTTGGTTGATTAAACAGTGGGTTAATGTTCTGTTTCAAAACAACTCAAATACTGAAAAATGCTTCATATTAATGAAATAGATCCATTTAGGTAGAAGTTATCCAGAATTTGTACATATCTTCTTCCTTAATACAGAGAAGACTCTTTATTTTTTTAACAGATAAGGGAAAAAATAGTTTTGCCTGGTTTTTAGCCTGTGAGGAGGGATTACAGTATTAATTTGCTTACACAGTAATAGCATGGGCATTGTCTTTACTGACATATGTCACTACTTCATGTTCCTAGTTTCTCAAAATAAAGGTTCTTACTCTATACTCAACCCATTTTCTCTCTTTTCATTGGTGTTTCTTTTCAAATCTCAAAAGATTCTTTAGGGTGAATTTTCCCCCAAAAAAATCAGTGTTCTGAGACAGACAAAGCACAACAGGCCCTGAAATGAACACACACCTGTGTGCCCAGCTTTTGTGCTTTGCTCAGAAGTAACAGCATCTCTGGTTTTAGGGAGGTAGATAGGGGGGTACAGGGCTATACTGTAATCCCTCTGCTGGGATAAACTTATATTTAAATGGATTTTTTTCCCAACAAGAGTGCATTAGGGGTGATAAAAAGGATAAGGTTGGACGTGCACAACCAGGGGCTGTAGCCAAGGACTGGTGAGGCAGAACATTGCAATTCTTGGGAGGCTGCTGTCTGCAGAAGCTGCTCTGCCACTTCTGCAGATTTTGCCATCAAAATCTCATCATGCTGTTGCCCTAGGCAACTTCTTGCTCTGCCTAAGGACATCCCTGGTGCCTAACAGCACACAAGCCAGATTTCAAACTGGCGCTGTTCCCATTTCTGACACCTCTGTTGCATCCCAGCATCAGCATCCCTTTGAAATTGTTCAGAAATTACTAGCAGTAAACACTATAGTGGCTGGGTCTCTTCTGCCTAAAAAGTATGTCCTACTAAAGGTATTATTTTCTAGTGATTTAGTAAAACGGGCTTCATTCCATCTGGTTAATTCATGTGAGCAGAATTGGACCTAAACTTCTTACTGTAATCAAAAAGGCAGTGTGACAGTGTCTATAGTTTAGAAGGTGAAAATGTTTTCAATTAAGTAGTATTTACCTTAGGAAAATATCACAGATTTCCTCCTGCCCTTTAGATTACTATTGTTTGTTGAAGGCAGTTTTTGCAAGACAGTGTAAAATGCATATTTGTTTGGCTATATTTGTGCAATGTTGTGAGTCAGAAATATTATGTCTTTGATACAGAAAGAACAAATTTTTGAGTAGAGAAAAAATGTAAAAAGAGCTTGAATCACATTATGCTCTCTTTTTTTTAACCTTCCATTTTCTCTTGTGCCTACTCCTAAAGCAATTTTCTAAGTACTTTGCTGTGTTTCAGAGAGGCAGTTACCATCTCCATCATGCAAATTGTCCAAGCAGTCATGTAAAAGCAACACTTTTTGTGCTTGTCTGACTGAAGGACAGAGAAAATCTGCAATTTTCCCATCCCATGGCTGATATTGAAAGGGGTGGGGAATCCACCCAACTGTTAAAACCTTAGCAGATTCCAACTGAGTCATTTCTCTTTTTTTATCTCCCTCTTTTTTTTTTTTTTTTTTTTAATACAGAACTCCTTCATTCAAGGTCTCTAACTATAACCATGATTGCTGTACTCCTGGTTAGCAAACAAACACAATTCTTGCAATGCAGAAGCTCACAGTTGTTACTGCTTCTGAATTCTAAAGGGGTTGAAAAAAAAACTTATTTTCATCTTGTGTTTCCTGTCTTTCGCTGATAGCTCAGAGATGGTACTGTCAAAATTGTGTTGTAACTAGGGGTAACTTTGAAGAGCTACACTGAGAAGGTGACCTTCAAAACAGACATATTTTATTCTGAAAATATTTTATTTTTTGAGAGTAATCAAAAGAAAAACTGGGGGATTTTTTTGGAAACAGTGGCAAAACTTTATTATTGTTATCAAAAGAAGATAGGTACCACTCTTGTGGGATAAATTGGTAATGGTGTTTTCTCTTTTTATATATTTTTTTAATACATGATACGTTATTGCAAAGGTGAAGTGTGTGTACAGTGAATTCAATATTCCATTGTTTATTGGCACCCTCTCTGAAATAAAAGCCACATGGCAAACATAATTCCATGCTGACAAAAGGTTTGTGCTGGTGTTCCCTTTTTCTGGCATGGAGCTAGTAATGTAAGCACAGGTACATCAGGGAGGTTCCTTGAGTGATTTGTTGCCTCATAACTGTGTGCTCTGGGATTTTCTGTCTCACAGGGCATCCTGGAACCGCACACTGTAAAGGTACAGCTGCAACCCTGTCAGTGTAGCAAATTGAGCTTTAATCTGACTCTGTCTGGTATTAAACACAGAGTGGAAGTCTGTTGAAGCAAAGGGTTTGACAAACACATATTTTTCAGGCTGGTCTGAACTTCCTGCAACAAAAGCTATGTGGATCCTGGCAGTTTAACATGATTTTTTTTCTGATCGTAGTGTAGTGACACTGACATCTCTTTGTTCCTGCTAAAAGTCTTTATTGTCATCAATTTTCCCCAACATACTGAATCCTAGGATGAGAATTCCATATTCACTGGTTTAGTTACTCAATAATTTTGATCCTTCTGTTTTTAACTTGAGCTTTTTGTAAAAATTTGGTCTGGGAGGTGAGTTTCTCACATCTGAAAGGAGATGAGAAAACAACATGGTGATTAATCTAATTAGTACATGTTCAAAAGCAATATTGTGGAATGCCATAAAAGAGGCTGCTTGGAAGCTCATGATTAGAGAAAATATAATGTTTTTATTTTCTTGTTTTTAAATTTTCTTCTTGGAGACTTTAAATCAAGCTAGTCCACTTGCTAGAATTAATTTTTTTTTTAATGCAGTATGAGGTATTTGTAACACATTTTAAAGAAGAAATTGAGTACGGTGACTGGAAGGATGAGATAACAGTTCTGTCCTCACTTACTTGGTTATGGCAAAATTCCCAGAGCCTATTCCATACAGGTATTTATTGTACACAGCCTATAGAGTACAAATAGAAAACTGCAACTTAAGAAAAACTAGTGTCAGGAGCTTAGAAATGAAACTAAACTTCTTGTTGGAAGGAAGATAAATCAAAAGAGCACTTTGATTTCTTCTATTTAAAAATAAAATAAAAATAACAATCAATAAACAAATGGCAATAGCTGTTGATATGCTGAATAAGCAAGTGAAGAGCTACAAATACCAGGTAGATTTTCTGCTTATCTTCATTCTCAATTTATTGGACTACATGATGTACTACAGAAAAAAGTGACCAAATTCATTTTTTGACTATATGCCAAGCTATGTAGCAATACAAGTCTATTTACTAGTTGCCAAGGTGCCTCATTCTTGAGCTGCAATACCCCAGTATTATTTCAGGTTTCCTACCCTCTTTGGGGCAGACACCTTTATTCCCATTTAAGCAGCTATTTCTTGAGGTAGAAGTGTGGTCAAGGTGCTAGATCCATATTAATTTGTTTCTTGACCAAAAATATAATTCCAAATAAAAGATTGCTATAAATAATTCCTTGAACCATATCTTTGTTTTTTGTGAGAGCTCCACCAAAACACAGCTGTGTAAAATATGCCTGAATATTTTCCCAAGGATACCACATATTAGTCCATTATAGCAGCAAGAGGATCACACTGGGCGAGTTATTCAAGCTTTTTCTGAAGGCGGATGAGATTCAGCAATTTGGTAAAGTATGTCACAGTGGAAGTGTATTGCAAAGCCCACACATGGTAATACAGTGACTGGAAGGCAAATATTTCTTGTTTGTTGTAATACTATGTTATGCATGAATGGAGTTGACTTGTGAAAAGCCTTGTAATAAGTATTGGTATCTGGAGGTGGAGTAGAAAGCAAAACTATCTGAGATGCAGGAAGCTGAATTAATTCAAGAATATTTCTCCTTAGATGGGGAACAGATATAACTGTCAATATGTAAATAACTCAGAGACTCTTTCACTTCTGTGTTAAGGTCAAAGCCTACATAAAATATGCTTAAAATTGCCTGAAATTTTAAAAATAATGGTAGATTATTTAAAACATTCAGCTTTTTGTTTTTTTTCCCAGGATCAGTCTTTTTCTTCCTTTTTCCTTCCCCTGCGCATTCCCCAATTCAATTCTTAGTTCTTCAGTACAGTGGAAATCTTAAAACTATGAATGAGACTCAAATGTAAGCTGATTATTTAGACCTCTAATAACATCATGACATTTATTTTCAACACCAAAAAAAAAAAAAAAATCAAGAGAGTTCAGAAGCTTGACATGAGGACCAGTAATGGCTTTTTTTTTCTTTCATATTTATTCAGTTTCTGGTAATAAACTCTAGTTTCCCAGACATGTCATACACCAGCCCTTGAGGAGGAAGGAAAGACAGGGATAATGAGTCATGAACTGACTGCAACCTCCATTCCCCATCCCCCTGCACTAACTAGGGGGGAGAAGGTAGAGAAAATCTGGAATGAAATTGAGCCTGGGAAGAAGGGGTGGGCAGAAGAGAAGGTGTTTCAAGATGTAGTTTTATTTCTCATTACCCTACACTGATTTGATTTGTAATAAATTAAATTAAATTCCCCAAGTCAAGTGTGTTTTGCCCGTGATGGTAATTGATAGGTGATATTTCCCTGTCCCTATCTCAACCCACAACCCTTTCATAAAATTTTCTCTCCCCTTCCAGCTGAGTGATAGAGTGATAGAATGATTTTGGTGTGTAACCAGCCAGGTCAAGTCTCCAAACTAATTCAGACTATCATATGACTATACTTTTTTGCTCTCCAAGTTATAGTGACTGATGGTTTGGAAGTGTGGTACCAAACTTTTGACTACCCACCATACCATGTTTCAGTGATAACATTTATCTGGTTACCTATCCATATCTGGCCCTAGATTTTCATGACACTATTCAAGCATTCAGGGATGCTAAAAATGCGATGTACTCTGTCTGTGTCTCTCCTAATGTAGTGAGATAAAGGTTTATCTGCCTTGCTGAATGCTGAAACAGAGCCTGTTTTCTATTATACTTTCAAGACTTCTGGTGATAGCAAGCGATGAATAATGAAACAGTCTTTCCTTCAGTAATGGCTTTATATAACAAAATCACTTGATAAAGCAAAGAATTTCAGAAGGTGATGGGAGCTCTTAGATTTAAAACTAAAGCTCCAGACATGAATATCTCAAGTACATAAATGCTTCATTGCTCTGACAGGGCAGAATGGCTAGTAATTGACTGCCTTAGTAGGATGCAGCATTGAAAGATGATTACATAAGTAGAAAGAGGCATTTGCAGGAAGTCTACACATTGTAATAACAGAATAAGGGTTTTTAACAAGACGGTTGCTAGAGCATTGTATTGGTTTGGCACGGCCTGGTTTTAAGTAGCAGGGGGCAACAAAGGTGGCTCCCGTGAGGAAGCTGCTAGAAGCTTCCACCATGTCCAGCAGAGCCAATCTCTGATGGCTCTGAAGATGGACATGCTGCTGGCCAAGGCTGGACCAATGAGAGAGGTTGGTAACGCCTCAGTGTATTTAAGAACAAATCAAAACGAAGTCACAAGGTTTTGCTTCTAGTCACAGAAGAGGAGGAGGTGAGAACATGTGAGGGAAAACAACATGGAGACACCAAGGTCAGTGGAGAAGGAGGGGC
>NW_008237222.1:1431998-1444953 GCF_000691975.1 Corvus brachyrhynchos | reverse complement strand
CGGGGGCGGTGCGGCCGCTGCTCGGGAGAGCGGACCCACGCCAGGGAAGTTCAGGAGAACTGTCTCCCATGGGAGGGACCCACGGCCTCACAGGGGAAGACTCCTCTCCTGGAGCAGCAGAAGGAAATCCCCGTGATGGACTGACCAAACCCCCAGGCCCTGTCTCCTGTGCTGTCGGTGGGAAGGAGGGAGGGGCAGGGGGAAGGTGTTCTAAGGGCTTATTTTACTCTCATTATCCTCTTCTGATTCTGTTAGTAATAAACTTCTGTTTATTAATATTGTTTATATTATTATAAATTCTGCTAGTAATTCACTTCGCAACTTAAGCTGAGCCTGTTTTGCCCTTGAAGTGTTTCTCCTGGTCCTTATCTCACTCACGAAGTGCTCGTTAACTTCTTTTTCCTTTTCCCTGCTCTTCCCTTCCCCAGGGTGAGCGAGTGTTTCTCGTGGTGCCTGGTGTTGGGCCAGTGTCAAACCACGACAAGTGTTAATAACAAAGATGAAAAAAAAGCTGGTGGTTCTTCCAAGCATGTAAATCACTGAAAGTTTCACATGTACATAGAAGTCAGAGAACTGTCCAAGAGAAACCTATTTCAGATTTTTCTATAGAATTTGGGACTGCACTGAATTTTTAGATTGAAAATAATACTTCAATTATGTTTCAAAAATCAAAAAAAATCTTAATACTCTTGGAATATCTCTTTTAATGTGTTCTTCTCTATTCTTTTCCCTTCTATTTCATTCTATGAAGAAGTGTTTTGAATGAAATTTTATGGAACTTCCAGAAAGCAAGTTTCAGCCTTGGAGCAAACCCTGATGAATGATTCAAACACAAAATCAATCTGATACCTGGATTTGAATTGCTAATAATAACAAAATTCACTGCTCATGCTGCCACTGCTGTAGCTCACTCTGCTAGTCCAAATGTCTGTTACCCATCCTTCTGCATGCAAACAAAATTGTTATCTTTTAGAAAGACTTTTTCATCTTGTATTGCCATGGCTTTTAACATCCACGACCAATCTCACATCTGGTATAAACTTTGTTGAAGACAGTAGGTTTTATACTAGGAATGATTCTGATTTGCAACATGAAGGCAGATTTTATCACTATCTGCTTTAACATAAAGCTGGCTTGTGTTTTGTCTTTGTTTTAGAAACTTATCAGTACTTAAAAATGTAATGCCAAAGGTGGTACGAATCAGTAAGACACTTTTAAGCCATCTCTCTACCCCTATCCACCATTTATGTTGTGATGCTCAGATTTGGAACCTCTCTCAGCAATAGCACCAACATGCACTGCTGTGACTCTGCTTTTTAAACTCTATCTTGTGTCTGCTTATCTACCTAAGATTTCTCTGACAGTGCCTTTCATTATGTTGCATATGGATTGTTTGAAAAATAAGGATTACACAATTTGAACTGCTGAATGGAACACACACACTAGAGTGTTAGAGTTATAAAAAAGGCAAATAACTGCAAAAGTATTTTCTCCAGAAAACTCACAGAACATTAGCACCACTAGTTTTGTTAAGCCAACAAAATGCTTTCTATTTTATTATTTTACTTGATAATGGACAAACTACTGCTCAGTGGAACTAAGTTACTCACCCAAGTCTTCACAGTCCATCAGTAGCATAGTCAAGGATATATTGCTTGTTCCATTCTCATTATTGAAAAACAAAACAGAACAAAATAAAATCTTCTTAATTTTAAAGGGATTAGGATTTAACATCAGAGTTTAGGACTTACTTGTCCTCCTCTCTTTCAAACTGCCAGCTAAATGTGCTAGTCATAACACATATCTAAGTGGGATATCTAAGTATTTTGTCAGACCTGCAAAGTAACTGTCTTTTCAAAAAGTTAAGCAAACCTGTAGACTGAAAGAACATTCCATATTCAATGTCTCCTGAAAGTAATGGAACATTATGTAACTCCAAAAGCCTGCTCAGAGATCAAAGTTGTGCTGCTGCTTTTTGTCAGTTACACGTACACACCCTTGATACACTGTACTATGAGTGGGACACCAACACCTTCCACTGTGGTTACTTGGATGGATAATAAAGTGTCTTGAATTTCTGCTTTTTGCCTAAAGATAGGTCTTCTGTCTTTCTCTGTGACTGATAAGTATGGTTCTACTACAGATTGATGATCATGAGAATTATTCCTAGTGAAGGAAATGGGGTAATATAATATTTTTAAGTAAAAGAGAAAAAAAAAGAGCGAGTTCTTCCTCCCTGCATGCTGGCAACAAAGATAGGCAAACTAAGATCAGAACTGGCTCATGATTTACATCTTCTTAATTGTCCCTTAGTTGCTAAAAGTAGTCTTGTAGTTTACTCTCCTTCAGAAAAAAATTGATGGATGCTTTGTTTTGATTTAGTCTTGTTGCACAGCTGGGAATCTCTTGCATCACTGCAGGGATTCTCTGTGTATGGCTGGTGTGATTAGTGGAAAAGGCTTGGCTATTGCAATGGATTGGACTCTGAAAAGTCTGAACAACGTTCAAATATTGTACTTCAATCAGTGATTTTACTACAAGGAGAACACATGAATCAGAAAACCTCAGAGCTGAAGGTTGATTCCGTTTTCTGCTTGTCAGTCAAACCTCTTGAGGTGAGTTGTTGAGTCCACTGAATATTTGACATCAACACAAAATTGATACATGACATTGTCACTCACAAGAACTCTAGGACAACATAAACTCTCCACAGCATAGCAAATCTCTATAATAATATTTTTATCAGTTGCTTTCTAATGTACTAACTCTACAGACCCCTGTCAAAGATGAAAATAATATCAGATAATGTTTCTAGGACATACATAGTTGTAGCTTTCCTAGAAGTACCAAAGGATTTAAATAGCTTTGCTATATGACTAATCCATCCTACATGGTCTTCACCCTTCTCACATTCCTGGCCATTAAAAACATCATTTGATGGGACATCCATTTATGTCCTTGTTACTTTGAATCTTGTTAGATTGTAAGTTGGCAGCCTGGCTAACAGTCTATATGTGATTTTTCTTCTTTTCACAAAGAATATTTTACAGTAGTTAACACATTTTACCCAGCTCAGCTCAGGTTATATTTTTTCTTTAGGAGAATGATTATTTTATTCACTTGGAGACAATTTCAGCATGTTTTATATCAAGTTACAGATAATATCTGTCACGCACAGGTCTGATGATAGTTTTCTAAACACAGAAATGTTGTTAATACTTAGGGAACCGAGGCATTGGAAAGGTCATGTCCTTATTTTAGAATAGTGCATTATGGAACACCCTACTACTGACACAAACGAGTTTTGGTTAGAGTAGGATCTGAAGGGTGGTTTTGATTCAGATTCGTCTGTACTAGTAAAAGTATAAAAATCCATGGTAAATTCCTACTTTGGGAACTCAAAGGACATAACCATCATAACCTTCTGCACGTTGGCACACGCAGAAGATAGATGTTCTGAGAAGCAAGGGACAGTATGTCCTGATGCTGAACTTTCTTTACATACAACATGTAATAAAACAAGCTTTCCTTTCCCCAGTGCCCAAGACTGAGTCCTCATTTATCAAAGAACAAATCCTGCAAAACAAACAATAGAATGTCAAAAAGGGCTAGAACACCTTAAAATTCTGTACATTTATATTATCAAGCAGTCATTGTTAGAAATAAAAATCATCTATCACAAAAATATATTTTATAAGCTCACTCAGTTGAAATGAGGTTACAGTTCATATTCAAGATGTTGATAGAACAGTCTAAATTTATCTACAGTGCCACTTCAAAAAGTAACTTGAAAGTGTTGGAATCAAGTTTTACCATGGCTCATTGCTTTTGGGGAGACCATGGCCTGATGCAATGAAGCAAATGTGGAAACTCCCACTGATGTAATTAAGGTTTGGATAATTCACTAAGAACAGAAGCCCAACCTAAATTCCTGTCTTGAAGTAAGCCCTATTTTACATGAATTTAATTTTTTTTTTTGATTAGGCAGTTCTGTGTCAATTATATCTAATTAAGAGGAATTACTCTTCCTTAAATTAATAGCTTTTTGTTTACATGTCTATGAACTTAAAGAGGATTAATTATCAACCTGGGGACTTATTCAGAAACAGAGGTCAGGTGTCATCTCAAACTGCTCATTACATTTTCTCTTTTTACTCTAATTTAAAAAGTAATAGGCTAAATTTGAAAAATCTTAGACTACATTCCCAGTTTAAATGCTGAATACTTGTTTATATTATCATCCTACTAAATTTCTGAAAACTGGCTTGGTTTTTAAATACATGCTGCTTTACATCTTGTGACAAGAAGAAAACTACTTCCTCATGACTTTTGAGGAGCAAAACAAAAGACAGACAGAGCTGCATAAACATCAAATACAGTTATAATACTTGGTGATGTACTCTTTTTTTTTTTTTTGTTTGCTTCCCAAATTTCTGTTAAGGGATCAGTTTGGAAAAAAAAAGTAAGTAAATTAGTTATTTTTTTAAAGAGATTATTGCTTTAAAAATACCTGCTGTATTAAGACCTTTTGCTGAAGGATGGTTTTTTATGGGTATGTGTTTCATGATCTATGTTTCCTAAGTTCTTTGACTGGAGGTATTGTATCATTACATATCCATAATGTGGAAATTGAAGCTCAATGTCAGATTGTCATCCATAAGATAGTGGAGAAATTTTCTCAAGATAACTACATTTTTTTTCAGGTTATGTCTGGCAGTGATTGGTGAGTTCAGGAACATATGCGTGCTGGATGTACACATATTATGCAACTGATCTGCAGGTACACAGCAAGTCCAACACCTGAAAGCTATTCTGTTCTTGTAGAGTGACTTTATGCTACATGCACTGTGAAATCAGATATACCAGAGCTGTTCTGCCCAAGCCTTCGCAGTCCCCAATAGGCTTGTAAAGCTGCACTGTGCAAATGTAGAATTCTCCTGTTTTGCAAATACGACACAGATATGTGGTCACATAGGAATTCTTCAGAAAATTCTCCAGAAAATCTGGTCATTGAACTTAAAACTTTTGACTATTTTTACTGTCCATAATCATTAGGCTGCCAAGGATATGAGTTTCCTGAGGAATGATGTGTACACACTTAAAATTTGAGATTAAATATTTCTGTATGGAGAATAATTTTTTTTCACCCAACTGCTAAAATACAGAGTAAACTTAACCTTCTAATTTTTGTACTTGTTGTTTTCTGCCATGAAATTGTACTGATGCAACACTGCTAATTTAGTACTGTTCTTTTCCAGTGTCTTCTATTTGAAGTAAAAGTTGTCATTTAGGACATATACTGTGGTATTTTTCGAATATGACCATTAACACGAGGTATTCAAACTTATTTTCAGTTAAGAGATAAATGTGTTTTGAATTTAGTTTCTTGGGCTGTTTCACTAAGCTGTTGCTCCATTTGCCTCCCTTCATAGGAACAAATATTTCTTCAAAACAAGCCCTTTCTGTTAAATGTCTATGGCAGTCTGCTTGGCAGCTGTAGACACAATTTGGGTCACTGTGTTGGAATTTGAGTATGTATGTGTATATTCTGTGCCACCTCTGACACTATTATGTCATGAATTGAATGCACAAGTGAATAGATGATGATGGTGATTTATTCTGATAAAAGAGACAGAATGACCTGAAGGTAATTCTTTACACTAAGGACACAATATATAATTAAGAACATTTATGAGCTTAAGACCTTTTCTTACATAGCTTTCTGTATTTTCTCAAAACTCTACCCCTAATGACCTCTCTCTTAATTGAAAAAATGGAAAGTCCCCGTAGATGTTGGTTAAACTAACTCACCAGTGCAGAAGACATACAGACAGCATATAACAGAGAGAGAATGGAATTACTGTAAGATAGTCTCAGCTGGCATAAATCAGTGTTGCTGTGATGATTTAAGCCATCAGAGAAGATGGACCAATATTACTTTTATATTTCCTAAGGAACACCAAAATATAAGTACAACTCAAAAATTCACATTCTTGTTTAGAAGTTTATAAAACTTAAATACAGCATGCCATAGGTAATGAGGGCTGTAAACAACTGGTGAAGAAAGAAAGATTTTTAAGGGGATAGAGCTAAGAGCACATTGTCTCAATTCATGTGTAGCCATTGACTTTACCTGATCTAATGAAGCAACAGTGAGGTTGATCTAGATGATCTTTAAAAGATTCCTTTCAATACAAACAACTCTATGATTCTATAGGTTGAGAAGATTGAGGGTGGTAAGACCCATACCTGAGTTTCTTTGAAGTTTCAGAATAGATGTAATTGTACAAATATAATTTCTGTTCTCACTAATCACAGTATTTAATTTAGTTTCTTGCTCACACCATGTTTGAGCTGCTTTTAATAACTCAGTAACCAGATCTCTGATGTTTTGAGGTTTTGATTCCATCAAATTTAAATTTCCCTAGTACTATCCTGGGAATAATAATTTAAAAAAAAAAAAAAAACCAAGTAAAATGAAAATGAAACTGTTGTTTTCTTGAAAGTAAATAGTTAGAAGGAAACTTAAACACAACATCAAGGGTTTACATTTCTTCTCTGTCTAACACAAAGAGATTGTAAATTTGTGAACAATTTTTAATTCATCAGGCTGGAAGGATTTTTAAGTTTAAGAAAGATACAGATACAATGCAGATTTCCTTCTTTTGCCTTTTACAATTTATCACTGAACTTGGGTGAACTGTGCTGGGGTGAAAAGACTGAATGGAGTTCATTTAGGGCCGCATTTGATGAAAGGCAGAAGATCATGATCAAGAGCATATGGGATTGGAGTTGGAGGAGAGGTTGACATTTTTATGGAATAATGATGATTAGCAAATCTAGGCTTTTCAAAATTGTCTATGAACTGTTCTGAAACTAAGACTTCTTGGTGTTCACAGATTTATAATCTATGGACAGAAAAAAAGCAGAAACTTTCATTGCTAAGGTATCTTATTTCGAGAAATCTTTACCATACAGTTGTAAAATGTGCACATCCTGTGAGCAGAAGTGAAACAGGTTTCTTAGTCATTTTTATTCTTTATGCTGTTCCTTGAAGAACCTGAAGGCTCAAGAGGTCATATATTGGAAGAACTAGTATCTACAGTAGCAAAAGAATATCTATAATTTAGACTCCTTTGCATTTGTTCTTGTTTGTTACCAAAATCTTAATGCCTATTTGTAGTAGGAATGAAATAAATGTACCCCTAGGCCACATATTCTTGGAATCCAGTTCTTTGAGTCTGGACCATTCCACTGTGTGAACCAAAGATATGTGAAGAGAACTGTGAGATTTGCTTTGAAAGTGCGCTCCTGAGAGCATTGATATAGACACACTGCCTCTTGAAATCTACCTATGCAGACAGATATTGCACCTACCGAAAGAGAGAAATATGAGGGACAACTGAAAGTAAAGGTGGCAATAAAACTGTGATAACTAGCATAAAAGGAAAACAAATCACAGCAATATAGTTTGGAATCTAACAGGATCATGATAAAGAGATAGTATATCAGAAAAAAATTGATCTATTTTTTTTAATAAATTTAAAAGTGCAAATACACATACACATGTGCATATATATATTATATATATGTGTAACCCCTTCATTGTCAAATATTTTGCCTCAGATTTGTTCACTGCATAACCAGGGAAGAGCTTCCTCTTTGGGTACATCCTTCACGTAATTTCTCTTTTCCTACTTTTTTCTACAGGGTGTCTGACACATAATCAATTTACTGTGTTCCCAAGGTTCCAAGCTACATTACTGTAATTTCTTTCAGATCCAGCTCTTTCTTTTGATTCAAAGTCATTCAGCATCTGGATCTGAAATATTCTCCAATCCATATCTGCTTATTATATTCTTAAATACTCTGACTTTAAACCAGCAAAATCCATACTGGGAGAATTGCTGAAGAGGTGATGGGGTGGGGGTTTTTTTTTGGGGAGGTAGGGGGTGTTGGTTAGTGACTTTTTAGACAGTAGTTTGCAACACATTCCAAAAATAAGGTTTTGAGTGTTTATTGCTGTTCTACTCAGTTCTCAGGAGAATATGCTGGCATTGGTTTCAACAAGCAGTGTCGGTATTTCTGAGTTTATGACAAAATTCCATATAAGCCTCTCCTTTCCCTCTGCTTTGTTCTTATCCCGCTTCCAAAGGATAATCTTATAGGAGAACCTTAGAGACTGAATCATTGTTCAGCATGTAAAACACAAAGCAGAGCAATGAAGATAATGAATGTATTTGGACAGGATACGCCAGTTCAAAAGGTCTCAATTCTTTATGCCAGCTGCCCACACATTGTCATACAGTGTTATGCAGCTATTTTTTGGGTGATTTGGTTCATCTTCTTTGGTATTGCTGCAGTGCTACCATGTCAATTGCAATACTTATTTAATACTACTACTTACCAGTTTTGATATTTTTTCATCATTCTATGAACCAAAGTATTTTACAGTAACTTGCATAGGAGTTCTGGCATTCTGTCTCCAATTTGAAATGCTGAACACATCTAAGAGGGATATTTAATGTTACCATCTAAATGAGAGTTCAGCCATGTAACATCACCATTTTGGTCATTTTCTTTGAACATTACATCCTTATTTACAAGGAAATATCTGAGCCTTTTCCAAAACATCTTTTTCACTATTCTAGCATTCTAATTTTTTCACCAACACTCTGAAACACTGATATTGGCATCTGGCGGGAAAAGGGAGATGAAACGCATTGAGGAAATTCTATATTTATGCTAGTGATATGAAAGAACCAAAGTGTGCTTTCATTTTGTATGATGGCTTTTCCTTGGCAAAACATTAAAAGTTATGGGGGATCACTGAAAAAGATGGTCTTTGGCAGCCTGAAGTCTGGTGTAATGTTTACTGCATCTGAGTTAGATACTTGAGAGCAGTATTTTTACAATTATTTAGCTGTATCCCTTGTACTTGATGTTTTTTTCCTTCCATTGCCCTAAATAGGCAAGAACGTGCTATTGTATACATTTTAAAAGCAAGAGGCAAAGGAGCAGGATGTGTAGGGTCTACAAAGGATTTGGGTACTCAAGGTGTGACGTATCAGTGTACAGTCTCTTTATAGCCATCTGTGAATATAATCCATTGGCTGGGTTCCCTGTACATTGAACAGACAAAATGTTGGAAAGTTTAGAAGTCTGGGTGCTAAAAGATAACAAATTAAAACCAGCAAATAGGAAATATGAGACAAGGCTTTGGATAAATATATCCTCCATTCCTGTTTGCCCTAAATCCTTTTCTTCTAAGACAGTTCAAGTATGTCTTGGAACACAGAGACAGAAGAAATAGCAGAAGGACCATTTTCTAGAGTGTTTCTACAGCAGTCTAGGACATTATTTTTCCTGTATTTGTATTTGTCAATTATTCTCATAACCAGGAAATTCACATTCACAAGTCTCCCAATATCAAATTCTTTTTTTGACACAATTGTAGAGGGCCTTATTATCTCCATAAAGATGCCTAAAATAGTAGCAGTCATTCCCAATTCTCTTGTCCGAACAGATACCTTTGAATTAATTATAACAGGGCTTGGATTTCTAACTTAGTTTCTTGTGACCTAGTTGATCTACCTATAGAACCATCCTTTCTTTACACTGCTAAAAAAAAGAAGAAAAAGTAATGCTAAATACTAAAGAACAAAATTCCTTACAACCCAGTTTATTGCAAAGATTTTACGATATATGTTCCTTTATAAACACCTCTTTCCTGGTTACTGCCTTTTTTATCCTTGTACTGAATCTTGACAGTTTAGGTTTTGTGCTTTAGACTGATCAAAACTGCATTAACAGTACAATCAATCCTCCTTATCATTTCTGGAAGCTAAAGAGACAGCAAATATGGACAACTGAGGAAAGTATAGAAAAGCAGAATAAAATCTTCTTCTGTACAAAGGTTGTAATAAGACACTGATGCCTTCCCTGTCATTGCAGTGCATCCTTGTCATTTGCTTATCAGACAATAGTTAATGCCTTTCACCCTCCCATATGAGTACAGTTTTAAGTCAACTTGCCACTACCAATTTTTTATTTCTCTGATATTCTGTAACTGTGTTGTCTCAGTCTTACTATTAAAAGTAATATTGTGCATGGGGGTCAACACTGGTGCACATTGTATGTCAGCAGACTGGAGTTCAAAAATGGCTCTGCCTCTCAGAACTTTAGTGTGGCATTGCCATTTGTTTTCTTTACCTTAATTTGCTTATCTAATGGGTTCAAATTTGCTAAATTAGTGAAAAGTAGCATTGTTTGTTATCTGTGATATTGGGACAAGAGATGTGTGCAAAGCATTTACATACCTTGAGTTAAAAATTTCTATATACATATATAAGCTTTTGTACTGGCTTTCTACCTAGTACCACTTTATCAACCCCAAAGTTCAAGAGCACACAGTCAGAATTTTCTGTAGGCACACAGGGTAAGTGAAAGAAAAACAGTTAATTATAAATAGTAAACAGGTTTTTTTAATTGACACTTTGTATCCCTCCTGTTGTTCTGATACTTACGATGCATTAATGATGTTAAGTGAACAGAAACTTTGATAAGATTGATATGTATAAGCCACAAATCTTCCTCCTTTGGTACCTCAAACTGGACATTAAACTTTTATCAAATCTTAAAAAGACAGATGGACTAGGAACTTAGCTTCTGAGATAAAGAAAAATAAAAATGTAAGAAAATACATACACATACAGAAACAGTAACTTTAAAATATTATGAATTACAATATCTATGGAAAATTAATTTCAAATATTCATTTACCACCTATGCTAACAGATTGCATAACCATGTTTTGTGAAATGTATATGCATTTACAGACTTCTTACTTCGAATGCCAATTTTGAAAGAAACATTTATGGAATGATTTATAATAAGCTTTTGAGGAGCAGCTTATTCTGAGACAATGTGCAGGCAGAAAAGAAGGTGGGAAATGGATTAATAGATTACTTACCTCTATTGTTTTTTCCAAATCTAACCATTGTAACTGCCCTAATGGCATTTAACAACACAAGGAGTACCTTCTCATGGCTTATGAATACCAGCTTATGTTTCACTTTCTTCCAATCAGCCTTGAAGAAACTTTCAGGTATGCCTATCTCCAAAAAACCCCCAAAATCTCTGTTTTTCTAAGGATGATTTACTATCTGTTCTCAGATAGAGCTTAAGAAGAGCTATATTATTTCTATATATTTAACAGCCTGACCTTTTCAGATTAAAGTCAGAGGTACTGGCATAAATTCTTGACAGCATAGTGAAGAAAAGATATCAGTACTTTAGAGGCAACATTGCATGTACGTGCTTTCCAGTACCATGCACAATCAGACATGTGAGGAATGTATAGAAAAAAATGGAAATGTTTCCTACTTATCCTAAAGGAATACAGAGTCTGGCTTTTGCTTTTTAAAAAGAAAGATGTTAAGATCTTAAAAGACAAGAATGTGAGAAAAACTTCATCAAAGGGAGACAAACCTTGCTTGTTTGTGATATTCAAAAATGTGAAGAAAGCAAAAAGAACGCTGTGTAACCCTGCCAAGAAAGAACAAAATGATTTTGCATGTAGTTTTAAAACAGATGTAAAAATTTACATCTTTAAAAAAGGGGGAAAATCCTAGCAATAACCTACTCTCTTTACTATCCATTGCACTGTAAAGAAGGAATGTTAATTACTTTTTTTCTTTTCAATAGCAGGAAAGCCCTAATTTCGTCTATGCTGAAAATATGCCCAGACCACAAGTATTTGAAAGCAAGGGAACACCTGCAAGTCAAGCAAGAATGAAATGGAGACTGCCAAAGCCTGTAATTTTCTTTACTTGGTTCTTTGCTGTGAAATGCATCAGGGGTGTTATCAGATCATTCACTGATATGAAAAAGAGGTACTCACAAATTTCCCTGTCACAAACATAGTTTCTGATCTGAAATCTACTGTGGCCAAGAGAAAGATTATCACTTACTTCAGTGGCAAACTATTTGAGGTCTAACATGTTGTTAAACTTAGTACAGTAACATCAATATAATCTCTCAAAAAAATTAAAACTCTTAATTTTATATAAATAAATATAAATTGATGTAAATTTTGGATGCATTTGCACCTACCTATGTATTTCATGGCAAGTTTTAAGCACCACTTTTTTCTAATTCAGTTCCTTTAGACCTATTATCAAAATTACTACTGTCAGGAAATTAATTGTTTTTTAATATAAAACACCAACTGCCTTTCACTTTCAATTTCTGCTTTTTTCTTTTTTTATTTGCATTCATTTAGAAATTATTACATTCAGTGTGACAATACAAATTTCATATATTTTCCAGTTGAAAATTTAAGTGAAAACTGTGTGTTTTGATGACTTCTGTTGAATTGGATAAAACAACAGACTTTGATCAATCTGCCTCTGTTTTACCATTCCTAAAAGTACTCTGTCCAGGTTTAATGATGTTGACTTGCTAAGGATATATTTATAGCAATATAAGTGCAATATTTCTATGTCTCTCTAAAGCTGAATAAATTAAACACAGGGAAAGTTGTTTTTCTGCTATTGCTATGTATAGTCAAAATTTATGCTACATGTGGCTCAATTTTCAACCTGCCTAACACTACATATGGAACACTAGCACATGATTTACTCATGCTGGGAGATTCCATCAGAACAGTCATGAGTGCCCATGAACTTTCCAGTAAATTCCATAAATTAGACACTTAAACATGTTGTGGACCTTCATCTCTTTCTCACTTTGTACATGTAAGTTTGGAGGAACCTTATCTTAAATTTCTTATGTAGTGATATATCTCAGCATTTTTTTTTTGTCTTTATAAATATTGCTGGAATTTAGGAAAATTAATTTTATAAGTTGGGCTAGAAAGAGAAAATAAATTGGATATCTGGAAATTCACTTTAGCCTGAAAAACCTGGTCTTGCTAGACATCTGCTACAGTTAG
>NW_008237222.1:1401061-1431800 GCF_000691975.1 Corvus brachyrhynchos | reverse complement strand
GCTTTGAGGAACATTCAGAATATTAAAATTCATGTTGTAAAACATCTTATGAAATAACATCTCTGTTCCTGTTAAAAAAGAAGGGAGTTAGCATCCCACAGCTACAGCTGACCTTCCTAAATGACTAAATACTCTTTAGTTTGCCAGGATGCTATACTGAAAATCTCAAGCTAAGGCCCAAATTGCCTTCAACAAAGTCATATTTCCTCTCCAGAAGTTAATTTTAAAAACCATTCTGAAAATCAGAACTCATGTATTCTACATATTTTTTTTTAATTTATGTTCAGAAAGAAAATATCTTTTTAAACTTTGCTCAGTTTTCATCTGTATCTGAGTATCTACATGACCAAATGGAAAGATCACAAATCAAGATCACAAATCAAGTAGCTGAATGACTTTACACTAGAAAATCACCCAGCATTCTCTAAGATTGTTATCCCGCCCCCCCACACCCCCCTGAGGTGGGGAAACTTGGAAGTCTTGAAAAAACTTTGGCATTTGTCACCAAATAGCCACATGTTAACTGGATTATGTAGATATTCACCAAAACTGCAACATGAGCACATCTTGGGTGAGACCTGATCACTGTACCCCTTTTTTCTACCAGTACACCTGATTCCCACATCAAACATTTTATGCAAATTCTCTGACTTAGATTTTCTTATAATAGTGATGAATAGAACTCAGTAATAATAAAGTCCAGGCTGCTATGGTATTTATTCCCAATAAGAAAGGCAGTTTTCTGCTAGTAATGCCCAATTTGACAGGACTGAGAAGAAATTATGAATTTGGAAGCATGTCACAGACTTTTTTTGGCCCTAACAATTATTTATTTTTCTTTATTACATTCTTCAGCCTAGAAAACATTCAAAAGGGACAAATAACAACACACATGCACACACACACGCACACATACAGAAACAGAGTGGGGCTCCATCAAAGAGAAAAGGTACAAATAAACTAAACAGGAGCAATTTGAAATGTTTTAAAATGAAAATTCCAGAAGGGTGTAAACTTGATAGACTCCTGGTGAGATAAAGAAATAAGATTGAGTTGAAAGTTTACAGTACCAAACATCATTAGGAAAAAGCTTTGCAATTTTAGTAATGCAATTCAAGAAGAATATGCTTAGGCAAACACATGGCAGATAATGAAGGTGACAGCTTTTGCCAGATACCCGTGATTTACCTTTGTCAGAAGTTTTATTAATCCCAGCACCTTCGCTACCACATCTACACTGATACAGTTTGCAGCTTTGAAAACTGGAAATCTGGAAGAACTGACTGCAGGAATTTTTGAGGTATTTTATTTCTCAGAGTAATTAGTGCTCTTGGAAAAACTAATCTTTAGTGAATCCCCTGTGGTGTGGTCTTTTTTAAGCTGAAATAGTGCCTTCATTGATATTCTAGTAGCACAGAAAATTTATCTATTTACTTATTTACTCTAGGCAAAATTACTTTTTTGTTGTTAATCCTCGTGGCCTACTGAAGGCTTCTCTAATGGAGGAAAAGTTATGTGTTTGAGGGGATCTTTCTGCAATGAAAGTATCATTTTTTGTCCATTAGGACTGACTGATAATGGGTGATTATTTCTCCATTGCAACATAGCATTTCTTCCCCCTTTTTTGTTTTTCTGAGTGTCTGCTGACATGGAAACAGCCATGTGAAAAATAGGCACTTTTATGTATTCTTGTGGCTTTCATTCATGATTATATTCCTCATGTGCAGCTCCAGAGATGCAGATGGGTGCCGTGCAGACTGCAGCAAGGGGCACAGGACATCCTGCTCATTTTGTCCTGCTCAGCAGCAGTTACACCCTCCCAAAGTGTTTTCAGATCATTGTCAACTGCATTACAGGCATTTTCTTAAAGGGAGTTTTTAATCTGTATTACTGTGACTCTCTTATAATGTTTGTCGTAATGCCTAGAAATAATATTCCTAACTGTTAAGGATTAATTTCATTTTTGTAATGAATAGACTTAACACTGGCATTAAAAAGAGTGTTAAAAGAGTATGAGGATTACATAGACAAATTTAATCTCTTTGCTGAATAATTTGGTGATTATTGTGCTGATAAAAGAGCACCTTAGATCCTAACATCCACATTTTATATCCTATACTGCTTTCCTAGGTCACATTGCATGGTTTCCTAATGCTCCTGCTGTGAGAGTTTTGACACTGAGAAGCCATGTGTGGGAAGTGTGCTTGTCAGAGAGACACTTTGAGATGCTCTTTTTTTTGAAACCCACCTGCCTTGTCGTGTGCTTGGTATAGACCCATGCTGTTTTGAAGAGGCAACAAGGAATCTTTATTATCTGTCTACTGTTATGCTTATGTGTTTCTTCATATGAAACTGCAGTTGTGCTAAGAAGATTACATCTGTGCTGAATTCAGTTCTGTCCTCTAAGAAGCGTTTACAGAATGAACAAGGGTGATAAAATTCATAGAGCTGGGAAGCTACTTCTCAGGTTATCAGCTATTTTATAATCTGAATGATATGAAAATCACACAAATCTCTCTTGTGATAACCCAATCCATCTTGTACCACTGATTGAAGTACACATGTATCTAGATAATTATATGGTACAGCGAACACCGGAAGTTTTTGTTAGCTGAACTGGAACTTGATGAAAAAGTGCAGAACTGGAGCTTGCTGAAAAGCAATCACTAATTTGCCAGGAAATATGATTTATTCCAGCAATTAGTGGTGTTTCAGAATTGTCATCAAATTCCATGTGTTGTCTGATCAGAAAGGGTGATGGTAAGAGGATAAAGACTGTTCAGAAGGAGCTACCTACTGTCCTTCAAGGACTCATTGTTTTCTTCAGAAGAGTTTTCTGTTTGGGACATAAACATGGTAATGTAACCCTGAGTGGGTTCAATGATGTTCCTCCAAAGTTTACCAGTCCAGAAGAAAAGTATATTAATTGCACGTAGAAAAAGCCTAAAACCTTGCCCTATTAGGGTCATCCCTTTTTCAAATATGTTAACAGTGCTGGCACCAGAGATTTTGCACAGTGTTTGTGTATTTTTAGTATATTAAACACACATGCCCACACACACACACAGATATATATATAATATATATAGATATATAGATATATATATAGACATATATATGTATTTGAATCCAATCACAGTTTTGCAGACTAAAGCAACAGTAGCAGGCCATGGGGACTAGATGAAACACATAAAGTTTGAAGCAGAATTTTCTTCTCCTTCTAGGCAGGTGTGAGTCATGACACAAACTGGAATAAAATACCCTCCCATGGGAATCAAATGTCATGCTTTTTATCCTCAGGTGGTATAAATAGCATAAATCAATATAGTAGTGCCAATTTACATAAATTTCTACACAGAATTTGGCTAAATGACAACTCACAAGGATATGATAACATTCTGCAAGTATTTGAAGGCCATAAACACTAAGCAGGGGGACAAATGATTTAGGGTGGCATAAGGAGATGTAATTAGGAGCAATGGGAGGAAATTAAGGGAGGAAAAAATTAGGCTGAATATCAGAAACAATTTTCTGACAGTGAGATGTATTAGACTCTGGAAAATAAGTCTCCCAATGGACATTCCATTGCTCAAGATGTTTAGACTAGACAAAGTACTAATGCATATCCAACAGGGACTAATTTTGCAATGTATGGTGTGTAGACAAGAAACCAGAGACATTTAATGGGGTAAAAAGAATTCTGCACTAAGAAAAAAAAAAACCAAATAAATATTTTCTTTTATCACTTTCAACAAATGCAGTAACATTTCTGTATCTTTTACATATGTGCATTTATACATGGAAACATATATAGAGAAACATTATTTTTCTTTTTTTTGTCTGTGCTACATTTTCTACTATTTAATTTTTCTTTTAACACAGGAAAAAATCCCATATATTTAATTTTTTTATTATACAAAATTTCACTCTTTTGTGTGTTGTAGAACCGGATATCCTTCTGGAACTGTTTAAGTACTTTTGTAGAAGTTGATTGTGGTATAATTTTTATTATGAAAATAGTTAGAAAATTGTTCTCAAATCATTAAAATATCTAATTTTAAAAATTTTACAATAAATGGCTGAGTTCTTGTTTTTTTCTGCATCTAGCTGGCCTTTAATCACTGGTAGAAATGTTTCCAAACTAATGTTTGCAAGACTGATTACAGGAAAAACATTTCAAAACTCTGTATCTTTACATTTTTTAGACAAATCAGAGATAAATATTGGGATATATCTCATTTTACTGTGGATGATGTCATCTAAGTAAATAGAATGTGCTCTCAAAGTTATTAGGTTACACATGATTCCATGAAATGCAAATGTGAAGCACACTCTGGCATCCCAGTCTATTTGGCTGCTGAATATCTAGAAGGCAACTTACAAAAGAAAAATATGCAAAACAGCTACCTCTAAAAAAGAAATCCGTGAGGTGTCAGTAAATAAACAACTCCAGGACCTATATATACAGCTTGTTTTACTGAGCACTGTATTGATGCAAGTGACAGAAGAGAAGCAGATGCATGATTGAGCTCACCAAAGAGAAAAAAATTACCTGAGTTGGAAAGGTATAAAACTATAAAATAATGATGATGATGATGATGATGATGATGATAATAATATATATTTTGAAAGCGCTTTGGTAACAAATAGTTCTTTTTTACTGAGGAGCATGTATAACCCCAGCATTTCAGAAGTTGTCAGGTTTTTTATTATCTACTTGTTTCCTCAGTTTCCTCCTCACCTGTTTGGCAAATTCCATTATACATATTCAGATGCTTAATATAGCTGAAAGTTATAAATTTCCTTATCCTCTTTTTTCGGCATTTCTCCAAACTTAAAGTAGACCCATATAACTGACATGACAGAGGGAAATACAGAGAACACAGAGACTTTTTAGCCACTTGTTCTGTCTACTACTGCTTTAGTTTTTCTGCAAAGAAAAATGTCTGGGGAAAATTGCATTGCAACATGGCCAGATGACCCATCTCTATTTTTGAAAACATTTTCATCATTTTCAAGAAAAAAAATCACTTCACCAGGAGTCATGTGAGAAATACAATCTTGAGCACCTCTCAAAAAAAAAAAACCAAGAAAAAAGCTTGTTGCAGTTTTGAATAACAAGATAAGTAGTTTCAACTGTTAAAACTGCAGTATATTCAAAAGCATGGTTTATAGTATAAAAAGATCAGTTCACACTACCACAGTCCCAATTTCACCAAAATCCACCATCACTAAAGTATCTGCATAACTGTAGGAAATGTGCAGTTGGAAATTTGCACAGACATCAGTCTAAATCCTTGAGATTCAGAAGAAACAACCAGCTAACTTCCAAAGGAAATGAAATTGACGTTTAACACTTTTAAACTGCATTTTGATAACATTGTGGAGAGTTTACATATTTGTGGGTTTTGCCTGAGTGACTTCACGTGTTCAAGTTGTCATTACTATGCAGCAGTAGTAACAAAAAACATTGTGCTTCAAGTATTGTAACATAAAGAATCTGCTTTTATACCACGGGAATGATAGACACTCTTGGTTATATTAACACTAATTCTCAAGTGATGACAACTTCAAGTTTATATCTTGCAATCTTTATTTAGGTAAGTCAAAGTATTCTGAGAAAAGAGAAAATCACACCAATACATTTATTTTATTATTTTAACACCACTTAGAGTTGAAAGCTCTGTGATTTTTTTACACTATAATTGATTTCCTACGTAGAAACACTATTTATTCATCTTCACAGGACACTCAATATAGAGTGGATAAAATATATTGGATTTAATTGGAAGCCAGATAGAGAAACATGCTTTTTACTAGCCATATAATAAGTCATCATGTCTTATAGGTGTTAAAGTTTTCTCTAAATTTTATTCTATCAGAAAAAAAAATTATTGCTTTACTCTCTTTAGATCTTACTATATGTCAACAAAAGAGTAAAAAATTTAAATATATTTCTTGGATAAGAGTGTGTTATGGAGCCATTTATACTGTTTGTGCAGCCAATTGTGATACGGCTAAAACTAGTTTTGACAGACCACATGACCTGTCTTCAACTCTCTGTGATGGGAATTTTATGTTAAAAAGACCATAGTCCTTTGAAGAGATCAGGTTGTTTACACAGACACTTCTCAAAACTCGACTTCTGAATATCACGTTTGTTTCTCTTCCTTTGCTGGAATTACCTCAGAAAATTAAGATAATTTTAAAAATAAATCTATTTTAAAACAACAAAGGATACTTCTAAATAGAATAATATTTTTTGCTTATTCTCATGCTAAATTTTAACTTTTTATTTTAAAAAAATTGTTGCTTGTAATTTACTAATTAAAGCACTTCAAAGCAGATTGAAATCGTATAAGAGCTATCGTTGGTTTTGATTGCTGTAAGTATATAACTCAAACATTTGACAGACTCATGAGAAAGGCTTGAATGATAGCTAGTAAACAGTACAGAGTCACTGTATTCAGAACCTACACAGGGGATAACCCCATAATATGATATCATCATGGTTGATGCAATGCAACCTGATTAAGCAAAAACAACTTTGTGATTATCTTTGTTTCAGAGGAGATTGATACCCATTTTTAATTTCATTTCTGATCTTTTTCAGACCTCTCAGAATTCAGGAGCTCTATTTACAAAATAGGGGATGTTACAGAAGAACACTTTGTGGTGACAGCACGTAACGCCTTTAAAGTTGGTAAGATTCCCTTAACCTTGATAGCTGTAGGCCAGTGATGACTTTCTGTTGTCCTAAGAGGGATTTCATAGCCATATGTGCCATTATGACATTAAGGACTGGTGTGTGCTGTTGATTTCCATTTCTATAACTGGATCTCCTGGATCTCCTGATCATACTCCAAAATGTGTTCACCCTAGAGATAAAGTGGACAAAATTTCTTCACCCTGAAAAAATGTATTCTTAACTTAAATGTGCTTGCCTCAGATCATTTAAAGTTAATACACCAGTAAAGACAGCAATTTTAATTGCTCCAGCTGAGCTATGGGCTCTCTTTGAACCAAAACTGGTGGAGTAAGTAAACTGCTTTGCAGACATCCTTCACATTGCATACTGTCATTTGTTGTACAGAGTCATTGCAGGCATTGGAAAGTTTTAAGGGCTTAACTCAACCAAAGATTGAGATAACTTGTCTGACTGCTGCATTAGACGGATTTTATTTACTTGGGTTAGTGAAGCTGGGTTAGAAAAACACTCTTTTTCCTACAGACATGCCCTTTCTCTGTTTTCCTAAGTGAAGAATTTTCAAAGGTTTCTGGAGTTCAGAAAAGAGTTTGAATGTGCAAACAACAAAATCTTTTTAAGAACACAGTGAAAAATAAATCCCCACAGCTGCTGCCATGCAGGATGTTCTGAATCTAATGAGTCTGAATAAGTTAGCTTTTGAAAAGCTGCAGTCTATCTTGCAGCTTTTCAGGCTCACTTGGTGACCGACATTTTGGCAGGACTTGAGCTGTGGTTCAGTGACAGCAAACGGTTTGCCTCCATAACCAATTGACAATGGAAACCTTTGGATTTTTCTCGTTTCCTGTTTTAGTTTTTTTGTTTAAATTTTAAAATTTAGAATTTTCTAGAAGATAAAAAAATATTATAAATGTCATAAGTGACTAGAATTCTTAGAAAACTTAAAATAAACATGATATAATATCAATTAAGTACTTAAAACACCTCATTTACATGCTGCAATGGTTTGAGGGTTTGGGATGTCTATTTTGAGACAGTATCTATAGAAAAGGTGTTGCATAAATGTACTATGAATTTTATGATTTCAAACAACACAGCATACAATAACTAAAGAATTCATACATACTTTGGAGTGAGTAAAACCATATTAATATTTAATCTGTTCTTTCATTTCTACTACAGTTGTATTAGGATTCTGCGCATTCTTGAACTGTCATGGAATTTTCTACAGAACTTATCCCTTCAGGAGAGACTTCTATCCGGGGTTTTTATCTCCCTTTGACACTTCATCTGAAAAACCCAAGTCCAGAGTAGAGTGTCATCCTTCTGGATTTACAGATAGAGACTGTAAGAATAGTTTTAGGAGGCGTGACTTTCTAAAATCATGTCACTCAAAATGCCACAAAATCTTTAATACCATACTCACAGAATCTGGCATCTTTCCAATGCATTATAGAATTCAAGACTTTAAAGAGGGAAACAATCATTTTGCAGCAATAAGACACCTGACACTATAAGTTTTTTTTGTCTACTGGGAAATTCCTGTAGATGTTTTTTCTTTTACATAATTACATGCTGCTGACAAGGTGGTGGCAGTTACAAATGCTGTAGTAACCCACTGCATTATCCCTGGGGAAGACAAGCAATTTCTATTTGAAGAGCACACACTCCTGAAACAATCAAATGTCTCCCCCTGAGATTTGAAATGGTTGTATCTGCTGCAACATGGCAGGTTGCTTCCCCCAGGGGCACACACAGCCTGGAGACTGCTGTTGTCATCTCAGTGGAATCTGCTAACAGAAGAATTAAGAGGAGCAGTCTGGCTTGTGCCTGGTTGAATTCACTTACTGCACTAAGCCTAGACTTGGTTAACATCCAGTTTGGATGCCATACATCTCCAAATTACACTATTGGATATTGAACTACGTTTTCCTGAAACAGCTTCTCCTTTTTTCCCTTTCAACATAACATCTTTACTGCAGAGACCTAGTTTTTTTAACTTTCTTCTCTTAGTTATTTCCTTATTTATCTTTCTTCTGGAGATATCTGGGACTTACAGTATGAATTATTAACCTTAATGCTTTATTCCTCTGGAGCTCTTGATAGGTTTTGTACCTTTTAAAAACCAACACCGGATGAGAACCTGTCATATTTATTTTCCCAAGGATTCTCTTTCAAAGACAGCAAGAGATACTTTATCATCTTTCTCTCTCTTTTCCGCTGAACTGGAGTAAATTTGGTGGCAGCAGTGAGGAAGGCAAGTTAATGAAGTAAACTTCTGTTTATTTCTGGGTTACTAGAAGAGTTAATTTATTACTTATAATATTAATTCAGTGTGGATTTGAAACAACTCCATATGCCATAGCTAATGAAACTGAATTATTATTTTAAAAAGTATTAAATTCTTTCATTTTACCTAACTTAGGGAATGAATAATTCTTAACTGTTTACTGTTATTACAGCACAGGTTCATTGCTCCTAACTTTACCACTTCTGTAACACATGAAAATTATGACAATGCCTGCCTAGTACCACTTCTTTAGTGAGAGAACAGACAACAGAGCTCTTGATTGGCTTTGATGGGTAGGTAGCATTGAAGGCAAAGCTTTGATTTCAATACCTTGAAGATGAGGAACTGAGAATTCATCTTCTAAGGATCTAATATTTTTCAGTTATATCTATTTGCATTTCTCATTTTATAGTCTAAATTTGTAAGTGGAACATGCTCAATACAGAGTCACTTTGGGTTGTATGAATTTTACATTGAGATTTTTTTTCAATAAAGTTATCAAAGTTTGATATCAAGAGACTTCAAAGTGATTCAGGCATGCATCCTTATTTTTTAATATAATCAGGTTTTAATTGGGCTCAACAAAAACCTAAAGGTTTATTTCAGGTTTGAAATACTTATCTGTATGGTTCTACCTACTACTGGACCTGCAAAATAAATAATCTGATTTTCCCCATAGGGCTTTAGACTATGAGGCCTTGTTCACCTCTTGATCTACAGCAGTCTTTGATGCTCTTTACAGGGTACACGGTCCTTGGAGTGAATATTTTTTAAAATTATGTTTCTGTTTCCTTCATCTTACATTGAAGATATACTGTAAATCCCAGCAGTTTCTAGGCTGTATCAGCTGCTTATAAATGAAAAATATGGTACATTAGAAATACTAGTTCATCCTTCAGCTTCATTTGAATACCTGGTACAGTGTCTTTGAAACCACTAAAATGAACCTATGAAAAAAACTAAACGCAACCCCCAATATATTGTTTAAATTCCATATTAATTTGAAGATTAAATATGTGAAATATTTGAGTTTTTCTCTAGGTGTCTATCAGATTTGTGCAAATTTAGCTGTGGAATCAAATGCATGTATTTTCCTTGCAATAAAGACAAGAGATCTTAAATTTTTTTAGGCAAATTCATGTACTGAAGGGCTAAAGAAGTCTCTTCATTTTAAACAAGACATTTAATCTCTTCTAATTAGCCTGCCATTCCCAATAAATATGAATTCATCAGCCTGCATTGTTTACTCAAATCTCTTCCCTAATCACTGGAAGTAGATGATGAGAGTCACAGGAACACAGGCTTTGCCAGCCCCCAGCAAAGGTAAGTGGTGACTCCAGTGAGACACTTACACTAGAATTTGTGCTCCAGCACCACTGCGTTATTAAACTCATGGAAAAGTGCTGGTGTATATGTGTACAAAATATCTCTCATTTCTACAATGTTATTTATTTCTTTATTTGTGGAATCACTGTCCAACATGGAGTGTTCTGGTGCAGAAGAGATTTTAATTCTGTCACGTTCTGCACAAATGCAGAACGGTGTCATCCCAAACAAGGGAGATCAGAAGGAACATACATGGGAATGCTGGAAAGCAAAATGGAGTTGGTTAGCATGAAATGTAGTGCCTTCTGTGAAGCAGAGCATAAATTTTTATTTGCAACCAAAATGTTAAAGAAAATATTTGAAGTAGGCTTTTTGGAGTATTTGCAGCATGACAGATAGGACAAGATGTATTCTATTGTTGTGTCCTGCTTTGACCTAGAAGAAGCCTGTCTAATCCAGTAATTTTATCTTTACCTGTCTTTTAATGTTCTTTTGCACTTTTTATTGTGCTAAATCACTTTCTAACAGAAGACTGATTAGTATTACGCCATTATCAACAACAAAATGTTTGCCACAATTAATATACTTTGAATATATTAACATATATTAACATATTTTGAAATGTACAAAGATTTATTTCCTTTGATTTTTTTTTCCAAATCACTAGCAGAACTCAAGTAAAATCACCCACCAGAAATTATGGAGTGGAAAGCAAAAGCCAAAACTTCTACTGAGCCCTGTGGGTCATGGAGAGATATTTTTATTGATGAATTCAAACTCTAAGACTTTATTTCCCATCCTTAATTCATTTACAGGGAAATAAAATGTGAAACTTCAGTAGTTTCTTGCAGATGAGGTCTGTTTGTTCAAGAACACTGTTACAAAATTCACAAAGCAATGCATTTGCTTAATAAGGGATAAGAAATTTAAACCAGATATACAACAACATTCTTTTGTCTTTTATCAAGGTGGGTGTCTGTCGCTCTTTGAAATTCGAGCTCTCAGAAACAACAACTCCAGTAAGGCAGTTATAATATGCAGCTTGTTGTGAGATTTCAGTTCTGATTGTTGTAAAGTTACTAAGTAAAAGAACAGGAAAACACAGTGTAAAAAGCAAAAAAACCACTAATATTAGAATACCTTCTATTTTTTATCTCTTTTGTTTGCAAAGACATAGAACCCTGCTTTTTGCTGTGTGGAAACAGAAATATTATCCTGTGGGCTCTTTAAATTGCTGATGAAGCAGAGGCTGCTTCATCTCCTCTCAGCAGTATCTCAAATCATATGAGCAGAATTTCATTAGCAGTTGATAAAAATTTGACATTTTTGATCTGTTTTAGGCTCTCAGTCTCCATGAATGAAATAGATAATGGGTGATCTAATTAATATACAATGAGAAACAGCCAGTCATTTTGCTCAACCTCAGCTCTTGTTGTAAACTAAATCAAATAACTATGATCCAAAGTTATCTTGGAGCTGTTGGTTATTTTGAAAGAATGGGTTTCCGGATTTCTTTAAGATAGCAGCTCAATTTGCAAGTAGAATTAGAAATCCATGAAAAATAATAATTATTTGGAACACATTCCAAGTTTGAAGACACTGAAAAAGCTGATGTGCATGCAAAACTGATCAAAATGCTTCCTTCCTTGTGGGGAACCTTGTTGCAATCTCCAACTTCCTTGTGCAGATTAGGGTTCTGTCTTTATTAGTTTAGTAGTCATAATGCACAGTGACATTGACACTGTACTAAAGAGGTGGGCTTGGTTGTGGTTTTTTTCAAAACTGTTTCAACACAGAAGACAACAAATTAGACAGTTACATCTGTCTATGTAGTTGTGTAGAGGTAATTTTATCACCAAATTTTCATGGTTTCAAAGGATTCTAGATTTCACCTTACTCTCAAATTAATCTTTTTTTTTATTATTTTTATTTTTACAAAGGGGAAGGATCAAAATCTCAGTGTAGGAGAATGAAGCTGCAGATCCCAAAGATTAAATTATAGCATTGTTCCATTTTATCTGAGGAGAGCTTTTCTTATCCATGGTGATTGCTTTGTGTCATAGAAACTCAATCACAATAAAAGGTAAAAATTGTAAAAATCCAAATACATCAAATTTCAGTTCAGTACTCTTAAGCTCAAGATTATCTTTCTCCTATCAGGAGACTTGATTTGATATTTTTTGTTTAAGTTATTCTATTTGTGCAGAGTAATATAGATATCCCATTTCTGGAAAGATCTAGACTTGAGGGGGTTTTTTGAGATTTTAATTAATCTGGGGACATCTGCATTAATTTGAAGTAGAAACACTAGTGATACCACATTGGTCAGAGCAGCAATTCATTATATCTTGACTTTCAAACCTTCTATCTGACCTAAATACAGTCCAGTTTCTCTCTGACATCCAAAAAAATTGTCTCAGAGTCTTTGTGTCATACATATTCACACATTTCTTTGAATTAATTTTAATAAAAAATTCCACTGCCCCAAAAGTACTCTAGTTATGATTAAATGTAAACACGAAATCACATTTGCAGGATGAGATTATCTCATCCTGCAAAGATATGTTACTTTCTAGGAAAAATTAAGTCTTTTCTTCAAAAATAGGCAACCCAATAATATCAGTCAGACAATTATACCCTTTTATTACACTATCTGTTAACATTAATTTGGTTTATTATTCTTAAACAAACCAAGACTAAACATGCAACAAATATATCTGCAGGTTTGTGATGCACAGAAGTATGGCAAAGTTGAAAACGAAACAGAACAAAATAGATTATTGAATTTATTCTTAATTGATAAGATATCAGGTCTTTATATTGATAAAATTTTAAGCCAGACCCACAAAATAAAAACTATATTTCATTAAACTCATATGCTCCCTGTGGCCCATAATAGGCAAATCCTTTGTGTTGTTTGCATTCTCCCTTCAAATTATATATGTCATTGTAGATACTTCAATTCATATCTCCTCTGCAGGTGAAAATTAGCATTGAAACATCCAAGCAATGTTGTTTATATAGACTGAAGAACTGACATTAACTTTTAGTTTCTGAACTGAGCACAAATTTGACAACACATTTGTTATGCACGTGTACATGACAGATAAAAAGGGAACATTTTGTTGCTTCCGCTGTTACACTGGATTGCTATAGTGAACAATTGAAAATATCATTTTCTTTCATCTGAAGTTCAACTTCAATAAATAAATTGTGAAGAAAAATCATAAAGAGATCAAGCTTCTGAGATATTATCATGCATATGTTTTTTAAAAATTACATAAAATTTTGTTGATAAACTACAGACACATTTTAATATATATTTGAGAATGCAGTATGTTTTTGGTAGATTTTTCTTTAGTTGCAGTAGCCCTGTCTCAAAGATGAAACATGTGAGACTGTAGGGTAATTTCATAGTTTTTAACTGCACTAATATCTTGGTGATGGGTTCTCAGCAATGAGCAATTTCTCCTTGTTTTACCTTTTCTTTTGGGTATTGGAGAAAAGCAATAATTATTAACAATGATTCATTTAATCAGGGAACTCTGATTAAATTCTTCATCATTTTAGTGTCCTTCAGGTTTAAATGAATTTTTGGATTTATGCCAAAAACATGAGGCCCACACTAACTTATGAGGAACTTGTTTAGCCCATCACACAATTGGAGTAATAAAAGAAAATAAATAAGCAATCAAATAAACTTTTTTCTGAGGAGATTTATACTAAAAACAAAATAAATCCTTAGTTACAGAAATAACTGTAATTTGTAGTAATTTACAGCTGCACAACTAAGAAAAGAACATGGGTTATTGCAGGTCTTACTAGTTTTTATTAGGACATCACCTAGAGGCCAATAAACAGTGAAACTTGATTATGCTAGGCAATCGAAGTTAATTTCCTTTCATAGAGTATTGATCACAAATTAACATTAAGTGCACAGAATTTGGGACATCCTTAGTATCACCAAGATAAAAAATGCCAGAAAGAATGAAGGAATCTCCCAATTTTTTAAACTTTTTTTTTTCAAGATGTACTTGTTAATGAAAGCTAAAATCCATGGAGAAAGGAGGGAAGGTAAGGAGCAGGGTTGTAGGCATGAAACAGATAAAAAGGAAATCTGGAGAAGAAACAAATAGATTGTAGATGACAAGGAAGACTTTCTAGGAAGCACCTCCAAGCCCTGATCAGAGAATGCCTTTCATTACTACAGGAACAGGCAGGTCTCTGACCACCCAGCCAACATTAGAATTGCTCCTTATGCAGCAACTCCTCATACAGGCCCTATGAGTAGTTTGTCCCAATAGCCGCAGCTTTAAAAAAAAGTCATGAAAACTGTCACCGATGCAATGTAACATCACAGGTATATTTGTGGCTTTAGAAAGAACCATGTTGTATAAATGAATACCATTGTCATTTATTCCTTCTGTAGTTTATTATGTTGGCTAGGTGATTTCAGTCTTGGTTTATTTTTTTCTTTGACTTTTTATGCATCAAAGCTACTTTCTCATAGAACTGTGCTAAGGTGATTTCTGTATTTATTGCAATAGTGATGAATGCGAGAGAGAGAAAGTGCTTGTTTATGACACTATAGATTTTCCCTTTTTCAGAAAAAACTTTTCATCTTGCACTTCTGAGGTTTTGAGTACCAAAAAAAAAAAAAAAAAGTCTTCTAATGTTTTGGATTCAAGGTAAAAACAATACACTTTTATTTAGCTCCAGGACATGATCAGGCAATCCTTCACATCCATTCTCCTTTCTCTTCCTATCTAATTATCCTAGCACTAAAATATATCTTCATTTGTGTTTCTTCTGTTAGATAATACTAGAAGTGAAATCAAATTGAAGATTCATTTAAAGTAATCCCATAATCACATCAGGCCTCAAACTCATAAAGTCTGGGAAAATTCAGGAAGTCATTGATATAATTTTTATGTAGTACAGACTGTCTTCAAGGTTCATTTTTTCCTCACTTTAGAAAGAAAGTATTGAAATTATTGTATTGTGGTGCAAGATCTAAAACTACATATTATGTACTGCATACTTATAATGTTTTCTCTAATAAATACTGATTAGAATTAGATTCTTTGAAGTAAATCTAATAAATCACCTGAATGACATCATAACTGATTTGTTTTCGAGTCATTATGTGTAATTGGCTAATGGTATATTTACTCTTGTGCTATTGAATCACCCTCAGGGATAATTCCAGTAAGTCTTGCATCTCAAGAAGAATTTCTCTATAGAGGTAAATTATCTTTATTTTTTTAGTAAAGAACACTAACTAATTATTTTTATTTAAATTCATTTGTAAAGCAGTAAGTCTGTCCTGAGGTCTCACTGCATTTTCAAGTGATGAATTTGATGTTCTCTGATGCCTTGAATTTCCCCCTTGAGCCAAGAAAGGGGATGAGAAAAGGAAATGAAGCCCTGAAATCCAGAGTTCATGAAGTGCAGTATTAAAAACATATGTAGCATATGTAGAGAGGATCTCAGTCAGTGCCCTCTGGTTGCGAATTACTATAAAAGACTAAAATTTTTGTTCAAAAGGAAAAGTATGGACTTAACATACTCAAGGCATAGAAGACTTCTCTGGAAGTGTGGAAGGTAGCAGATACTGGGATTCTATTGTCTGATATGTAGTGATTCTCTGAAAAAGAGTATAGAAGCTATATAAAATGATCTTGCTTAATGCTATCATGTAAGAAGGGAAACACATATTACATATTACAAATTATTTTTTCTTCTCTCTGAATAACTATATTTCACCTATGGATTTGCAGATGTACCTTTAAATACACATTTCTTACTGCTTATCAAAAATTTCAAAATTTTTTTTTTGAAAGTTCATCTAATGGGGAGTTTTGCAGTTTATAAACTCACATTTACTGTGCAATAGACAAATAAACAGGAAAAAAAAGAAAGAAAACCCTAAAAAATTCTTGTTTTTAAAGGAAAAAGAAAAGACATGTTTACTGTTTGAAGAAATCTTGCAGAAGTAGGTGCTTCAAAACCAATCTGCATCTTGTTTCAAAGTAATAATAAGATAAAGACATTTAAATTAAATGTTTAGGAATAAAATAAATATTTAGGACCATGACATTAAGATTCAGAATTACTGGTTTCTGTTAATTAGTTTCCTTCAGTTGGTAGCTTTAGAGAGTTTTATTGGAAATGTGTGATTTTAATTAGGACACAAGACCTTTCTGAAGATTTTATTTATGAGTAAGCAGTAAAATTCATAGTAAGTGGACCACACATTCTACATTGATTTGAGGATATCATTACCTTTGAAATTTATTTTTTTTCCTCATCCTAAAGGCTAACAAGTTCATCTTGGAATTAAATTATCAATTTAGTAAAACAAGTTGCTGTAATTTTATTGCCATAACATTGCTATTCAGTAAAATATGGGGTTTATTCTAAAAATCTATTGCTTTCTACTTGGTTTCACATTGACAAGTACACATCTTTTCCATTTTGTTTCTCTCTCTAGGCTGTTTAAACCAGTAGTGTGAAGTGAAAAATTGAGTTATTGGAACATCTCTTGACTTCAGTGGGGCTGGTAGAGCTTTTGGTTTTCAGGTGAAGGTTGGAATGTAATCATCAGCTGGAGTGGAGGAACAGAAACTGAAAAGGTAAAATTGCGTTAATATGGACAAAAGTCTTTCAGCCTGAGTTGCAAAGATGAATCAAAGCTTTCATCTCAAAGTAAAAAAATCCTTTGTGCCTTGGAAAAATAAGGCTGATGAGAACAGGACAGGAATCAGCTTTTTTAAAGGAGCCGTTCTTTGGACTTTACCAAGGTAAATACTGTGATTATTAGAAACTATGTCAAAGTGGTGAGATGTCCAATGGAACAAGAAAATGTATTTACCATTAATTTCTCTGACTCATCTTTGATACTAAGTGCACAAAACAATAATTGATAAGAATGGTTTGGGAAATTTTAAATTACTAGTGTATAGAGAATCAAGTTGGCAAAAGAACAGCATATAAAGCTGTCCTTAACTTCTAACAACCTATCTCAGTAATGGTTCTGGATGACTGCAGGGCCAGATAAATAAGAAGTACTAAGAATAATGTTTAACCAGATGGTCTTTTGAGACAGTTATGCTGGTAGAGTTTGGCCCACAAATTCGGTTTTGCTCTTGTTGACGTATGGAATTATTCTGTTCCTGAAATATATCTTTGTGACTTCCACAGTGCTAGCCTTTCTATACTCTTTTTTCATCAGGCTGAGAATTTGAAACTGTGGTGATGACAAGGACTTTTTAAAGATGGAGAGGAGGTGGCTGCTTCTTTGAGGCCAGTGGTACTTGGATACATGCCTTCCTTAGGTTCCTAGTAGACTGGCCTTGCTTTGCAGTGAAATGTTGTGTCCCAGCTCCTTGTCACTTGATCTAGGAAGGACAGGTTTATGTTAGATGGATATATGAGCTGGGCTGGGATGTCGGCAGTTAATGGAACTGCACTGTGGTGGTTGTAGTTGGCTAATGTGCCGCTTGATCAGACATCATTGACACACAATCACAAGAGAAGTTGATCTTGGGTAACTTTGCCTAAAGACAGTAACTCTTCTCTGCTTACTGGCAGTTTGAATAAGCCATGCATGTTTTAGTATAATGCTACATGTTATAATATATGGGTGTATTCAGAATTGTTTTGACACTGACTCCAGAAAATAAAAATGCAATAAAGAGGCAGCTGATGCATTACACTTTGTTGGGATGAAAAACATCAGATACCATTAAGTTCTTTTGGCCCAAAATTAATGAAAATCCCTACTTGGTCAAATTCTGTTTCTGTAGTTTGTTTGGGGGTTTTTTTGTCTCCATTGGTAGAATTTTCTGACTGACAGAAAATCATTGTCTATTGAAAGAACAGATAATTGCCGTAATTGTAGTGCATAAAACATATCTCTATATAATTTAAGAAAGGTGTTTGAAACTGTATCAGTACATTAAAAGCAGCAAAAATATTCAAGGCTAATTACTAATGTAGTATCTCGTATATCTTTTTATTTTTGTTCACTTTAATGATGCAGAACTCTGGAGGTCAATTCCTATTCTGCTGTACACTAAAGCTTGCCTCTGCAAATGGAGAAAAATAATTGAAGACCATATAAAGTAAAATCACTGTTCATATAGGCTGTCTATTTCTCATATCTAGGAACTAAGGAAATCATCACTGAGAGCAACCTTCAAGAAATGTGAGATGAAAGAGAAGATTTACATACTTGAAACATCTCTTCTGGTTTTTCTTTATAGTCTCCCTTGAACACACTATAGCAATATGAATAAAATATATTTTAAATGTCTAACTAACCCTGACTTTTTCTATTTCCAATATATTTCTTTGCACTACCAAATAACAAACAAAACATTAGAAGCCCCTGATTCACTCATTTTTAGGTGATCTATGATGCAATTTGTAAGTCCTTACAAATTTTTTTCTCAGTAAGCACTATAAACAACTCAATTTTTTGAATATGCTTCACAGATAATATATTCAGGTTTGATTTATTTTATGAAGGTGGTATAGAAGCAAAACATACCTAGGAGGTACAAGAAAAAGTAGGACTTATTCTGTTAGAAGTAACCAAATCATCACTTTTTACACCACTCTAGTTTCTTATTTTAATAAAGAAGTGAAATTACAACAGAATTGGTTGCATTGCTCTTTTCAGTTCACTTCACTGAATTTCCTACTGATAAAAAGATAGTCCTATAACCATGAGGACAAAAATCTCATTCAATATCTATTATTTATCCAAAGTCAGAGCTAGTGACAGGCCACTTTATATTTTATATTTCCTTCCATGTCCAGGCATAGAATCCAAGCATAACCTGGATGTTTCTATCTGCTAATTGTTTCATATCAGAAGACAGGCATAAAATGATAACTCAAAGTATCCTTACACTGCTTCTGCCAAGATTGCAGGTTTTATACACTTACTGTCAATATTTTCCCCGTACTCCTTCCCTGGCCAAATAAAGTCTGTGGCTCTGTAGTTCAGATTTTAAGGAAAGGTGGGACCATTGTATTTGGATATGCTTTATTTTAATTGAGGAATAAAATAATGGGATTATCATTCAGAAAATTAAATTACAGAAAGGACCTCTTCTGTCTGGTATTTTGTGAGAAGCAATGGACTGGGCCAATGGTATTTCAGTCCTTGGTGTGACAGGTAACTGATATCACTGAAGTGTGAAAAAAAGCTCAGAAAAATGCCAGGATATAATACTATAAGCTAACATGCACATTTGGGGATTTAACTCAAAATTTAATTTGTCTGCTGAAGAAAAGCACTGTTCACTCTGAAATAGTGCACTTAGGTGCTTCTCAGCAAATCAGTAAATGCTTAATGAGTATAGAAAATTCTCTAAAGTGTGGTTTTTACACAGTGAGTTATTCCAACTCTGTATCTAAATCAGATCCATTCCTAATTTGTTCCTAGATTTGTGTAGGCTACTAAAAGTAGTAGCAGTAGAAGGAACCAAAGAAACTTGAGACTCTTGGGAGGGAAGGGGAAGGGGAAAGGGAGAGAGAAAGGGAAGATAAACTCACAAATTCAAACCCAAAATGACTAAGAGATAATAAGCACTGGAACCTTAAAAGTGGATTTTTTTCATTCATGTTCTTATTTATGTTGAAATCAGTAATGTCAGACACTAGATGAATGCACCTCTCTCTTTGTCTATAAAGTTGTAATTAGTGCAGACAGATTCTTCCTATCCTCTTCTTCAAACCTTGTCTTCAAGTTTCTCAAGTTCAAAGATGCTGTCTTGTTCTCCTAAGCAAAGAAAGAAGCAGAAGACATTTGTAAGAGGACAGCTTGTAAATTCCCAAGGAATTGCTGGGCATCATAATATTATCAAGGAATTAGTGTAAGTCAATTTTGGCACTCAGTCAGATGCTTTTTACTTTGAGAGCTGGCTTCACACTAGCCTTAGGGAATCACAAATGTCAGAAGTGGGCTACAGTATAGCTTTCTTTCCTTTTTAAACAGTGTCCTATGTTAACCTGTCTGGCACATCTGGTAAATTTCAAAAGCAGAAGTAAAAAGGCAGTTGTATGGAGGAAAAATGTGAGAAAGAAATTCAGAAGCACCATTCTTCTTTTTACAGACAGAGAATATCACCAGAGCACAGTTGGTATTTTTCATTATTGAGAACATACAGCAGCTTAGTTTCACCAAGGCTAATTGATTTTCACAGCTGGTGCATGAAAGGCTAAAGATGATATGAAATTTGAAAAGGACTCTTGTCTAGCCCCTGAAGCTTCTGGCATCTGTGGAGACAGCAGAAAATCTTTGGAACTGGAGTTACTAATATATCCAACAATAATGTCAGGTCTCTGGGATATTTAAGATATTCATCAATCTGTCCATACTGCAGGTAGTTACAAGAAGCCATACCCTTGCTCTTAAGAGAATCTCACACATCTCTCACATATTTAATTTCATTTTACTACCAAAAGGTTGAATAGGTTTATATCACATGTGACATAATTATCTACAGAAGGCAACATCTTACTGAATAAGCATGTTTTATTATTTGTTACAGGCAAAACAGATCATGCAGCTGAGACAAGTCTGCTATAGCTTGGAAAGGTTTGTCTGAAAAAGGGTTTGTCTGAAAAGGAAGGGTTTGTCTGAAAAAAAGAAAGTCCACTGTGGAAGGGATTAATCAAGCGCTGCTGTAAAAGTCATTCTTTAATAGCACTTAATCTTATCCAGGATATCAAATTTCTTCATGTGTGGTCAATCTTCCTTACCATTGATAAACAAATCCATGGGATGCACACATTTAGACTGTTGAGGTTTAAGCATGTACCCCAATCTCTTCCTGACTACTAAAGAGTTTTTTTAATTGCCTTTAGATGTTTAAAACCATCTCTCTTGATCCATGTGGTATCAGCATGCAATTCTAATGAGAATAAAGATCTTTTACCTGTTAATTTATAAAAAAGGAAGGACAGATCTCAAACTGCCAAAATGTCTTCAGCTTGTAGCTATGCCATGTCTTCGCATGAGGACCATAATTTAACAAGGTGTCACCTGCTCCATTTTATTGATTAGCAAATGAATCATAATGAATCTTACCCTTTCTCTCTTGGTAATTCGTTACTATGTTTCAACACGAAGCATTTCCTACTTTGAAAATTACTTTCCATAACAATTTAATATATTAATTAATACACATATTTCATGAAAACATCTTAGTCAAGGAAGTTCATATAGTTGTTACAAGCTGCTTATTGAAACCACACAGAATGGCAATTGCTGATTTTGGGTGACCATAGATTTTAGAATGACTGGTTAAGAAAACTTTTCTATGAAATCAATTCCTGAATTAACATACAGCCTCCTCCCCCCCACCCCACTCCATTTCAACACCGTAAGTTAAATTTTGAAGGCAGTGAGAAAGCTCTATAAGGTGTGATATTTGGACTTTGATATTTTGACACAGTAGAGATACAAACTGTCCTGTGAGTCTAGAAGCATCTTAGAATACAAAATATCTAAAACTCCTAACTGTAATATGAACGAGATCTTAAAAAAAAAATTGTGACATACAAAATATCCCTATCTAGAGATGTAAATGTTTAGACAAAAGTTTATAAAATGTCCAGTAACTGAAATGTACCAGTTATTTTGTCATAGAAACATAACATGAATTTTCCATACAGGCACTTCTTTCCAAATATTTTGCCTATTATTTGCAGAAACTCAAGATAGTTTTTTACTAACCACTTCTTTCTTTCACATTGTAGGCAAATATAGCTAAACCTCACCTGTGAGGGGCACTCCCTAGCTGGCTTCTCTTCGTCTTAGACAAAAAAAATCAGATACAGTTTGATGGTGGCAGTGTCAGGAATTTTGAGAATAACATTAGGATTTAGCCTGGATTACACCTCCTGGGACCCAGCGTAAATGTGTGAGATTAACTTTGTGCCATCTGGGGAGTCATCTGGTCCAACAATAAAAGGTGGTCCAGCTGAAATTGAGGAGACTAATTATTATACTTGAGTTACAATTCACAATAATAATGACTTGAGGGAATTTCAGATGATCATTTGGCTGGCACCTTTGTAATAAGGAATCCTGTATTCAGCTGGTGCTTCCCCAAGTTCACCTGACTCACAGCAAGTCTGATATCTAGTAATGACCAGTAACATACTGATGCATCATATCACGGATCAGAAAAAAATTATATATTGTTGCTATGGGAGATGAGGGGAAAGCCTCATAAACTCATTTTGATTAAAGGGAACGGGATAGAGAGAGAACAATCTTGGAGGGAAATAGTTTTTGTATTGGCAAATAAATGAAACAGTTTCTTCTTTCTCTGAGACACAGTGTCAGGTAGAGAGTCCATCATATGCAAAGCAGCAGTAAAGTTACATTTTTAAAAAGGTTTCTAAAGTTGAATTGGGTGGGAAAGGTGAATTTGAGATTGCAAACATTTTGAGTCTGTAAGGCTTGGAATAATAAATGACTGACTTCCTCTTTTCAACAAAGCTGTGCTTTTCTCTCACGCTCCATTTCCTTGCAGCCAATAAACTAATGAAATACCAGTGTCTTTATATTTCTGTGTTGTACAGATGTCCTTTCTCACTTTGTCTCGTCTTGAGGCTAATTTGTCTCTCTGATTATAGGATTATAAGAAAGTTACATTCACACTTGTTTCGTCCCTTTCATTTCTCTTTCTCTCTGTCTATGATGAGAACACTTTTTTTAATTGACACCTAAGAAAAGATATCACAGAGACAATATAAAAAAGGGTTAGAGGACTTTAGACTTTGTCTCAATTGAAATGTCAGACAGACAAGTTAATTACAAGCACATAAAATGAAAGACAATTGACCCTTTGAGGCCCAATAAATAGTTTTACAATTTTGGTTCTTTGATTTTCCCTTCCATCTCCTATTTAACAAGAGATTGTAGTTAGAGATGGTTCCTTGAAAGCAAATGATGGCTGTCAAATGAGACTATTTCTCCTATTAGGCTAGTCCATGTACACAAAGTAGAATTGGAAGGATAATAACACCTGCAGAAAGAAAAATCCATTTAACATTATTTTAAAATATGGAGAGGGAAAAGGTGACACATTCTGTGATTAGAGTTTACCAATGCTGGCAGTCTTACACCTGCAGCTACTGTGCAGCTGAGTTTGGCAATACATAATCTCACATGAATGCACACATCTCTATAGAAATGCGAATGCTGCTACTCACAACAGGACTTTGTTTAGGAGAATAAATATAACTCTTTGACACCATAAATCTGAAACACACTGCTTTGCGAATATGCACAAATTATGCATATTCCACACATGAAGGCTAAAAGGAGTCACTGATAGAGCCAGATGAAGATTCAAGGGATCAAAATTTTAATTTGAATACACATGGAGAATTTGAAGATTTTTATGAGATATAAAGGAAATGTTGCATGATACTATGACATACTTTTAATGCTTGAACTTTCTTTTTTTTTTTTTGACTGACTGACTGACTGACTGATTGACTGACTGAAAACCTGTTTTCCAATCAGTGCTGCTTGAATTGACCTACTATGCTATTAGGACAGAGACAAAAATATTAGTTTTCTTTCTCAGAACTACAGCTTTTCCAAATTTGGCTCAATTTCATTAGCTTAGACTTAGAGGTAAAGTTTATACTACACTGAAAGAGCAATTCCAGAACAAACATTAACTGGGGACACCTTTTCTTTCCCATATTACATCAAGGTGTCTATCTCACAAGTATCCTGTGGATGTCTGGCAATTCATGAAGGTGTTGGAAATCTCAAGTGTGGGGTTCCACAGAAGTGTGGGGCTCCACAGGCTCTACAGAATAGCCTTTGTCTATGTTCCAGCTATATCAGAAGCCATGCTCGTAGATCTGCAGTGTGAAAGGAACTGTGAGTTTAAAGTCATTGATGGGTATATCATCAAAAAATGGCTAATGGATAGTTATTCTGGGAGCATTTCTGACTCCAGTGGTATAACTGTCTCAGAATCATGGAAGAGGTTTCAGAGAGGTACCAACACTGCCAATTGGCAGAAATGGCAAAGTAGAAATTGAAGGAAAATGCCCAGAAAGTTCCTACAGCATGTATTTTCTAAGTTGGTGATTAGCTCTTAACTGTGTTTTGCTATGTCTCTCTCAGCTCTCTCTGTCTGAGAATATAGAATATGCTGATGTTAAAGCTAAAAACAAAATTAGGAGCAGAAACCCTTACCAAAGTGAGTGAAATTCCTCCAACATGTTGCCTTCTATTTTGCATTTACTAAGTGACATGCAGGCACCTCTTTTTTAGCTCATCATAACTGACAGTGGAATGATGAATCTTGAATAAATTCAAGCCACATGGATTTCATTTTCCCCTATACTCTATGCATTCAATAGCATCCAAACTGAGTTTAGGACAGTAAAGTTTTTCACACAATTTATTATGGAGAGAAGAGGACCACTGCCATTCTGGTGTGCGCTCATGTAAGAAATGAAAACTTACACTCTTTTAAGCATCTGAGTTTGGATTGATTTAAGAGAATCTAATGTGATGTAATTTATATGGTGATGCAGTTAGTAAGAAGACTGCAGCAAGAAAATCAAACAGCATAAGAGCATAGAGAGAGCTAATCCGTGCTGCTGTAATTAAGAGAGCAGTATATTATAATCATAAACATCCCTTTAAATAGTTATGTCAGGTCATAAAGAGAGCACCTGAGTTTGTTGCAACATGTACTCACAAAGCAGATGGGACCCTGTCTATTTGGCAACAACCCAATGAAATCTGCTGGTAGGCATTACTGCAGCCTCCACGTTTTTACTGTTAGTTCACCTTCAGCTAGGAAGACACCATTACACAGACGGTAATTAATTCTGGACAGGTCAAAAGGAATTACTGTGAACAGAAGAGAGAAGTGGTCTGGATATCAGGGCTCTGTTTTAAGTTTCTCAGTACCACTGAATCATAGGGATTAGCCATACATAAGCTATATGGGGTACAACCCTCTTGAAGCTCTATACTTCCACAATAGCAATAATTATTGGTACACCAATAATTCAGGTTATTAAACATAATGCCTTGAAATCTTTGGAAAGTTTAAATAAAAAATCTTAACATATTTAATGCTACTTAATAGCACAGGGCTGTTTGGTTATAGTTTTTTGTGGGTTTATTTTTGGTTGGTTGGTTGTTTTCATTGTTTGGATTTTTTTTGTAAAACATCTCTGACTGGTTTTTTTACCTCTATTTCAGCTATAAATCTTAGCTAAACTTCTTCCTAATGCCTACTTGTCCTCCACATCTCCTTATTAACACATCTCTCTGTCACTGTAACCATCACTGGGGCACTGAGAAAAGGACCAGGCATGTCAGCTGTGAACTTTAAGTATCTTTTGATTATAATACAAAGAAGGTGTTTTGGGGTTTTTTCTGTCTTCATGCTGATATCTAGCTGGCCTACTTATCTCACCATCACGTGGAACAAGGCACTAGTTAGTTTTAAATAGCAAAATAGGATTTTATCTAACTACATATGAGCTGCTAGAGATTTTATAATTAAGGTAGAAAAATACAGAAATGTAGCTCCCAAACAGAGCATATAAGCTAATTCCAAACTTTTTTAGTAATGTGACTGTTGACATATTAATAATAATAATCAAAAATGACACCCTAATTCTCAATTCTTCACTAAATCCCATTTGTTGCAATCAGATGCACTCTTGGACTTCAGACAGAAAGAAAGTAGGGATATATTTTAAAACTTTCCCTTTTTAGAATGGTTTTATCCTCATAAAGATACAAGCCAGTGCTTTTACCAGCAAGAGAAATTGTGGAAGAAGATAAAGGCAAGACCTCAAAAGAATTTAAAAACTTCTTTTACCCATCTCCTTGCTAAATAGAGGTCCAGTTTACAAGTCATAAAAAAAGGCAAAAAATATATTTGTGAAACTCTGATCTAAAGACTGTCCTGTTCTCACTCTCTTAGTCACTTGAAGCACCTCTGGAACACAGTACTGAATTGTTTCTTGCAGCTTTGTCTTTTTAATAGAGAATTCTTTAGTGTTCCAAAACTTATACCCTGATACTCTAAAACATTTAGTAAGCCACACACCTTGTGTGCTCATGGTCCTTCATTAAGTCTGAAATATCAAATGTTTGTTAACAGATTTTCTATCCTGTACCACACTGGGCTTTTTCCTCATTGTTAGGTTCTTTGCTTTTCTATTTTCCCTTTAAATAAAGAGCCATCAAATTCTATTAATTAAATGACTAGATAAAAAATACCTCAGAGTATATAAACACGCTAATGTATGCCAAACTGACTTTGCCACAGAGAAAATAAATCAAGACAAATCCCATGGAGAAAATAAGAAAAAATATTACCAAACATTAGTGGAAAAAAAAGGAAAAAAAAACCCCACAGTATGATAATACAGTAGATAGAAAGTAAAATGTTGGAATGTTTTAGGAAAGAAAAAAATTGTCTAATTGTCTTCATGCACAACATGTTACTGCAGATCTGAGAAGTCAAATTTCATTCCTTGGATTGAAAAAACTCACCTTTGAAAAATAGCTTTAAAAGTAAAACAAACCCCTATAAGGCTCAAAGTCTTACATTTTGCTATTACAATACAAATTTACCTAAATTTAAAAGAAAATAATTAACATGGAAATAATTCTAGTGAATATGAAAATTTACTTGGAATAATTTGGCATATGATCTTCGCCAAATGCATGAATCGCCATACAAAAAAAGCCAACCTACTTCAAACCACTGGTAAAACATGAGTCAATGCCACCATGTTCTGTCATAAAAGAGCCTCTTAATTAACAAAGTAAAAAAATGTTATGGCCCATTTTCAATAAAGCAGAAGAAAACAGCCAAAATAAGAATCTTATTTTGCTCAAACACTGACAATCCTTAAGAGAACTCCTGAAGTATGACTGTAAAACTGTCATGAGGTCTGGGCATATTTGTTCTCTTCCTACTTGGGATTGCACACAAACCTGACATTGTGATTCCATCATTAGATGATGTGGCAAGATCTGCTATTCCAGATCTTTAGGTTCTAGGTCTTTGTGGACACTCCTTAATCCAGACCTCAAAAATTCCATTTTCCCACTCATTGCACTCTTTTGATCAGAAAACAGTAATCACGACAAATTGCCCTCTAGCTTTACCTAACTAACAACTAGCAAAAAAATATGAACAGTGCCATCAAATTACTACAGTTTATAATTTGCACTGTGAGCCAAACTGTGAAAGGGGACGTACATGGGTTTCCACTTAATTTGGGAAGTTTATCTTACCTAAATCTGTCCAGCTGTATTGTCTGTGAGAGAGGAAAAGGTGTATTCTCAGCACGAGTTATTCACAATGTCAAATTTTACTAAAGACTAGGAAAAATGTAATTCTTACCAGATTCATATGCTCAGTTAAAGACTACAGGGAAGTTTTCAATTTTTCTTGACCTGACTGCATGCTTGTAGCGTGAAGTATAAACTCTTGTCTGCACTGGGATTTTATTTCAAGCTAACTAACTCAAGAATACACATTTTTATAACTGATGGCAAGGCTTTTGATTGCATGAAGTATACAAGAAAGTGTTGCAAATGTTTCCAAAATGTTTTTTGGAGTGAGGTCCTTGGCACACCAAAAGTATGTAAAACCATAATAGGAGTTCTACAGATCAATCAGAGTTATATTACATAGTAAAACATACAACATTTCAAATTACAGTTATTCGCTAAAGCGTTGAGACTTAGATTTGACGCTCACCATGAAACAATAATAAGATAAAAAAGTGGTCTCGTCTTGCACTGTAATTTCTAATAATAGTCTTATCATGAACATATGCATATAACGATAAGCTACAGGTCAATAATTTATTCCAATTTTATTTTTCTACTAGTTACTATGGGACTAGCCTGATTAGATCTAAAGATGATACTACTACTTATTTAGACAAATAAAACCCTAATTTGAAACCAGTAAGCAAAGTAGGAAAGCAAATTAGAGAAGGAAAATCAGATCAGTGTAAACAAAAATGTAATTTCGAAGTTTAATTAGTTAGGACATTCTTTTTAGGAAGTCACACAATCTATATTACTAAATGCATGATTGTTAATAGTAGGCATTCAGGCTATCCTTAACAGAAACTCTCAGGGTTACCTAGACTGCAAAAATGCAAAGCTCAGCAAAGCTGTGCATTTAGGGCATAGAAATGAGTGTTCCTTCCCTTGGGAGACCAACTCCTGGCCCTATAGCAAGAAAGACAAAAGCTTGACAAGTTCATATGTGACAACTGCAAGACATCAGTGTTCATATTTGGCAGCCTGAAGCGGGAGTATCTGAGTTATTTCAACTGTTAGCAGGGTTTCAAGCAAATTATACCAAGATGCTTTGCATAAACAAAGAAAATTGCTCACAATAGCAGGAAGAGTAGGAACATGCCCCTTTATCTTCCCTCACCATAGACTGTTCCTAAAACCACTGTATTTCTTTCTTGTCACTTCACAAAGTGAGATAATGAAAACAAACAAGCAAACAAGACACACAAAATAATCTGTAGTCTGTAGTATCCTTTTCAGACAAAATCTGAACCTTTCTCTCTTCATTTTTATGCTATCAAGAAATACTGCATATTAACCATTGACTGTTCAGTCAGCCTTTAAAGTGACATCAATCAGTTTATACTTGATCCTTCAAGGCTTGATCAAACAGCATAATTATGCTATTTCTGAGCATTTTGAAGTTTCCCTTTGCTTAAGTATGTTCAGCAGCATAAAACTTGATGCTAGATATATTAAGACACGATAAAATCATCTGAAATTACACTATAGGCCTAGTTTTTTATTTACTTTCTACATATACTCGAGTGATCACATTTAACAAGCTGTATATATATAAATCATGTTAAAACATAAACACATAAAAAATTTCAGTTAGATTATTCAACACCACAGCAGCACATGGAAATTTCAGATGAACTAAGTATTGTAGGATCTTATAAGGTCTCTGTTCAGTGAATATTTTCCTTACAATTAGAATAAATAGAATTATTCTTCATCTATGTTTAAGAATGCTGAGCTGTAGAGATATTAAAAGACCTGTCTGAGATCAAACAATGTACATGCAGTATTCGCTGGAAAATTCAGGTATGTAATTTAAGATTATCTGTCTTTTCAAAAAGTGGACAGAGAAAGCATATTTATAATGGTTAACAACACTTTCTTCTTTAGCTTTCATATATAAGATCAGTTAGAAATTTCCCAGTATAAATTGCCTGTGTTGGAATTTATGAATGACATTTATAATGTTAGTAGATAAGTGGTAAAAGATGTCTCCTTCTCTATAATTTCCTGACAATATATTCATGGGGTTTAATTTTTTTTTTTGGTCTTTCTGAAGTTCATAAAACAATTCTGGATAATGCAGGAGTTCTTTTGTTTTTCCTTGCATTTCATTTTCATGCATAATGGCATATGAAATATATGTCATAAAGACTGTTCTGTATTAACACATTATTGCAACCATGGGAAAGAGGACAAGTTGACCATGGTTGTACTATAGAGAGTTATATTCCTGATTTGATCCATGTTTGGATTTAGCTAACTCATCTGTTCCCCACATTTCTTTCAAGTAGTCAAAGCTATGCGTCTCCATTCTCGTTTTGCACTATATTCCTCTATTCTTCAGTTGTAACAGTAATGGAATGCAGATCACAAGAGGTGTGGAGAGACCAATGTGTCACCACGGGTTTGCAGTGTAAGTACTGTCATTACATGGTACAGGTGAGCCTGAATGTGCCACTTTCAGAAGAGAAATATGGCAGTATCAGTGTATGGGAGTATTCAAACTAAGAAACCATGGAGGAATGAAAACAGACAAATTTTTGTTGCTCTTGGAGTTCAGAACACTGTGTGCAGCATTCTGCTGCAGCTTAGCCTGAGTGAGCAGGTTTCTTTGCATGCTGTCTGTCAACAGTATTTTTAGCACATTTTCTTTTCAGATGTCTCTTTGAAGAAGATGAGACTACAGTTTCTCTTATTTCTCTAAGTGGTCTGTCTCCCTACTTTACTTGAATCCTTCTTCTTAACTCTTCTTGAAATAGCTTGCACAAAGTATTTGTCAAGACTCATTCATTAAGATCCATCAAGCGCTAGAGGTCCAACAAGGTACATCTGAAACTTGTAGTACAATCATAGCAGAGCAGAGCAAGCCCCAGGTTAGCAGAAGAATATGGTTCTGTGGATGAAGACATTGGGAGAGTCCAAGTGACAAAACTGATAGAAGAACCTGTGATGTAAGCAAGATGGATCAGATCCTACTAAAGCAACAGGAAGAAAATACTGCTACACATTTTTCCTGCTTTTTTTTTCCTTATGAATTTTACTCCTG
>NW_008237222.1:1383001-1400929 GCF_000691975.1 Corvus brachyrhynchos | reverse complement strand
AACACCTGAAACTGATTTCAGTATGTCTGCTCTTAGAACTCACTTTGCAAACATGCGTCTGTGTAGATGTGTGTACCTCTTAGGTAAGAATGATTTTTATAGTTATACGTCAGACTCTGAACAGAAGTTGTTTAGGCATTTGTGCACCATCAATTTTAAAAGCACATCTGAAACATGAAATGGGGTAAAATGGGGCATATATTGGGTACTGATCTTGAATCTTTCTTTACAATGACATATTAGCTAGTCTGATATCTTACTGCTAAACTATCTATGCTCTTAAACAAGCATTATTCAGTTCTGGATTTATATTCCCCATCTAAATACACTTAACTACAATCACAGTCTCTTGATAAGTTAAGGCATGAAAACATTCAATGCACATGATGTTGCTTGTGCAGCAGTGATGGAAGGATAAAATGGGTCAAATCACCTCAGCATTTCTTAATCATGCTGCCAAAGCTGCGCAAATTCTATGGGGGCTCCTTCCCAAGGAGAGAAACATAGAGAGTTTTCAAATAATAACAAAAGAAACCATCAAAGTTCAAGACATTGCATCATATTTCCCAAAAAAAAGATGTTATGCTTTATGATCATTTCTCCACTTTTTGAGCGGAACTTGCAATCTGAAAGCATGACACAGCCACAGGATTAACCTCCCATAACCAAAAATTACTCATTTTTCGAGCTAAAGAATACATATTAAGCAAATGTGGACTCAATTATATAAGAAGAATTTCCCCATGGTGGACTCTATTAGATTGTGAAATAGTTTCTGAAAGGAAACTGTGGAATCCTAATAGCTGGTGATAGTTTAAACTGTGGGGAAATAAACTTTCACTGTTTAAGAAGGCTGGAAAATCAGTTTAAACATTGATTCTGGACTCTAATTTATGTGTAGTAAGGGGGAAGAGATTCTATGTTCTACTGGTGTGACAAATTGACTTATCAGCGTGAAAATTCAGTGTGCAAAAGGTGAGTAAACTAGGTAAACTGCAGCAAAGGCAAATTTGGATACTTTATAGTGCATGTTTATTTAGCATAAATGTTTCATAGCAGTTAGCTGCAGACAGACAAAAAAATGAAAGTGTATATTGGGTGAAACACTGAGGGTGCAAAATCTCCTAAAGTAGAACAGTAATGATCTTTAACTGACAATCCTACTTCACTTAACAAAGCATTCAGTATTTTTCTTATTCTTCCCCTTTCCCCCTTCTTTATATTCCCTGGATGTTTAATGCCTTACATAGAGGCCGGGTGAGCATATGTTCTTGGTTAAGGACCATTGTTTATGAAATTTTTCCAGGTTTCAGATGTCTTTGTGGCAAGCAGAACACCCAGGCCCCTGGCTGGTAGCAATTGGAGCCACTCAGAAGTATGTAAACATTAGAGTGAGGAATTTATGAGTCTACAATTCAGCTGTATGGAACATTTCTCAATGTGGATTTTTTTTCTTTGTGTCTTTTTTGTGCAAATAGATTCCTTGACTTCAAACACAGCTGAGCAGTACCTAGGTGTAGATAGAAAGGAACAACATCTGGAAATAATAACTACTTAGCCATTAGTCTAATGTCTATAGAAGTGCTAAAATAATATTCACATTTAAATTCAGAAAGTTGTTCCAAATTAATAACCCACATGATCCTGAGCTAAGCAAATAAATAGGATAAAAGGTGGGAGCAAATATAATTAGGGGACTGTAACAGAAATTTCCAGTTGCTGACTGAATCTGTAAAAAGATAAGAAAATGAAGATTCCTGATCAGTTAATTCTCTAGAAATTAAGGCTGGCAATTGAAAGCATATTAACAGCTAAATGATTACCCACACAGAAGATGCCTTTAATTGGGAATGGAATGGAGCATCTAGTATTGCAGAAGAATATGGGTAATTTTATCATGACTATAAGGTCATGGTGGTTTATTTATGAAAAATGTCTTATTCTGAATGGTGGAGGAAAAAGGCCCATGATCAAAGTTCCTTTCAGCCTGCCCTACCACTTCCCTGTTGCTGAATGTACTGAACATTTTAAACTTATCTGTGTGGCTTACTGGCACAGAAAGCAGCATTTGTGAGGACGCATAAGTATTAGCTAGTGGATAGATGTTTTGTCATCATCTCTGAGAAAAAACTAATTCTCAAAGCTGCACAAGTAAACCAATGGTGACTGCAGAGAATGAGGCAGTTAGCTTCAACATTTCATTCCTAAGTGGTAAGATAAAAGTTTTCAAAAGGATCAATCACTGATTTCAGTGACTTTAGTCTCAATATGAAAAGTACACAGCAGTACTTTGACTCACATGTCTTTGGACCCTTAGAATTTAGTTATAACATTTTGGTATAGCTCTGGGTTAAAGAGAATATCTCTTATGTGTTATTGTATTTAATGTGCTTATTGCTGTCATTCTTTCATTCTCAGTTTCCTGTAGACTAAGGCCTTTCCTGTTCTTCATCTTGTTTCCTGAAATGTATACTGAGAAATGGAGGGGAAAAAAGTATTGTATGTACTTAACACATATTCCTCAAAACCATTGGATAATAGGTTCAAGGTGCTGTCATACATTGCATATGCAATGTGCCTGAAAAAGTCAAAACATGGGGTTACTTATTTCCTTAATATCCCAGTGTAGACCAAAGGCTAATACACATAGTGAAACTTCTCAGTGGAAAAAAATATAATAGTGCATGAAAAGGACAAAAGACAAACATTTGCTTTACTGTAGAAATTAATCCAAGGTTTTAAATTCTAAATTCTGAACAAGATAAAAAAATAGGTTTTTATCAAGATGCAGTTTGTTCTCAGACCAACATTTTAGGACAGTCTAAAACTAGTTCCAAATAATTTACAGGTGTTCATTGAGCAATATTTGATTTAAAATTCAAACAAATAGTGTGTTGCTAATAGGAATTTATCCTGGTCACATTTTAAACCAAGACAGAACTGCAAAAAAACCAAAGAAGAAAACATATGTTGTCAGAGATTTACAGTTATGAAAATAAAGTTATAAACATCCCCTTCCATGTGTGAAGATAGTGACAATATCCATGAAATGTCTCTTTGCTAGTAGTAGGTCCACTGGAAATTTTCACTGTGGCAGGAGAGATTCATCTGATGCTGAATTTCCAAAACTGACTAAAGGTCTCTGTCAGTTCTTTCCTAGTGCGGGTTTTTGTGGAAACTTATTGAGGTGTCCATATATGCTTCTATGAAATTTTGTGAGCAGAAAAGCTTGGAAAGTGTCACCCTCCATTAATTCAAACCATTATTTACCTGCCTAACTACAGCAGGGATATGGTGAAAGGCCTGTCTATGTGTATCCATGCCACATAAGACTGCAGCATTGTAATTTGTTGTAGGCTGAAATTTGACTTGGGATTTAAGGTGCACTTTTCTTTTTTCTCAAGTTTTGAAAAGTCATTAGCACCTGTTGATATTTCTTCTTCTTTCTTTCCCCTAAACAAATATACAAAAAAACAAAAACCCAAACTACACCCCACAGAACTAAAAAGTAAATTACTCCAGGTGTTGGTTGGGGCAGTTTGCACCAAAAAAACCATTCTGTTTTGGTTTTTTATTTTTCCAATGTTAGAGGGGTTTTTTTCTTCGGGAAATTGTAGAGGGACATGAGCAACATGGATTAAATTCTGTAAATATTTTAACTTTCATGTTAATCATAACTTTAACAAGAGATAATTCTATACAAGGAGATAAGACACAGCTTAGCTCAATGTACAGCAGTACCATACTTAGAATTTGGGAAATGCTTCCTAATATGTGGGTGGAAAATCATTTGAAATGTCTATATTTTAACCCCTGCATGTGGACAAGAGGTGTATATCTAAGTATGAATTAACCCTTTCTCTAGACCAATCTCATTAACTGTTAATGTATTGTTAGCATCTTCTGGTCCTGAAGAATTAACCAAAATGTTCAGTGTCACTGACCACTTATGCTTTTGAAACACTTTTGTGAGTTTATCTTGGCATATGTCTTATTTATTTATTCATGTGTAGTCTCAGAAGTGTGTAAAATACAACACAAAATTCAGTGCTTTGGCTTTTTTATGCAAAAAGCTGTTCAATCACCTGGACCCTCCACCTTTGAAAATATTCTTGGTTCAGAAATGTGTCATTGAAGCACAATGGAATTTTACAACAAATGCAGGAAGGCACCATATCAGTAGTCTCAGTAGCAATTCACAGGGAAAAAGAAAAAAGGAACATTTTCTTTCTCGTATGGCCTGCCTTACTGTAGTATGCATAAATATTCTTTAAATATATTAAAGAACAAGAATAGTGACATTTGAAAACACGTATATATCTGGGAGTTGCTACTTATATTTCTGAAAACAGACTCTATTAGTAACAAATGCAGTAACCTACTTATTTGTGTTTCCTTATTAATTTTGGGATGGAGAAGGAGAAATGTCTGTTATTCACCAGATGATGAAAAGAGGATAACCAAAGTATGCCAGAAGAATTACTCTGATTCACAAATTCCTATTCATTGAAATAACAATACTACTAATAGGAAAATCATAAATTTATTGATTGATTCTACTGGAGAACTTCCTGTTGTTCAGGCAAACTTTATCCTCAGTCATGAAGCCTTAGCTTTGCCTGAGTTCCTGTGTTTGGTTCTAGGTTCTTTTGTGATGTCCAACTGGGGAAACAATATATTGATATGCTATTTAAATTTTATATTTCTCATTCCCTCAAAATTCAACCTTAATCAGACTCAAGCAATTTACTTGGCATTGCACATCCCTGAAAACAGTAAAATACCTTTCTCTCCATTAAATAATGAAAAAATATGTAATTGTCCAAATTTCTAAGTGGAAATCAGAACTGAAATAGTACTTCATCATAACTACAGACAGATGCATGCTTAAGTGTATCTTTTTAAGTCTCTAAGGTATAATTATCATAAGCTTATTTTCTGTCTATATGAATACCTAAGAGAACAAAGTATTATTAGCTTCTCTCTTCTCAAGAACTTAACCTAATGGGGCCAGGGAAGTATCTGACCTAGAGCACTATTTATTGGGCATATCCTTTCTCTCTGAGGCTGCTCCTGAGCTTGAGGCCAAACCAAAAGATCCTTGTTGAGTTTACATTTGCCCCTTATGCAGACACGACTTTCATGTACTTTAATGGGAGTTTTGCTTGATTTGATTCCCTGACACTTATATGATGCAGAGGAGTAGACTGCAGAGGAGGTGTTAGTAATGGCCTTTAAAACTGTCAAGAGCCCAAAGGACAGTGATGCTATCTCAAGGAGGGCTTTTGTGCAGGAGTCATTTTATTTAGTGTTCTGTATGACTGTGAGTGCATGAACTCTCTCTCTCTTCAGTATGCACACAAGAGAAACTCCTCAAAATGGTCTGTTTTCCTCCCTTGTGCTGTGGTGTACGCATCTGTCTTCCCACTTTGTGTTTTGCTCATGATAGAAAACAAAAAAATGTTGTCCAATGAAACAAAACGCCTCACTACAGCAGTGTCCTCTGTGTTGGACTGTACAATTAGCCTTGTAGCTTTAAGTAGGGACTTTTCCTTCTTGTGTAATCGCATAATGATGACCATGCATTCAGATTACAATCCAGTGGTAAATAATAGTCAGACCTATTCAATGATTACAGTACTTCTACCCCTCAAGAACTAATATTACATTCTGAAATACAAGTCAGTAAATACCTGTCAGTAGTTACCTGCAAATTATATACAAATGGTCTTAGTTATTCTTATATTCACAGTCATATGTTCCCAACAAAAGTATAAATTGCTATGTGATTATATTTGAGGGTGATGGAACCAGTGAGAGGTGTGGGAAGGAACTCTTCCTCCAAGTTCTGTTAGCATCTGTGGAAATGAACACTTTTTTCTGTTTGACAAAGGATTGCTCAAATAATGTAATCCTATTTCTCTAAGGTTGAGTTATAGGTCACTGGATGAAGTGGTTTTTGGATTTTAGTCCCTGTAATTTATATGTTGGCATTACATGAAAATATTCATGTTTCCAGAATTTCCAATATTTTTTTACAAATAATTTTGCTTGTATATACTGTGTTTATGTGTCATTTTGTCTTTGTCTTAATGATAGACAACTGGGTCTAATGAATTAAAATTTTGAAAAATTGGTATTTGCAATGAAAAGTAGCTTTAAAAAACAAAACCCCCCAAACTTCACAAATAAAAAAACTCAAACACACCTGTTTGAGACAGAATTTGTTCTCTGTAAACAATGAATTCTCCTAAGTGCTTGGAGCCTCTTTTATTTAGAACAGACAAAGCAGTGAATTACTCCAAGCAGTAGTCCACCACTACAGAAATTATAACAGGTTATGATACAAAAGGTCTCTTCTTGATCCTATTTTCTCTAAAAATTCAGTAGACTCTTTACATATGTCCTTGCTTGCTTCAAACCACCTGGATGAAAATTAATAAACTGATGTCATTTTTTTCTTTTCTTGATACAAGAACGTTAGTAAATGCCTGTGAAGGGCTGTGGTGAAGTTTTGGTATGAGGCTGGGCTTTAACTGCTGTTGTAAATTACCTGGATTGTTTTTGAGCAAATGGCTTAAACATATTTTGCCAACTGCAATGTTTAAACCCTTTTCTTCTTTACCTGAGAGTTTTCTTTTAAGCATTTTAACCTCTCCATGTGGGCTAGGAAATCACTGTCATCATTGTTTTATCACTCTCCTTTAGACAAAAGCAGATCAAGAAGTGTGTGTAAATTAGCTAAATGAATGGAAAGCTGATTTCTGCTAATGCAAGAAGCCTGAACAGCCCATGTATAATGTTTCCAGTTGAGTGCTGCAGGGGCCATGTTTCAAACCCTTTAGTTGCTATAACAGAGCTTTAAATTAAAAAAAAAAAAAAATGTAGAGAATGTGTTCTATTGCACTATTTTAATGGTATGTCTAAAAGAAAAAAAAAAAGATTATTTTATTATTGAAAAGAACAAAGACAATATCATTCAAATGGAAATTATTGATGTCTTTCAAGTTTTATGCAGTATGATAGTGAAGGAGGCAATGGCATACTAGCAAAAGAAAACCTTTTCAGAGCTCTGCATGGCTGCAGGGATTTTATCTGCTCTGACATCTTTGATAATTTGACAGCTGCCTTTATTATTAAAAAAGTCTAGCATCTGTAAGTTTAATCTGTATCTTGTATGCAAGCTGAACAGAACATGATCTTACCCTAATTCCACTAGAATGACAAACCTGAATTTTGTAATCCACTGGCACACTCAAGTGTATCTGTTCCAATGGCTACTGAAGGTTGTTTTCCAAAATATAAAATGATAGAATAAATAACAAGCACACAATGTTTTCTTGCCTTAAAATACACATTTTCGGGTATATTAGGCTTTGGGTTTGGATTTTATGTTTGTTCTCCCTAGACACTGGTCAGGAAGTGGTCAGATTGATCACAACATTAGTGTCTCAGTATCGTAGCACAACAATGTTGGTACTGTGAGCAAGAGACCAGGTAATTTTGTATTGGGTCCACTTTCCACCTGTGTATCTGTGAAAAAAAGACAAATGAACAAACAAAACAAACAAAAACCCCCAAAACACAGAGGTAAAATTAAGGTGAAAAAGAAGCTACACTTTGTTTTAAATATTAGGATGGGTCACATACAAGGACAATAAGGAACCCAACATGCCTACTGTGTCTATGAACACAAGACAATTTCTTGTTTACGTCAAGAATTTGGCAGTCCAGATGAAGACTTTTAACAAAATCATGAGAGAACTCAGTGTTTAATGATTGCAGCAAGTGTATACCCAGGCCTCATCAAATCTACTTTCATCTGTAAATTTATTTCAGATGGAACTGAAAGATTTTTAAACTTTCTGTCATTCCTGGACTACTGTCATCCTAATTAAAGCTGCTTTTCAGTGGGTTGCCAGAATTCTGAAAGCCTGGACAAGGGGGTATAATTTCCTCAATAAATATACATTAAAACTATGTTTTCTGGAAATGTCAATCTAACTTTCAGGCACAAGTCAAAACACAGCCATACAGTATTTTCTGAAAAATGCCAAACAGTGAGAAGATATCAGAGCTATGATTGTCCTTGTGTGTCCTATGCAGAGACCACATGGCAGAAACTTAGGCAGGTATTGCAGGAATTCACAGAGGAATTTTTAGGTGATCAGAAGAGGGCTACATGCATTAATTAAAAACATAAGAATATATGATGTCAAACAAACAGTCCATCCAGCCTAGAGCCTAATCATTGACACAGGCAGAAGATGTTTAGAGAAAGAACACCAATCTAGTTGCTTTTTGCACTCCAAACTCTGTCAATGGCCACAGGCTGTTGTTAAATGGTACCTTTTATTTAGATGTTTTAGTAAATGAACATCTAATTCTTTTTCAACTTACTGAGTGCCTCTATTTACATAGTGCAGTAAGCTCTGTAAATTTGCTACTTGCTGTTTTAAGAAGGGCTGTGTTTTATCTGCTTGAAAAGAACCTCCATCTAGTTTGAAGAACCCTTATTTCTAATATTGCAGTTTGATTAACACAACAGCTTCTTATTAGTTTTCAGGATTAATAATATCCCAAACCAGTGTTCTTCACCACAAAAGAGATTAGTAGCAGCCACAGATTTGCAGATTCATTGTTAATTTCTTCTCCATGTCTCTAAAATCATGAAAAGAACTGGTCCCAGCACCTACCCTATGGGACCCCATTGCATATTCTTCCCCATCCTGGAAAGCAACTGTTAAATCCAATCCTATGCTATGTTTATTTTCTTTAGCAGCCATTGGTGAACCTTTAAAAAAATCTAAATACATTGGTTCAACTATCTCTTGTTCATACTCATGCTTATTGTCATTCTTCCAGAACTGCAGCAGGTCAGTGAGGAAAGCTTTCCCTTTACAGAAGATATGCTGACGCTTTCCCAAACAACTCTGTTTATTTATATGTTAAAGATCTTATTTTTCTCGTATAGACTCAGACTCATTGCTCCTGTAATTCCCACTATCCTAGCTAGATGTCTTATCACAGATAGACAATCTTGACAGTCTTCCTGTACCATATGTGTGATGGCCCCACAACGATGTTGCACACCATGGTGAAATATCATCTGGTACTGCTGACTTATGAACACCTAATTTATATATTTTATCTAATATATCCTGTATATTTTTAGAAGTGATTGAATTCCTTTGACCTATATGCTACAAAAGGGCTTTAGATGTGGGAATATATTCAATGTCTTCCACAGTAAGGACCAATTCAATGAACTCATTGTGTTTATTTACTAAAGCCTTGTCACAGCTGAGGTTTTTTTCACAATTTTGTCACAATGTGGTCTCACCAGTTCCCTACCAGAAGTGCTTTAATGTGCTTAGAGACAGTTTTACTATCAGTCTAAGCACACTTTTCCAGCTGCTATTCAAATTATTTTTGAGGGTTTTTTAGTTTCCTGCTCATCTATGTTCTGCATATTTTATTGGTTCAGTTGTTCTCCATATTTAGTGTGTTTTTAATTTCCTCAATGCTGAGTTTTTATCTATAGTATCATTGTTAGCTTGTAGTTTGAGCTAGAGAACTAATGTAGGATTTTGAGGCCTATTTTGCTTTATTTTGAATTCCCATTAATTTACTTGGACTTCCACTGTAATAATTTTTTGGTAGAATTCAAGATGAAAAGAGGATTTTAGGGGGTTGTTTGGGGTTTTCTTCTTACATTTTGTTTGGCAGATTGGTTGATTTGTTTGGGGTTTTTTTCCAGGGTTTGCTCACCCATTTGTTTTGTAAAGCTTTCTTCCTTTCTGAAAACTGAAAACTCATATTTTGGGGTGGGTTTTTTTTGGCCTGTTTCCTGCTTTTGAAACTTCTTTTGGCATGGTCACTATCACATAACAAATCTCCTAATAATATGTCTTGAAATGGTTCCTCCTGGCTCAAGACCAAATTCTTAACAGAATCTTTTCCTGTGAATTCTAAGACTTTATATTGTTCTAGAAATAAACTGTTCATCATAGCAAAAAAGGAAGTTTACATCTCATGCCATTTAACCCTATCAGATTTCTAGATAGATAATCAGAATTTCTCACACTTAGTACTTCTCCCAAACTTGGAAATTTTTCCATCTCACTCAGCATTTTTTATTGTTCTGATAAGGGCAGGCATATTTCCACACTAGTTCTACATTTTTATTAATAACATGAGATTTCCATCCAAAATGAATAATGCTTTTAATTTATGATCATAATATTTTAATGTTCCTTAAGTTTCATACATCACACAGTGACATTCTTTCTGCACTATGTCCTAGTCTAGAATTCCTATGAATCTCGAAGCCTGGCAACACAGCATTCATGGTTTATCCTCTTCCCACCAAGTCTCTGAGTTACCTGGTATGTTAGGGTAATTGTTTAGATTCCAAGAATTGAAATAATTCCTCATGTTATTTTCCAGGCTCCCAGCATAATTAAGGAAGCACTACTAAGTTTTGCCTTATTTCACTGACTAATGTTGCATATTCTATACATAAAGCACTATGCTTACCCTATGAATTTCCTTCCTCCTTTTTGAGAGGCACACTCAGCAATAGTTTTGGTATCACTTCTGCAGACTGTTTCAGCCTAAACTACCTGTTCTGCTCCAACAACTGGCTTTCTATTAACTTCTGATTTAAATAATCCTTTCGGGCATTTTGGTTTTGGGGTAACTTTACCATTATGAGGATGCTGCATCTGGTTTCCTTCTACTCAGGTTCCTCTGTCCATAAAGTTCTACAGTTCCTAATGTGTCTAAAAACCTACTGTGTATCCAGTCTTCCTATTGGCTCATCCACATATTGAAACTCTTGACTTCTGTATATATGTAAAAATAAGTAGAATTTCAAAGTTGAAGAAGAGCTCTCCAACTAAAAAAACAAGCAGGGATAAGGAAATTAAAGTGGTTGAGGTTCAAAGTGGACAAAGCAAAAGATTGTCATCTTAACAAAAGATGGAGTTTCTTGAGGCATTGAACTCAATGCAGTGAGCCAGAGAAATACCCATGACGAACTGATATTATAAACAGCATGACAAACCTAACTAGATTATTATAAACCCATGACTTTTAAGAATATTCAGGATGAGAACAATGGTTATGTATCTTTTCAATAGACAATTTTTTTTTAATCATTCCTTTGAAGTCCATATTTACAGTCTTTGCTTAACAGTGCCCTCAGTTCCCAAACTATGCAATGTGGGAAACATTCTTTTGGAAATATCAAAAAATTATTCTTCCTACTTCCTACTTTTTACAGTCAAGAGTACATTTCCTTTCCAGCCATTAGGGTATATAGTTTTGTGAAACAAGTTTACTTCAAACCATTCACTGTTTCAAAACTCAATTTTAAAGGCAATATTAAGTAGAAAATTATGAAAAAACAGATGAAAACCATAACAAGTTTGTTCAGTGGAAATATTAAACATCAGCCGCTGTTTCAACATTGCATGGGCAAAGGCACAAAAGGAAGAAAAAATGTTTTTTTAAACTTGGGAATGATTTTATTTGCTTGACATGTAAAATATAGTCTAAACTCTGAGGAACTTAATAGGCTACAAGTATACAGAATTGAAGTAATTTCTGTGTTCTGACATATTTCTAGCAAAATTCATACATTCCTTCTTATTTAAGCAGGAAGCTGAAGAAAGAACTTGTCTAAAGAAACTGGAAAACAATTATACAGTTATTTTATTGGTGGTGGTGGTGGTGGTGTTTATTGGTGGTGGTTTATTACAATTCGTTAGTAGAAAGAGAAGACATCATCATACTGTCCCCACATCAAAGTATACATAGCAGTCGTTCTTGAGACAGTCAATATAAATATTATAGTTGTTTATTGTTCCCTCCAAAATTGGGTCAATCCACTTTCTTTTTTCCAGTTACCATCAGCTGCAAATTTGCAATTTGTTTCTTCCCTTTCAAGACAAAAAACATTTATTTTAGTGTACTATAAATTTTATCTTTTACAGAACCACAAATTATGAGAACTATTTTGTGTGTCTATATAAACCCTTGAACATCTTATTCCTTGATTCTTTTGAGCCATCCTTGTCTAACTTGCCAGAGAGGAAGTATTAAGTTTCTAGGAAGTGGCTTGATGAGATGATTTCTTACTATTAGATGATTTCTTAAGATTATTAATATGTTCTTTCTAACTGTACAGTAAACAGAGCTTTGTCTACAATCAGTTTGATGCTGAATCAACCAACACTCTCTCCCTCAAAAACATTCAAATAAAAGTTCCATTTAGAACATAACCCTGCAAAACAAAGCAAATTTTTTATGGCTGAATGTTTGCAACTTTTAGGGCAAGCATTGAGTTCTGCATACTTTGAATAAACCATCAGGTTCCATCAGGTATATTCTTCACATTTATCCAAATTGCCTATGTCTGAGATTTATAGCAATGGAATCTAAGCTTTTAAACTTATTAATATGAAGGTGATGGTATTTTATTTCTATTATAAAGGCTTTTTCTGATTTGAGGAAATGGTTTCACACCATGAATCAAACTGAACTCAAAAACTTACATGAAAATTGAACTGTTCAGAAAAGGTTTCTGTTGCTTTTAAGACAGCATCACCATGGAATATATATCAGATTGAAAGCCAATACAGTCCTACCTAAAGAAGAAATATTTAAACACTGTATTTCTGTCTAGTTTTGAGAATGCAGAACAAAGGAGAGCTGTTAACAGGCTATATGGTATAATTCTATGCTGGTGACTATGAATGGTGTCCCAGACAAAGTGTGGGCACACCAAAAAGCTAACATGGCTTTTTTTTTGCATTTTAAATATGGGTTTAGCTTAGGGTAATGCTCTCTACACTATGATCTTGCCACCCCCAAGCGTGAAGGATGCAGAGCAGTGCAGACAACTGCACTCAGAGGCCTAAGTGTGACCCATCAGCCCAACTGAGACAGGAGTTGCAACATGCTCTCCTGAACCACAGATGAGAAGTCTACAGCAGAAGTGCTTTTGGTTTGTGAAATCTACATTTAATGGAGTTACCTATTTTTAAAATAATTGCATCCAAAATCAAGACTGAATCACAGAATCACAGAATGAACTCAGTTGGAAAAAACCTTTGACATTATCAAGTCCAACCTATTTAGGCGTGATGACTCGCCCTTAAGGGGAAGGGAAGAAATTTGGATTTCACTGTTAGTTTTTAAAGCTGAGTTTTAGATGGCAACACAAGATGCGTCACAACCTTGCTCCATTAGGTTCTTTCCCTGATGAAGGTAGAACCTCCTCCTAGTCTTCCAGGTGTGTGAAAAAGAACATGCATGAGATCTGTACAGTGACCCACTGATGCAACTCCCATTCAAGATTCTCAGTGTTTTCAATCTACTTCCTTGTCAAATAACAGGGATGCTGAGAAGGTCTAAGTGTTCCCCTGATAATGACCCCAGATTCTCCCACACTTATTCAGGCTGATCAGTATTTTACCCCAAGCAATATAAGCAACTGTTAAGTAACAAGGTAATTCAGAGCCAAAAAGTTACAGATTATAGCTTTCTTACAATTTTTTCTCATCTCATATTCACATAACTTGGTTTCTGTTTCTGACAGGCTGCAAGCTGACTAGGATCAACGTGTCTCCATATAGTTCAGGTGTAAAGACAGGAAATCAGAGAGCCATTTTTACTGCTGTTATTATTATTTTTATTATTATTGTGTCTAAGTAAAAAAAAAAAAACAAAAACCAAAAAACACTTGCCACTGCAGAGACTCCAATAAACTCATCACTGATTGCTGCCACACTTCACTCTTCTTGAGCCAATAAAGACAAAGAAGATTTGATTTCATGGTCTGCTCATTTTTGCAGACTGGTGTGTTCGAATTCTTCAATTTGTTTATTTAGATGCTGTTTCCTTAGAAACATCAGTCGACATATTTCACACAGTTTAATGTCTGTTCTACAAATTGAGAAAAAAAAATGCAAACAAGCACTATTTAATGACTGGTTAATATTTAAAAATATATAATTATTTGAGTAGGGGTTTTTTCTATTTATATCCCATAATCTGCATTTTTAGGAACCATCTGAAAGACAAGTATAAAGAAGAGATATAGCCACAATTCAGGCCAGCTAGGTTTGTTTGCAGAAAATGTATCCCTGAAATCAATATTAAGAGATTCAAATTTACTGCTGAGATCCTCAATACAGTTTAACATTGAGTGAGTTTGTGGGAGTGCAGGGAACATGAGACAAAGAGGAGTTTCAGAGCTGTTATCAGTTATTTTGCTCCCAGAAGAGAATTTTTGTCCCAGAAATATTTTTTGTAATTAATTTAACTATTAGACAACATACAAGGTGACCTAGATGTAGATTTATCATTGCAAAACCTCTCTTAATGATTTTTGATCAATCTTGGGAACCTGAAGAGGCCCCCACTGACTGAAGATGGCAAATGTTGTCCTGATTTTCAAGAAGGGCAAGAAGGATGAGCCTAGAAACTACAGGCCTCTCAGTCTCACTTCAGTGCCCAGTAAAGTTATAGAAAAGACTATTCTGGTGATGCCTGAGATTGAAAAACACCTGAAAGACAAGGCAGTCATTGCTGACAGCCAGCATGGCTTCATGAGAGAAAAGTCCTTATTATCAAACATGATGTCCTTTCCACTGATCTCTTCTCTGTGGTGACCAGTGATAGGACCTGAAGGAATGGCCTGAAGCTGTGTCAGGGGATGTTTAGGTCAGATATTAGAAAAGGGTTCTTCACCCACAGGGTGGTTGGGCACTGGAACAGGCTCCCCAGGGAAGTGGTCACAGCATGAGCCTGGCAGAGTTCAAGAAGTGCTTGGACAATGCTCTCAAGGACATGGTGTGACTCTTGAGATAGTGCCGTGCAGAGACAGGAGCTGGACTCGATGATCCTTGTAAGTCCCTTCCAACTCAGCTTATTCTCTGCTCCTGTGATTTATTTCATAAATTAAGAACAAATACTAGGAGTACCAAACTACTGAACATTTTAATTTTTACGGCCAAATAAACTTCAACTATGCTGTTGGAAATTTTTAGTGTTTCTCTTTTTCTGCACAAGACATTTTAAAAGGGACATGAACATTAAAAATAACAAGCTCTATTATTTCATTCTTCGATGTTTCTACTCTGGTGAGAAGACTGAAGAATTTTTTTCTCATTGGCCTGCTATACAATAATTTCAATCAGTTTATATGTTATTTTAACTGAATGAAAAAGGTAGCATTTTAATTTTAAGGTCATTTAATTTTAGGGTTACTCTCCTATGTCTTTTTGGTTTGGGTCATGTTGTCACCCCCTGCACCTCTAGACTCTTTTTCCTGTTTTGCCCCAAATGTCATAATTTTCAAGAACAAAGAACATATATGGCTTCTTTCCCAAAACTGTTTTCCCAAACAACAAAACTGCAGTACAAGGACAACACCACAGCTCATGATTAGAAATCTGAATCCAGGTCTGGGAAGCAATTCTATGTTATATGAACAAAGTGTCTGGCTAAGCAAACAAAAGGTAGACTTGCTTTGTATGTATAAAAGGTGCTTGCTAAATAAACATTTCTTTCTGTAATCTAAAACCTTTTCCTAATGTTTATAAAATCCTTTCTTCGCATGTCTTATTCTACCTGCTTTCAATATTTCCTCTAGATTTTGAAATAGATAATACACAACTTCTCCACTGAAAGTAACCTGGTAAAAAAAACCTCTTATGTCAACCAAAACACCCTCTGCCAGATCCTAGAGTTGAAACACAGAAATACAATACAAATCCAATACATAAGTTCTATTTCTTTCTATATTTTTTTCTTTCAGAATAAAGGTTACCTCTTACCTTTCCTCTTAACACTAGTAGGTGTTAATCCAGCAGTAATCCAAACTTTCAGGATCCATGCCTTAAATTTTAGAAGTTTGATGACAGGCAAAAAAAGAGTGCTGGAATGAAGGTAAAAGGAACTCACCCTAGTAGTAATGGAATATGGAGCATTTTATTACCTATCATAGGTCACTGTTTTGCTTTCAGTCCAAGGTAGTAGTGACCTCAGACTGTTACCTTGTGAGAGCTGTTTTATGATCTATATAAAATGAGTTGCTAAGTTGACTGTATTCTCCTGTTGTCTAATACATGAATAACACTTTGATATAATCTAGCACCACTTTGACTACTTTTACCTGAGAATCTAAGAAAAGAATGTGACACGTTGTCCTGGTTTCAGCTGAGATTCCTAATTTTCATCCTAGTAGCTGGCACAGTGCTGTGTTGTGGATTCAATATGAGAATAATCTTGGTAACACTGATATTTTAATTGTTGATGTGTAGTGCTAGTGAGCAATGATGTCGTGCATCAGTTTTGTTTTTTCCTTGAATTTTCATCTTTCTCTTTTTTTGTTATCCATCTTCCTTTTCATTACTATTATTACTAGTAGTATTAGTATATTACATTATATTTCAATTGTTAAAATGTTCTTATCTCAACAATGGATTAAACTTTTATGTTTCTCTTCTCCTAGGTGGAGCAGGGAGAAAGAAGTTGTGGAAGAATGTATCTTCCAGAACAGGGCTGAAGTAAACAGGTGAAGAATCTTGAATGAGGGGACCCTAAAACGATTTTGTTCAGTGATGACTTTACTCTCTAGAACTCCCCAGAAATCTTGATATCAAATTTCTCACTGAATCTAATTTAGTTTAAAATTAATTTCTAGAAACTGATTTTTTCTTGGTAAGCGATCTCATTGTATTGTATGGGAAGAGGGAAGGCTGGGGATGGGAGACATTGTGAGTCAAGTTTTAAAACAGGTATGTCTGTCCACCTGAGCAATCAGGCACCGAGATGATATCTATTTTGTCAGGGTGAAAATTAAGTAGTAGACAGAAGTAAAATGCTGAATTCTTTTGCATCCTCAGCCCTCAAAAGTGAATATCCATTCTTAAGTACAGATTTTGCCTAAAAAATTAGTTAAGAATTTAAGTTACAAATTGCAGGGCAGTGCAATTCTTTACAATGGATTAAGCCTTTATTTGTGTAATCATAGATGTGTTAATGATGCCAATCTAGGATGATTCCACAGACAGACAAACTCAAATTTCTCTGGCTAGATCATAACTTTCATAATTTTTAATGCTACAGTAATCTTAGGGGCAATTTTACAAGTAATGTGTAAGTGTTGGGGTCCCTCCCCCGCCGTGTAGCCCTGGGAGAGGGGCCCTGAGGGCACAGACACGGGGCTTCCCTGCCCCTGCTCAGCCTCGTTCCCATTGGTTGGTTTGTGTTCCCTGCGCGGGCAGAAGGACCCTTGGTCCCGTGACTGGAACAGTTCCTCGGCAGAGCTCTGGCCATGCGGCTGGGGGAATAAACATCTCTCTGAAACAGCTATCAAGAATCTGTCTGTCCCTATATATTTCCTTTCCACGGGACTCCTGGTTTGATATATGCGTGTTGCAGGATCCCCACTGCAACAAATGGTGGAGATTTGTGAGCAGAACGATCCCCGATCCCTAAGCGACTGATTTGTGTGAGTAAACCCTGGAAACTTTGGATTCCTCTTCTTGGTTTTGCTTTGCTATTCCATATCTTAACTATGGAGGAACCGTGGGAAGACTCTTGGCTCTCAGAGCCGCATATGGACATTTATCTTAAACTTAAAATGATTCTTGAACAACGATTTGTAAATTTTAGCTTGATTCAAGCTCAAAAAGAACTGAAACACTTCCTGGCATGGTTGTTTAAGAACTTTTTCTATGTTTCTTGGGATTTAATTCTTACCAAGGGCTTTTGGAAAACCGTTTGGACACAGTTAATACTGGAGTCAAAATATATGCCGATGGAAGAATATTTTCGTGAATATTATTTCGTTACCGAGACTGTTGAGCAATGTCAGCTGTGTCCTGGCGAAGGGAAGCCTGGCGCAGGGAC
>NW_008237222.1:1374568-1381762 GCF_000691975.1 Corvus brachyrhynchos | reverse complement strand
GGCTGGAGAAATAAACATCTCTGAAACAGCTATCAAGAATCTGTCTGTCCATATATATTTCCTTTCCACGGGACTCCTGGTTTGATATATGCGTGTTGCAGTATCCCCACTGCAACATGTAAGGAAGGTAAAATCTTGCCCATGAAGAACCTGCAGCATTTTTCCTCATTTGAAAGCACATATGTATAACATTTGATACAAAAATCCCTGTTAGCACAATTAAATCTAGACTTCTGTTGAGATACAGCTCTTCCTTTTCAAACCTGAAAAGAATGCACTTCTGATCACACACAGCTGTGTACTCTTGAGTTGCATTGTGACATTGCAAAAGGAGATCCAACCAGACAAAGCTATTTTATATGCTCTTTGGCTGAAAAAAATTTCAGAGAGGCCAGATCCTGAAATATCCCGCAATTCACACAGCAATAAACAATGGTCTAGCTGCTTAAGGCTCAAATTATTTAAAATAAAATAAATGTGCGACAAAAGAGAAACAGTTTGATCCTGTAAATCTCTATATTTTTTAAATTACATTAGACTTAACATATAGAATAATTGAGACTCCAGCCAAGGACCATGAAGATGACTGAGGGCCTGAAGCAGCCCGAATATGAGGCAAGGCTGAAAGAGTTGGGATTATTCAACTTTAGAAAAATTATTTTTCAGGTCTTTGAACCTTTCTGTTTGTTTGTTTCTGCAAGGGTCAAACACTAGTACAAGTCAACCTGAGAGGTTATGGCCTTGGAGATATACAAAATTCAACGTGACATGCCCCTGAAAAACGTTCTGTAGCTGACCCTGCTTTGAGTAAGGTGGGTTGAGTAGACAATCTCCAGAGATCTCTTCCAACCTCAGTCATTTTCTGTCTTTGTGAATTTTTGTGTGGTAGTCTTAACCACTGTACTAATATACCAAAGCAATAAGAAAAAGAAAGTATTGTCTTTTTTCCAGCAGTGGTAGATACAATAACTCTGTAGAAGTTGATTGTATATGAATTAGTTAGCCTTGCTCTGGCCTTGCCTCATGGTAGAACACCTATTTACCTATACTGAGACCTGAATTTGGGAAGTAACCTAGTCCTGTTCCAAAAGAGGTACTTGTTCTTAAAAACAGAAATAGTGCTTTAGACAACTGGAAAATTTCTGGCAAAAACTAGACATCCATAGTTTTAGCGTGTGTTATAGGAGTGGGATTCCAGAACCCTGCTAAGTCCAGGATTTATGCTGTTAAATCATAAGCACTCAAATTCTGCCTAGATGGTAATTTCTCAGTCCTTTCAGGAAGCTGATGTTAAGATACTTGAAGGCAAGTTACTTTCAGTGGTCTGACATTTAGGTGTACCACATGAACATACTCACTACTCTCCTGGGTAACCTTACTGAAGGGCTTTACCTCTGTTTTGTTGTCCTACTAAATGGGTAGTTAGGCATTACCCTCCTCAAGCCCACATGCAAAAGCTCACAATCTTGGTCTAACTGTAGTACGCACATGTGCTACGTCAAAACTGTGCCTGAATGTATCCATATATACGTATGCACAGTGTGAATTGAAAATAGCTAGAGTAATTACAGGACAAAAAAAATCTTGTGTAGGTGTGTGCATGCAAATGCAATTTCTCAGTCACATTTGATAGCACCTTTATATGCCCAAGAAAAAAAAAATAGAACAGGAGAAAAAATCCCCTAAGTCCTCATTCATTTACCAAATTTTGTGAAATGCCAGGCTCTCTTAATGATTACTGCATGCCAGACTGAGGTAGAAGTGTCAGCTAGCCAGAATAAATGGAAAACAAGATTATACTATTTTCTCATAGCCCTGCCAAGATCTAACAGTGCAAGAATACTTCCCCATTTTATGAACCTTGGCTCTGGAACTTTTAAGTGTGACAACCTTTAGATGTGCTGTTTAACTTAAATACGAACATTCTCCATTTCCATACCTTATTCTTTTTCAGTGCTGCTCTCACATCTGAATAGTCTGAGCAGGCAGATGAAGAGTAACCTGTTAATACTCTGTCCATCATTTTGGTTTAGGTTTTGGATTTTATGGTTTATTTTTGAAAGATGAAAAAAAGCAAAATATTTTTGTGGAAACAGAAATAAAAGGATTGTATGAACAAAGAGAAAAGAGAAGAAGTCTCCTGATGTTTGCACTTGTGACCCAATGCCTGTTGTCTTTAGGTTGTAGAATTTCTGTTTGAAATTGCCAGTGGAATTTTCTGAAGAGAAATGGAAGTTGTAGCAATCTTGCCAGACACACAGGAAAGATACACATTTATTTTCCCTTTGGAAACAAACCAAACCAAACCAAAAAACAAGATGGATATCACTTTAATACTTTGCCCTTCAAAAGAATAAAAGAGAATATGGATGTTTCAATAAAATGATATGGCAGCCACAAATATAATGTCATGAATCGCTCAGTAACAGGATCATGAAAAGTGCTGGAATGGGGGAAGAAGAAGGAATAGTAGAAATAAGCAATGCCTTTACTACAAAATATTTTGATCTGTCATCAGTTGGGCAGTATGTTCTCAAAATGGTTTTTTCCTTTTTTCTTTCTTCTGGCTCTGAATACTCAGAAACTTGCATGGAAACCAGATGGAAAGCAAAATCACTGAGGTAGCTGGAGAAAAGACCAGTGCTAAGCTTACAGGAATGGTGCAATTCCAGTTTAGTTTCAAATTCTGTCAATCCATCTGTAAGAAGATGAAGAAAATAGTAAAAGCACCTATTACTAGACTATCTAAACAGCTCAAAGAAAGACAGTTATAAATAGTATAATAATGTCCAGCCTAATGCAGCTAAAGATCTGGTGACAGTAACTCCAGGTCTGCTAATATCTCATGCCTTATCTTGCTCCTCATGTTCATATTCAACTGCTCTGTCAAACTCATGAAAACATTTTGAATCCAGGCTTTGTAATTTGAAAGCTAGTTTTCAACCTACTTAAGGGTTTAGAGGTGGATTGTTCAAACATTCAGATTATATTAGGAGTGGGTCAGTCTGTGTATCCGTCAGAAAAAATGAACATTACTACTGCTATTCATTAATTTATTTTTATGCAATATGAATTATCTGCCTCTGGCTTCAGGCATTTTTAGAGTACTTAAAATGTGAGATCATGAACGTGGAAGTTCAAACAAAATACAGAGACAGTCAAAGCCAGTTAAAACAAAACTGACTATTTCTTCATACTGAAACCTCCCATCTGAATATTTGAGATGCCCAATGCCCAATGCCACATTACATGTCTAATTCTCCCAGGAAATCAAAAATGTATCCAACTGATTTCAGAAGCCTTTGAATTTTATTCCACACATGCATATAAACTACTTTAATGTGTTCTCCCATAGAATGTAAAAATCTGAGCTGAATCAGACCAACAGGAGAACAGAAAACAGTAGTTACAATATGCACAATCAAAGCCTCTTAATTTAAAACTGTTTCTTATATGAAACATTTCCAGCGATCGTATCTTCATTTGTGTTACACAGAATGGATGATTTACAAAACTGTGCCCCAAGATTTTAGAACTTTACAATTTAAATCAGTGACAATTATAGCTGTGTGATACACCCTTCCAAACTAAAATTACCTTTCACATTTTTAAAAAGCTTCTGTGTTGCAGCAACCTGTCTATTATTGGGGTGTTGTTCTTATGTAAGCACAAAGACCTTGATTCAATTATGCATTTGTTATCATACAAGTGGCATCTCAGATGCCTCAGGATCTGTGAGACACTCATGGGAACTGACTGATATGAGGGAAACCCACTCTTTACCCAAGGTTTTCTGTTGACTACTGAGGTTCCAGCTGAATACTACACAAATTATTTCCAATAAACCCCAGTAACTGGATGTCCAGGAAGCTGAATAAAGCCCGTAATATGAGTAGAGAATTTATCTTGGCTGCATTTACTCTAGTAACCTAACTGTGACATGGACTTTTCTCTGACCAGAGATACAAAGTGACCATGCTGAGCTAGTATCAATTTTATTATATCCTCTTCCACCTCAGAAAAAGGTTGAAACACCCCAACTGTCTGCTGGGAATGGCTAACATCCAGACTAGGATGTTTGGAACAGGACTAGCTGCCTTGAACCAAAACTTGGACATGGAACATCCTAACGATTCATGGGTACAATCGGTTGACTTTCAGTATTTGAGTTTACTCCCTGCCTCTTCTCAATTGTCTCACAGAGATGTTGACCATATGTTCAGGGCACTGCAAATGTCACCAGTTCTCATAGGGATATGGGCCTTCATAGGGATTCTTTCCAAGAGGACAGGGCAGGGACTGACAGCCAGGGCCCACCCCATCGTCCCAGCCGGGAGCAGAGCACCTGAGCCACTGGGGACAGCCCAGCCCCAGGCATCGGGCACCTCCATGGAGGTGGAAATGGGCCAGGGAGAAGATGGGGTGTGGGTCCATGGGCGAGCCTGGCTTGACAGGGCACATTGCCAGGCAGGGCAGGGCTGTGGGGAGCTGCAGACCAGCCCTGCTGCGCTGTTGTTGGCAAGGCCTGATGGCCCTGGGAAGTTGACAGTGAGTCCTGAGTTGTAGGCAGGATGGGGAAGCCCCAGGAGAGGTCAGGCAGGGGCAGCCAGGACTGTCAGGGGCCTGAGAGCAGCTTTGTCATCTTCACAGAGTACTAGAGGCTCCAAAACAGCCTCCTATAGGGGCTATGACTTCACAGGAACTGTACCCACTCTAAGTGGTGGGAGACTGTCAAGCAGCTAATGAAGAAAGAAGAACAATAAGCTTACCAAGAATAAATGGGAGTTTATAAAACCAAGTCTTTAATGTGAATAGGTCTGTTAGAGGGCCTCTACAAGGGTATTATACAAGTGATTAAACAGTGAAGAATGAGAAAGTTAAGAATTCAGCTGATCTGACTTCATGGCGAAGCCTGAATTCAGGACAAGGCAGTCCTGGAGGTGAGGACTTATGGCAGTCAGAAGAGCCCTTGTAATGTCCCCAAGGTAGCACACAACCCTGCCTTTAATGCAGTCAGCACTAATTTGCTGTCACTGTCAGAGCCAAAAATATTTGATATACTAATATTAAAAAGAACATTCCACCACACCAGAAAACCATTTGCTTTCAGGGCTAGCGCTGATAAATTTACTGTGAAACGTCCACAGCATAATGTTCAGTACAGTATGCTGCTTGGTTTCCAAAGGCGTGCCTAATGGGGACACGTGCCTCATCTTGCTTTTTACTTCCAACACCCAGCTGTACAGAGGCAGAAATTTAAAATTAAAAATAACCTTTCAGCTGATTCCTTGCATAATTGCTATCTTGTTTTGTTAATGCTGTGGTTGAATTATAACTTGCTGAAGCCCTGGAGATTTGTATGCTGGTTTATCAGCCTGAATTTGCATTGACATGCTTTTCAGTCAAGAGAGTAACTAAATCCTGTGGCCTTGAGTGAGCCTGGCAGTATTTGCATAGAAAATTAGAGGTAGATTAAGGAGAATGATGCCTCCATAAATAGACGCAATGATGAAAATTTTGTGTATCTCAAAATACTACTGAATTTCATTGAAAGACTGTGGCTGACATACCAGCAATGTTTTGAAAAAGCAATATAATAAAAATAGGTGCAAGACAGCCAAACTTCTGCTGCAATACCAGGCAGCCTTTCACTGTGGTTATCAGAAATGCCCATGTCTCTCTTGACATTCATACATGAACACAAGCAGACTAAAACAGGAATCTCAACTGAAGAAGCTGATCATCATTTCCCATTTACAACCTAGTGAAATTTGAACTTTACATTTTTGTAGAGCAGATCTGTACACAGAGTAAACATCTTAGTTTCCTTGGGCTATGGGGTATTTATTAATCACTTTTTTCCCCTTAAAAAGGAGTAGTTAATTTTGTAGATGTTTCATCCTGGTTATCAAAAAGCCTGCTGATGCCAGAATATTCTGTTAGGAATTTTTCTCCTGTTTATTATGAAAGATTAGGAGAAAAACCCCTTCAAATTAGGAATGTATTTATTTATTTTGTTGTTAATAATCTTCTGAATGAGGCTTGTCATCACCAGACCGAAATGGACATGTTCCATATGGTTTCAGCCAGTATTTGATGCTTTAAAAGAAATTACAAGAAGCCTCATTCCCCTTAAGGTAAGTATCTGGTGACAGGTTTAGGCTTTTTTTTCCCCTCATGCTCAAATCCATCAGGTTTTATTGAATCCTTAATTTTGCTTAATGTAACTAAGGGTATTTTGAAGTCTGAGAACCAGTTAAGAAAGTCATAGCCATATATCTGGAACTCCTCAATGAATAGGAGCATTGTCCTCAGAGCCCCTGAGTGCTTTTACAATATTATTTCTGTTTAAGTTCTGATTAAACCAACTCTTCATGTTCCTTGAGCTTCTGAGAATTTCTCTCACTTGACTAGAGTGGGAGCAGATGGCTTTGATTAGATCACCCAAGACTTTATCTTTTAATCACCTGCCTCACCCAATCTGAGAGGGGAAAAGGGCAGACATATGAGTAGTCTCCTCCTTTCTGCTTCTCAGTCTTGCCAGTTCTCTGCAAGGCATCTGCTAAGACCTCATTCATCACTGTGAAAGCTGCGAACGGATAGCAGTGTAATACCCCAAGGTTCTGCTGTGGTGCTGTAGTGCCTAACCTCTCCCCTGTAGAAGGAAAGGCTACATGTACTTTTGTCAACCTGTCAGCAAGCACTTCTCTCTCTATACCGGTTGCTCAACCCTCTCCCCCCATCCCGACGCTGTCAGGTTTCTGAAAATGTTTCATTTTGAAGAAAACCCGAGAGGTACTTCTCATGAGCATGTATTCTTTATTTGATTCCTCAGTGTATAGCCATATGTGAAAGATGTATTTATCTGCATGTGTGTGTATATATGTGTATAATTTGTATATATATGTATTTTGTGTACATATCCATGTCTCAAAGATGTGAAAAAGGAGTGGATATTGTGCTTCCTTTGGGTATAAAGAAAGATCCATGGTGGCAATTACATCTAATTTTTTGGTCACAGTTTTAAGTGACCCTGTCATAAAACCACAACTTTCCTTCTCTGTCTTTGCTTCAAAGAAAAGTAGTCCACAAAATTCTCCAGAACTAAAATATAATATTCTCCTTGGACTGCTGAAGAATGGCAAGTTAATTCTTTACAGAAGAGTTTTCCAATATTCTACTACTGTTTCCTGA
>NW_008237222.1:1348224-1374557 GCF_000691975.1 Corvus brachyrhynchos | reverse complement strand
TTAATTTAGAATTCTTATACTAACTCACATTTAACATTAAGCACAGTTTTTCAAGGAAAGAAAACCAAGACTGATGGCTGATTAAAATAGATGTCTGAAAGTTTCTTTGATTTGAGGCCAAATTACATCTTCCTTACATTTAGCCAGTTTTTATTCAGACAAGTTTCTGTTTAAGCCAACGGATTTTTTAAATGCTATTAAAGCCAGCATTATTCCCATCAGAATTTAGATCAGCTGTGGAAGAATCAACTCTTGAAAACTTTCAATACTTACATGAAAAATTTTATAAATAAGTAAAAGATTTATATATCTACAAAATGATCAACTCCATAAGATCAGAAATTTGAATATAAATAGCATTTATGAATAAATAATTAACTTTAAAAGTGCCTAAGCATTGCTCAGCTGTTTAATCATATTGGCTGTAAGGCTTGTACACAACACGTATCGATGTTGTATAAAGATGTGTTCTTTCTTTTAAAAGATTTTAAATAAAAAATGGTAAGGAGACATGCAAAATTAAATCCCAAATGCTTCTTAATTTCATGAAAACATGAAACTTCTCTGCATTGTACTGACTTGTTCCAGAATTTATCAAAATTACACTAAATTTGGGGAGAAGAGGATTTAAATTCATAGTGTGAGCATAAATCCTTTTTTCCCCTGCAATACGAAGCACAACTTTAAAGAGAACAAAGTACTGTGAAAGCATGACAAAGTTGTATGATATCAAAAAGAATACATGCAATATCTGATTCATACCATGAGAAAGAATACCTTGCCTTCAAGATACAGTTTACACCTCAAGCTATCAATGAGCCTTTTTTTGTGCTACATCTGCCAGAGCAGCTCAGCTTCACCATCTCTTTGTGGACACACTCCTAAGATAATACATTTATACCCCACAGGTATTAATAAAATCATGGATTCATTGAATAGTTAGGGTTGGTAGCGACCTAAAGATCATCTACTTCCAACACCCCTGACATGGGCACTAGGCCAGGTTGTTCAAAGCAACATCTAATCAGGCCTTGAACACTTCCAGGGATGGTGCATCTTGGTGGTATACATTAATACTCAGCAGAGATTCAGTTTTTTACAAGGAACTTCACCAGACTTGTCTGAGAGTTCATAGCCCACAGCAGCCCTGTTACCCTGACCACCAGCTAGGAGGCAAAGAACCCTAAGGTCAAATTCTGGTAAATTAAACTGAACAGAAATATTTCAAGAATATAGCAATCATATTTTGCACACAGCCATTGAAAAGCATGACAAAGTTTGATATTAACAGTAACACCTCAGACTAAGTATCTCTGATAGGTATTTAATTCCTGTTTCACAAGGCAGTTATTGTATGTTAAATAAGTATGGGCAGATTATTTAACACACAGAATAACAGCTATATATAGGTTATCTGGCAGATTTCTTAAGAAACAAAATGTCACTAAATATCTTTTTATTAGACTTTTAGCTTTATCATCACCTTCAGCTAAAGGAATTTAACACTAGAATTACTAACAACCTTTTTTTGGTACACTGTCCTGGTTTCATCTGGGATAGAGATAATTTTGTTCCAAGTAGCTGGTATAGAGTGGTTTTGTATTTAGGATGAGAATAATGTTATAAGATACTGATATTTTAGTTGTTGCTGATCAGTGTTTACACTAAGTCAAGGTCTATTCAGCTTCTCAAACTACCCCACAAGTGAGTAGGCTTAGACAACCAGAAGAATTTGGGAGGGGACATGGAGAGAACAGCTGACCGAAACTGGCCAAAGGGATATTCCATTCCATGTGGTGTCATGCTTAGCATATAAAGCTAGGGGAAAAGTTAGCTAAGGGATCGCTGGGCACCAGCCAGCAGGTGATGAACATGTGAAAGTACATTGTGCATCTCTTGCTTTGTATATTCTGAATTAGGTATTGTTATTATTGTTAGAACCATCATTATTTTTCCTTCCATTTCTGTCCTATTAAACTGTATTTATCTCAACCCACAAGTTCTACTTTACTTTTTTTTTCCAAATCCCTCCTCATCCCACTACAGGGAGGGTTGTGAACAGGAATCTGCATGGTGTTTAGCTGCCTTGTCATCTTAAACCACGACATACAGAACACCATGCCTATTAAGTAAAGAGAATTTCTCATTAATTTCAATATACTGAAAAGAGAACACATATAGTCCACTTTTTAACTTCTATCTTATGTAGGATAGTGATATCTATGTGATTTTTTGCACTCTTTATGTTGCCTGGACTACTTCACTTTATGGTGTCTTTATTGGGATTGCTTCTGACATTTCAAATAGAAGAATATCTTCAAAATATCATGGGAAGAATGTTCATTCATCCTTTTTCCCATCCCGTAACATTTTGCACAAAGTGAATTAATTTAGTTTAAACTCAAACTAATTCTCCAACAGCCCACAGTACCTATTTTGCCAATTTTGTAAAAACTGAGACAAAAGCTCATGAAAGTTCTCCTCTGAACCAAAGAACTACCTGGTTAGAGTTCAATCAACAGAAAGTAAATCCTTTATAGCTCAGCATGTTTCCTGCCCTTTTTGGCTAATCAGTTAATATAAAGATGTATTATTCATTGACCATATGGACCAAGTTTTTCTCATAGAAATTTAAGAAGTCAGAGCTGTGGATTCAACTGTGCAAGGGTTGTCAGACTAAAGAATTAATCTTTATCTGTTTTGGCCCTCTCAGGTGCTTACATACTTACATATATGCTTACATACTTACATACATGCTCCACTCTACCTACCTATCCAGAAAATGCAACGGTAAAATCTCCCAGGTAAGGCAGCAAACTGACAAAATATTCTCAAGAGAAACAGTGTTGCTGCCTATACTTTCCTCATTACTCTCCTTTGGAGGGTATTGAACTTTGAAATTGATTTAAAACTCTTTCATGCTTCAATTGAAAACAAGCCCCCATGTGCTCCCAATTCTGGCCCCAGAGCACTTGTGTCTCTGTAATGATTTTGCTTTTGTAAGAATTGAATTTTCAAGATATGGTGCAGGATGAATAACAGCATGTCCAGCATGCTAGCAAAAAGAGAGCCCAGAGATCTAGCACGGTCACATCCACTTCTACAGCAATCCTGAAACACTCACATGAAAAAGGCAGATGGAGTCAGGCTCCTCACCCGATGGAGCTTCTCCCTGAGCTGGTAGAGAAGGCACACAAGCAGAGGCAAAGAAGTAAAGAGATGGGACTCTCCGTTTGTGCTCCATGCAGAGGCTTACCCAGACAAACTAACAAGGACAAAGAAACCAGCATCGGACCCTTACCAGGCATTTTATATTGGGGATAGGAAAGGCGGGGAAAGGAATCTCAGCCAATTAGATAGGGGCAAGTAGGTGGGGTTGGCAGTAAGGAAACCAATAGGAATAACACACAGGAGGGACTTAGGGAAGGATCCAATGGGGCATCGAGGAACAGAGAACTTTCTGGAAATTGATACATATTAAACAAGGGTAATGAATATACATAATCTCATATATAAAACTGGGAGGGGAAAACATCAACCTATCGGGGAAAACATGCAGATAACAGGACAAAGGAATTATGGGTTCTCACTGTAACTGAAAGTTATGCACTAAACTTGGGCTGCTGACCACCACAGCTCATTATCTGTATTCTCCTTGGGAGACAGTGTGGTTGGAGGCACCTGCACTGCTACAGGTGAATATTTGATATATGACATGGAGTTTGTGGTTGGAGCCACCTGCACTGCTACAGGTGAATACTTTGATATATGCCGTGGAGTTTGCTTTTGGGTGTCTTGTGCTCTCTGCTCAAATAAATTTTATTTATTAAAGCTACGGATGAAAAAGATGGTAAAATTGCTTGGAAAAAATTTAACTGCAAAGTTACACTGGTGACCAAAGTATGAACAGACACGTTTTGTCAATTTTTGGGGGTTTTAGTTTAATGTTATTTTGAAGGATGAAAGAGAAAAATAATGTCTCTGTGTGACCTGAGAAAGGGATTTAAAAACACTTACTTTTTTTATACAGCTCCTGCCAGGTTTCTAGGCAGTTGAGAGCAAATGATTTTAATCTCAGTTTCTCAATCTAAAATGGACCTGCTGATTCCAGTAATTCTGCAGTAATTAATAATTAGCTAATATGATAAATAATATTTCATTACAAAGGTAGTAACTACTTTTCATATTTGTATAAGATTTATACGTATTATAATATTTCTAAGTAAAAATGGAATGAAAACAAAACCTTTTGCCAAAACTTGGCTTATGCAATTTCCATCTTCACTTGTTCTTCATAGAATGTGTAGCAATGTGGTCTAAATTTACATGAGCATAAAATCCTTATGAGGATGGATAGGAAAAGAACAGTGATAACTATTTCAGTTTCTTTATTGGTAACACCAATAAATAGACAACAAGATGAGCTAGATCATCACCATGCAAGGGAAAGCAAACATATGTCAGGTACTCTTGTGGTTTTCTCTTCTGATTACTGGCAAGTGGAGATATGACAACATCCTATAGGACAGCTAAAGCAGTAGTCACCAATAAAATAATAGCAGTGGACCCACAACTTCCCAAAAAGCTTGAGCAGACGGATGATCTTATGTTTATACTTTGTGTGAGACACCTGACCTCCAACTATACAAAAATAATAATGTAAGGAATGACTGGTGTGTACCCAGATCCTGGGCCAGTTTCTAGAATGCCAGGTTTTCCCACCCTGGATCTCACCTGCAAATTTTTCGCTTAACTTTCATTCATCAAGATGGCGCACAAAAAATGCTGCACTCTGAATTTGAGCTGCAAAAACCCAGCTTTTGCTCATATGTGTCTGCAGGGTTTTATGCAAACAGGACTTTCACCATTTCCATAGATATCTCGTCTTTGACAAATAGGTATTGTACTTTGAAGCTAACCCGACTTCTAAGTTTTACTGAGAAACATTCAGTGTTCTAAGTGCAGATGAAAATTTCCGCCTATTTCACATCTTCTCCAATTCAAGGCATTGCCAATGGTGTTGAGAATGACAGCACATATTCTGTGACTGAATTTTCAACAGCCTGTTCTTAATTCTACGTAATTGGGCCCTGGTTTAGACAGAAGTTTTCAAGTATCCCCTATGAGACATGGAAACAGATAAATAGCTAATGTAAGAAATAGAGAGCAGATAATTCTAGTAAGAAAAACCATGTCCACTCTAGGGGAAGCATTAAGGGCGTTGCACATGAATTAAGACAGATCTCTACTGCCTTTCATCCATATAACTGATGAGGACAGAAGGATCAAGTTTAAGTGGTTACATTTGCTGATGCTGATGGGAGAGCAGAAAACATAGATAGCTGCCAGAGATGCATAGAAGGTAGAAAATTACTTCAGTTCTGGGCTGCAGACTGACTACTGTATTTACTTGTTTCAATCAGCCTGGTTATAAACTCACTCTAGGGTTTTGTTTTAACACAATGCCACTGACTCTTTAGAATTACTCCTAAGTTAGTCTTATCTTTTTATAATACTGACAAGAAAGGCTTGTAAGTTTGCATGAAATTACATTTTTGTGGAAGAAAGGGAGGAAGATGAACAGACCTTTAAATGAAAAAATAAGCAACCTACTTTAGAGTTTGGTGAAGTTGAGGAATATCTTAACTGAGAGTAGGACTCTGGGACTCAAAGAAACAATAATATGCAAAACTGGATGTGCTGTCATGCTTTTATTTTCCAATTTCCTCTATATCTATCCAGTCACAGGATCAGTAAGTCTCAAAAGAATAATAGATTAAGATACTATCAGGTACTCCTTGATACAACTGCTAGTATGAGCTCTGCATATATATGGCATCTTATATGTAGGTAAGGAGATCAAGATAAAATAAAAAGAGTGTTGGACCTGGCTGTTTTGGTGACCCTTGACACCGAATTTCTCCATGCTGGAATAGAGTTTTTTGAATCTCTTATATAAGCACTGGAGCTCTATAGACAAAAGTAATTGCATCAGGGTCTTTTATTGCATTTAAAAAAAAAAAAAAATCCTGGGAAAAAACCCAACAAAACCAAACCAACAGCTAAATGATAAATACTTTCTAGAATGGAAATGGTAGTTAAATGAAAATTAAATTCAGCTCAGCTCAAAAATTCAACATGATACCTCCTAGAGTCTGTCGTAATAGTGGAAGTTTCAGAACAATAGCTAAATTAAAATTTTCAGCATATCATGGAACAGAAAACTTATTAAGAGGTCTGGAAAATTGATATTATTTAGGGTTTAAAAAAACATATCTACTGGATAATGGAAGATGAGTAAGTTCCCTAACCTTCCATAAAATAAAAAAAATCAATGCAATTACCAGAATATCATTAATCCATTATATCATAAATCATATAATTATTTTCATTTCATCATTCTTGTATAAACTGAGAACAACTGTTATCATTATAAATCTGGGATGACATTTCTTGGATTTTCCAAAAAATTACAGCTATAACTAACAAAAACCCAAGAATGCCTTCCTAAGAAGAATATTTAGATATTAAATTAATGTAAAAATAATAATAACAACAACAAGAAGAATAATGCAGCTTTCCAGACTTATCATTATGCACCATATGAGAAAAAAAAATAATCCTTAGCAATGAAGTGTGAAGGTTAGACAATCCAAACCAGCAATTAAGTTTTGAGTTATGTGTGATGAATGAATGCTTTTGAAGTATGCCTGTAAACATACTTAACTTCCTGAAGAATTTCATATCTAATATTTTGATTCAGTTTTTTTAAAAAAAGGAAGGAGGATAACGCAAGCAATTTTTGCATAGGAACACATATTAGTCCAAAAAAGTGTGAAGTTTATTTAGTATTACTCAAATATTAACTTGTTATTCCTGTTGGTCAGTTGTTCTTTTATCTTACCATTTCCCAGAAACCTGAGACTTGAAGATGAACAAGCTGATTCTAGATAACTACTTGCATTGAATGAGGTATTTTTACCACAATATTCTTACCCATTCTGTAATTTTTCTCTATTATTTTAAGTTAGTCTTCATTTTTCTTTGAAGTAACTGTTTCATATTATGACAATACAGATGGTTTTCTGGGGTTTTTTTATTTTGTCTGTTTGTTTTTGTTGTTGTTGTTGTTTGAAATTATTAATTACTTTAACTATTTTTGAGGTTCCTTACATTTTTAAGAATGTATGGGGATAAATGTCTCAGACATGGACACTATATTGGCCAGAAGTGAGAAATTCAAAACAAATTAGTAGCATTTTTGCTTGAATTGATTGATATATATGATACTGAGATTTAACAGATGTGTGTTATTACCATGAAATTATTACTTATTCTACAGGGTAATGCACAGCATCACTTTATTAATACATGATTTCTTCATTCAGTGTTCAAGATGCAAGGCTTTATAACCCTCAATATCTTTAAACACAAGTATATTTCTTTGTTTTCACTCTTCCACATAATTTTCTGATCAAAAAATGTCTCTGAAGCATTTTACCAGTTGTTTTTCCTAAATTTATTTCCCAGGTTAAACCTACAGGTAGTGTGTCCTATCCTATTGTAAATCATGCATTCACCCTTAGGTAAAAAGAAAAAAAAAAAGAAAACCAAAGCCACCTACTACATAAACTGGTTAAAAAAAATATCGTTGAGAAGATAGCAAGTTCAGTATTTTCATATAAAAATTTAATATTTCTTTAATTAATTGTCCTTCCAGAGTCATGCAAGTCACGAGAAATTACCTTTTTTATGTAACGTATTTCTAACTTCATAAATTTCCTTGGTTTAGAGTATCAAAAGATTGGAGTTCATTTTCTTGTACTTGTTTGAACAACATTCAGGTATCTTAAACACTTTTCCTAACTGTCCAGCTTTAAATTCATGAGGACCTAAGGGAAATTTGCAGTGTCGATTGTGCCAGTAGTAAAATGGGCATATTCCCCTGAGATGTCTAGGTGAAGTATCCATAGTTGTCCTAGGCTTGATTCCAGAGTCTCTGTAGGAAATAAGTAGGCGTGGATAACTTACGTTTAATAATGCTGTCACTGCAGCCTTCTCAGATCTCTTGTATTACAGTAATAACTTTGTGTTCATAGAAATAAAGGTCCTCATACATAACTAATCATAATTGCAATTTTAAAGGTTTTTAAATAAACACGTACTAAATTTGAAGCCAAATAATTTAGTCTTCAGTTTACTACATTGATGGATGACTTTTGAAAAATTGAGGATTTTTTTTGGAAGAGGAGATGCCGCATTTTAGAAGTTGATTTAGAACTGGGTGAGTTTTTAAAATTTTCCTGTACTGTTAAAATTTTTGAAATTATATATAAAAAGATCTCTTGAATATTTTGTGTTTTTTCTTGATATGGGAGTAAAATGTTTGCGATTATTTCCACTGAGAACAAAATTTCTTTTTAAGACATGCCTGCATATCTTTCTTGGGAATATAATGATGTCTTAAGGATTAGTGCATTCCTTGGTTATCTGACTCACAAACACTAAAAGACAAGACAAGGGAAGGCATCTTGCACTGAATGAAATTGTGGGCTACGGTTATATATATATATCAGGATATGACATAAGGATATGGCAAAAAGGAAAATATTGGCTAAACAACTGAAAAGGATTTTTGTATGGCCTCAGTGAGTAGGAAAGAAGTAAAGTTACATATATATATATGCCATGGCAAATATGTCAAGGGAAGATAGCTAACCACATTCTTATAGCCAATTTACAACAACCCTAACAGGGAGAGTGAATTGTAAACAGATGAGGACATTCTCACTGCCAGCTGCAGCGAGACAGGGGTGTCATTCCACATCTCTGCCAAACTCTGTCACTTGCTTGAACTGTAGCCTAATGCAGACAAGGAATCATTTTCTTCTGTGTTTCCTAAGAGAGTTTCTTTTTTTCCTTTTGCTGATTTGTTTACAGCAGCAGTGGAACACAGATCTATTTTTTACATTTGCACATCTTTTCCTAAAAGAGGAAAGAATCCTGAAAGAGGAGTGAAAATCTTTTGCTTCTTTTTTCTCTTCTCCCAGAAGTGAGAAATTATAGTCTCTCCACTCACAGAACAGTTTGGTCTTTGAAAAGGAATGGAAATGATACAAAACATTGTTGCCTTTGGGAGTACTACACCCTATTAAAGCAAGAAAATATAAATATCCTGCTATTTATACCAGGAAAACATAAAACAGTGGAACGAATACAAATAACAGTTGTGAAGCCACCAGAAATCAGAAGTTATCTGACTGTATCTCTCCAAGAGAAAAGAAAAAAGGCTCCATTTTAATGTCAACTCTAAGAATTCCTACCTTACTTTTTTAAGTAGAAGCTCCTTCAGGGAATATGTAAACCCAACTTGAAACTCCTAATTTAAAATTCTAGTGCTATTTTTTGAGTCAGTAAGAATTTCAGAGTTTTATCCATGGAAATCTGAAAATAATATCTTAGAAGTACTGAAATACTAAGAAATTATGTACTATTAGATGTATCTGATGCAAAAGCACTGTAGTTATCTTTAAATCAACACTCATTTTCATGTGGAATATATTGGCTTGAGTGCTTCTGCTTTCAGGAAAAAATATCTTCTTTTTCATTTTTCTTTAATGCTTCTAATACTAAGTAATAATAAGAAGTACTTTGCAGAATATTTAGTAAATATTCAGTACTAGAAATCACAATCAACAGACTATTACAAGGACAGCCTTGAGAAATGAGAAAAGAAGAGAAGGAAGAGGAGAACTGAGACAGGTATATCTCTTTCGAGAAAGGGTTGGAAACATTGCAATCTCATGTTAGCAGGTGTAATGCTTTTTTTGCTTTAGTGGAATGTTGTTTCAAAGTGTCTTCTTTGTCCAAAATAAAATAGTACTTTCCAGCAAAATCATGCAGAACATCTTGAAACAAAGCAAAGTAAAACAAAAATTAAACAAAATTAAATAAATGAACCGGGATTTATTCTGGATGTGTAGAAATACTGTGGTAACTGAGTTTCAAAACTAAATCTCATTTACTTTTGTATTTTTTATCCTGATAAGGATTGCTTTAATAGCTGTTTTTAAACTTAACTGATTCTTACACCATATTACATATGATTTTCCACTATCTTACATTTTTCCTTGTGTTGGGTTAAATTACCCAAGGCAAATGCTTCAAAGCAAAACTCCAAGATTTCTATGTTTGAAGGCTAGCAGAGAATATATACACATACATGCATACACATATGACTCTGGAGACTCAAATATCTTGTTGTCTCCCAGACTAACACACTCTGACCTGTCTCTGTGATTTTGTAATTTGTCCAGGAATGTGTCATTAAAAAAAAACAAACCAAAACCAACCAACCAAATACCACCAAAAAACCTATAACTGCATTAGGTAGTCAAGTAGGTTTTATTGTCTAGTACATTCAATTTAAAAAAATAATAGTATTTTTATAAGGACAGAATGTATTTAGCTGTTTTGTTTGATTCTTTTCTTGCCATGTTGCAATTTTTATTGACACATTGCATTTGGTCCTAGAAATCTGATGACAGAGACATTTTAAGCAATGGACTTTAACATAAAAACAATTATAAGTGACGCACAGAGGGTAAGAAAGAGCTTTTCATTTCAACAGCTCATTTGTACTAATTATGTCTTCCTATATAACAGAGGTAGGTATTTTTGGCCTAACTTCTGAAGTTATTTCTGAAGAAAATATTCTTCTGGATTGGAATAAGGTCTTTGTGATTTCCCTTAGCAGTGTTTTAAAGAGTTCTCAGCCATGAATTGTAGTGTGTTCCAGAGCCATGGCTGGCTTCAAAGATCAAAATTTCTATTTATTTATACAATAGTAGCTATAGTTTTGAAAGTAAACAGTCCTCAGCAGCTACTATAAGGAACAGGCTAGGTGAGACCATGTACAAGGGTCATTTGAAAATCTGTTTATGAGTGGGATGACTTTTAAAAATAAACAAGCCCTACACTCTTTAGTTGTCTGCCACTTGTGACTATAAGTGAACATTGCTTACCTAAGTTACAAAAATTTTAGAAATATTTGGAAAGTGGTTCTGCACCTAACTATTGCATGACCATATAAATACCAAGTATCGTTACTTTGCTGGCCAAGAAGGAGCAGAAACAAGCATGCAGGATCCATTGGTCAAATATTAATTTCCCCTACACTTCATTAAAAAATCAAGCATATTTAGACATACAAAGCAACAGAATGAATCATATCACATAACTGGAGAACAAAGAATCTATTTTGAAAACAAAATTCGTAATGAAATCATTTTGATCTACCAAAGCGAGCTGACACAAATCTTTTTTTTTAGATTCACTACTGAATTTGACTTGTTTGAATTATTTAAAGAGCTCTGCACTGTACTCACAGTAGGATCCTTGCTATCAGATATAGCCTTTCTTCTCCCTCACTTTAACTTAAAATGAAATGTAAAAAAAGAAATTTAAAAAAATTAAATTCAAATGCTTATCTTATGGAAGAAGATGAAAAATTTTAAACATATATTTACAATCTGAAAACTATGACATAGTTTTTAAGATTTTATTCAGGTAAGTAACAGAACGACTAAGAGAAACATCTAAAAAAGCCTTTTTAATGAGTTACAAAATGGATTTAAACATTTACATATATAAATGAAAAAAAGATTGTAATTTGAGGGATATATAAATTTTATTTTAAAAAAATAGAAAATTTTTGGTACAGAATCTCTTAATATATCAAGGTGGTGTTTTTCATAACCTCAGTGTTGTAAAAAATACCTCACAGAAACATTCCATCAGCAGAGGACCTAGAAGAGTATATTATTAGACCCATATCCAATATGTGATTTGCCTGACATTTACCACAAATCAGGCTGATCTAGGACCCTAGCAGAGTGACCATAGGTGTATGTGCTCACACAAGTGTTTGCAGACTGTCCTGCAAAAAGTCTTGCCTAATTTTGGCGTTCTATACTACAAACAAGCAAACAGACAAGAGGTTATTCCTTTTTAAACAAAGTCGAAAGACAAACCCTAGAGGGGTCCCAAAGAAAAAAGGGAAACCTGAGCAGTGAAATAATATGAATTATGTGAGCTCAAAAGCAAGGAATTAATGAAAAGCCACTATTGCCATTTAAGCAATTGCATATTGAGACTCCAGAAGGAATCTGAGAAGTCAGAATTAGCCTGGAAAGTAACAGTCAAATCTCAGTGGTGGGTGCTATGCAGAGGGTCTGCACCAAGATATGTGTCAAGAAATCCCGAGACAGAAAAACTCTGTCTGAATTCAGACCCAAGGAAATGGCGAAAGTGCGTGGGGATATGATGGCTGGAACATCTGACAGCACTCTGGTGAAAGGCCAAGGGAGGCACTAGGCCAGCTGCCATCACAGCTAAGTTCACCACCTAAGGAGACAGAAATTCTTCTCTGCCTGTCATCAGAGAACTGCATCTGTTTCTGTAAATGATATACAAGACCTTATGTACATAGCGGGGACCTTTGCCTCAGAAACTGAACATAGCGCAAGGGAGTTGGGGAGAACAAGCTGTCCCTGAGGAGCAAGGCCATTCACACAATCACAGAGACAGCAGCTGTGATTGACAGGATCGGTTCTATCTGGACAGAAGATTCAGCTGAGAGTGCTTTTCTGTTCTTGTTTTAATGTTCTTTATCTCTACATCTTTTTATGTTTGTCTTCAGCCACATCAGCAGAAAGGATTTTCTTTCAATCTGATTTATGCTGTAGCCAGGGGCTGTCTTACGCTAAGCAGGGTCAAGAAAATGGAAGAACAAGCATGGGTGACTCCTTTCCTATCTAATTTAGAAGACATGCATGATGGCTTTCAAACCTACTGCTTAATTCATAAAGACTCTCAATAAAAGTTTAAAGAAAGAAACAAATATACAAACAAACAAAACAAACCAACCAACCAGACAAAAAAAACCCCACAACTTTCTCATTCCTTTCTAGGACAGGAAATGAATTTAAAGCAGATTATGTATCCTTAACTCCGGTGATGATCCCATCTGTGTTTCTCGAACTACTTATGTAAGGCTGTCTTGCTTATGCATAGGAATAATGAATATGAATATTTATCTGTTATGGAGGATGATTAATCACTAATCATTCTGCCCAGAATAAAGCTATAAAGCTGTTTCCAGTTTTCTTAGGAATATCTACAGATAAGATCCTCGTTAGCAGTCCATAATGATGATGATTCACTTCCTCACCACACCCAAACTCTTCCCTTCCTCTTTGAAAACATTCAGTCTTGCAAGCTCAGTGGTTTAATTTTTATTAGATCAAATATAAATAGATTTGTCTCAGCATGGAAAAAGTCCTTTTTAAACCAGGGTCTTGACTAATATATTCAATATTGACAGGGAAAAGAGAAGTACATGCCTAGAACCTAGTTAATTATAGTCAGTCACACCTTGTATTTTTTATCCTCTTTATATTGTTCTGTGTTATTAGCTAGACAGCCAAACTCTGTTGTGACTCAGTAATCATTTACTTACCTCAAATGTTCTAAATGGATAATTTCAATCTAAAATTTAGCTTGTTTTCTATAGCTAACGTGCATTTCACTTTGGAGGGTCAGAGTGGTCTTAAAAATGTCTGAAAATAATTCAAGGTGTTTTACTTGAAACCTGTGCAACCTCACCATGGTCTGGGTGCTACAGATTTAATTATAACATGCCATTGATCCTCAAAACAGAAGGAGGTATATTGAACCACAATAATATCTATTAAATCAAGTAAATAAAAACACTTTTATTGTGGGTCTTCCCAAATTATTTTTCTCCCTTTCACATCTGTTAAAAGACCTTACAGATGTTTCTCCAGCTTGCAGAAATTCAAGTTTCCCATGCATAAACATCCTAAATTTAAAGTATTTTCCTGTGTACTTTGTATTTTTTCCATAGTTAAAGTATATAATGAAGATATATTTTTTCACAGTGAGCCTTGTCTTGGTTTTAGCCAGAACAGAGTTAATGTTTTTCGCACTAGACATGTGGGGCGAAGGCTGGAGACATGGGCATGTCTAGGCTGTTATTCTATGCCCCCTCCCTCACCACTGGGGGTGGAAGAAAGGGACTCGCAGTTTCTGGGAAGGAGGCACGTCAGGTGACTCCACTAGATGTTCTGTTCAACATCTCTTTCCCCAGCTCCAACAGGCACACTATTACATTAAAATCTTTATTAAACATTTTGAAAGCCCCAAGTGCAAAGAGATACACGTATGCATGTCTTTAGCAAGATATTTTAATATTTTTATTTTTATAATAACTAAAAGTAACTACCCATCTTTGAGGACAGGCTTGTATCTGCTTTACTTTTTTCCCCCTCTTTAACTCCGTAAACAGAACCCTGTGCATCCCAACATCCATCCATTTGCCTTGACAAGATCATACCTTGAATAAATCTACAAAATCTGTCTTGGAACCAGAAAAAATGTGGTGTTCATGTGCTACAGATGAAACATTAAGTGTGAGAAAACTTTGTTCTTCCTAGGCACATGTTCATACTGTCATTTCCTTTTTTTATTGCAGTTAAAGAGCTACCAAACAGCCTTGACATTTATTAGATCATATCCTAGTACAGGAGGCCAATTCTTGGCAGACCCCAAGTTGTTGGAATATGTGTTAAATTTGTGTAATATGGGGAAAAAATAAAAAAAGTCAGATTATGGCTGAATTTTGGGAGCATACTACCTGCACAGCAAAATCTTCCAACACTCAGCTGGTCCTTTGCTGGACGTGAATCTGGTAAACTTCATGTAACTGCCTATGGAAACCAGAAATGCTTTGATCAGCATCAGTGACTTAAAAAGCCTTCAAAATATTTGTGTGTAAGAGAAATATATAATTTCACTGACAAAACTGTTTACTTCTGTACTGATGTCTTCCAGGTCATGCACTGTTTAACTGTGTCTCATACCAGAACAATCAAATAATTCTGTCAATATGTAGAGATTCATGAGCTTAATAATACTGTTATCTATCATAAGAGGGACATATCATTTTGCAGTGGTAATGAGAACTTTCCCCTTTAAAGTGATAAAGACTAATCAAACTGTACCACCAGTAACTTGGATGAGTGGGCTGCCCATTTAAGTACAAGATATTTCATATGAAAGTTATCTTTGTCACTATTGAAACCAGGTGGGTTCTTGAAACCAAGTGAGTTTCAGTGAGGGAGACTGATAGCACAGGGAATATGACTTGTAAGAGACACAAGGATTTTTTTTATTATTTTTTTTAATGAAAAAACCTGACATTTAAACACCCAGTATTAAAATTATATAGGAATAAAGTTGACATTTGATGTCTAAAAAATGCTTATATCCTAAAACATGATGTATTTTATGTTCATATAAGATACTCAGTATGCTATATCATCACATAATACTGTGCAAAAAGCTTTCAATTTGACTGCAGTTTTAGTACAGAGCATTCAATATTCAAGATGTTCAAAGAAAGTTGTTTCGGGTCTAAGGAGTGTGTAAAGTTTGCAGCAAAAATATTTTCCCTATTTTATAAATCATCTTAAATTAAGCTGATTTTATTTAGCTACAGAACATACAGATTATAACAATATCAATGTACTGACTGGAAATCAGGTACAATTTACAATTTCTGCATGTGAATAAAGAGCTTTCTGCTGGTTGATTTAAATGTCAGAGATTTAAACATTCAAACATTTTTAAAGGGATCTATGTACTTTATCCCTCTTCTTTGAACTGCTGACAAATGTGTTTATGTACTTTATTTCTTCTTGATAATGTTATTTCATCTTGATGTGTTAAAGGATTGTACTTAGGAAGGTAAATAATTAGCCTTCAAGAGGGTCACAGTGTGTCATTGGCTTTGAACAGCCCTGTGAATTTCACAGAAAGTTGTGCTTTAGGTAATATTGATTGGTTTTGTTTGGTTTTGTGACATTTAAAAAAATATATGAATGTTCAAACACACACACACACACACACCCCCCTTCTTTCTGAATCTCCTGTTTTCAGTCATTCATGTTTTATTTATGATCTATGTGCTGAAAAAGAAATAAATGAGATGAATGAATTATATAACAGTACTTTGGTGAAAACTGCAGAAACATAAAAGGATGCTATAAAGAAAAAAGAGATTAATTGTACTTCATTGTCAAGGAAGACAGAACAAGAAATAATTGCCTCGAGCTTCAGGGGGAAAAAATGTAGGCTAAATATTAGGACTAAAGATTTACAGCAAAAAGAAGAGTTAAACAATGGAATAAGCTGCCAAGGAAGGTTTTGTAACTGCCATAATTGGGATTATTAATGGCTAGAACAGTTACCCAAATAGAAAAGATAGGTTACTGATAACAACATCCAGTTCTGCCATGATGTAGACGGATCTTGGTGTCTAACAGATAGATTGTACTGGTGAAATATTGGCCCTCACTTGGTGAAGCAGATCTCTTTTACCCAGGAGGTTTTGGAACATATCAAATTTCACACAAAAAAGTTCAGTCCATAAATAAATGAATAGGTCAGCTAGTTAAAGGTTTGGCTGGCCAAACTTCTGAGTGTTCTCTAAATATCAACACTTTATTCCGTGGCACACATTTCTATCTGTACCATTTCTAGACATTCTCTACTGCAGCAATGCTAGTATCATGCTAGCTGTGAAAATTTGCAAGACTTAAGTACATAGTTCTGTAGCCATTAAACACAACAGAAAATGTCTCAAACAAGTATATAAACTCAGCCCAAATTTTATATCAGTTGAATATACTGCAAAATATTACTAGTCTTTTTATTTATAGTAGAAACTATGCTGATAGCATTTGTTTAAAATATTCTGTTTGGTTGGGATTTTTTACAACATATTTGGAAACAGAACCTAGGTCAGGAATTTGGTGGTTAAAACCCCAGATATTCATGCTTTCCAATTTAGTTAATATTTTATATTCTATATGTCCTGCAGAGTAATATGAAGGAATAAATTAATGGTAGTGAATTTATTAGAAAATTATTTTCAGACACAGAACACCAATTGTAATATCAAATCACCAATTACATGTTCAAACCATTGTCAATAATGTCACTTAATTGCATGCTGGGATATTAAATTCAATCCAAATGGTAAAATGGGCATTTGAGATTGATTAGTTTATTACATAAATGCATTAGCTGGTTACTTAAAATTGATTAGCAAGGTTTCAGTTCAGTGCAGGAAATTGCTATGTTAATCCCAGCACTTCTCTCTTTATTCTCCAATTACATCAAATACACTACATGCAACTGGTGGAATAAAAATTGCACTGGCCTTCTTCAGAAATTCTACCCATAAATCACAAGAGGCCAAAGACAGGATGTTTCATGAAGAAGTTTGGCTCTTTGGCTTACAGTACATAAGCGTGCTGGGAACTCAGATAGCACATCCTTTGCAGCCCTGCTTATTTACTAGGAGCGGCATCCAAAGAACTTAAGCAGAATGGTAAATTTTAGTTACCCACCTTGAAAAATCTGATCTTGACAAAAAGCCTTGTTTAGTATACATTTACTCTTGGAAAGCTGTTCAATGCCACAGGCTTTGTATTTTAAATTCCCAAGGTGTTCATTGCTGTATATTTCAGCATGTGTGGAAGCAAAGCCTCTGATTTGTCAGTCTGAACAAATTTCACTTAAATAATGACTCAGCCTGATCAAGGTACAGAAACCAGGTATTGCTTGAGTGGAGAGTCTGTACTCTGGTGGATTTTAACATATATTCTTTGTATCAGACTCTCCATAAAGTAACAGTATCTGATATTTTCCCTTAAAATGTGACAGTGCTGACTGCTGGTGCTTGTGCACATATTCTAATTGACTAGTTTGAGACGCTTGAAGAAATTCTCCAAAGATCTGTGCTTTCCTCAGCCTGAGCTGATGCAATTTCAACGTGAAGAGGAACTAATAAGTGAAATGGAGGTTTCTAAAATTCCTCCTAAGCATTTTTCATGGACTCCTAGCATCCGCTAATCACATTACAATTCTTTTGCGATTAGTCATTCAAAAAAAAATTATGACCTCCCCACTTGCTGTTTGTTTCCTGATGTATACTAGTTATTCCACTAGATATATGAACATTTATAATAACAAGAAAAATATATGTAAGTAACCTTGGTAAATAGCTGCTATTAATAATCCTATAAAGGATCTACAAATCTGACAGTTTTTTAACCTTGTTATTCTCATGATATACTAAATACATAAAGATGCAGAACTCTTTAGACAAAGTTTATCCCAACAACCTTCACTTTCAGTGGTGAAAAAGGAAAACATTATTTATTTAAGAACAGCAAATTTTACAGAAGAAATAATAGTCCTAAGAATACGAGCATCTCTGAAAACCTACCACACATATATAAGCATAGTAGCCACTCTCCTTGATGCTCAGCTCCTCAAAATACATTACAAGTGCCTTGAACAAAGGTCTGAAAATACAAAGGAAGATACTGGATCAGTTGCAATCTGGTTAGTTGAGGATTTTTTAAGACTCAGGAAATTAGACGAAAGGACCCATTCAAGTGCTGATTCTTCCTTTTGGAAGAAAAACTGATTTGGAAAATATCCCTCATATATATATCTCTAAGCTCTTAAACAATTTTTCTAATTTCCTTTGCTTAGGAATACTCCAGAAAATGAGTCTGTTGCCTGAAATATTTTCATAAACAGATCTTTGCAATGAATACTGCAAAGTAATAGACAAAACCAAATTTGAATTAATTTGAATCATTATCAACACAAGTATTTATCAACAACCTGATTCCAGTAGTTTTACTCACTTATAAAAAAGGCCAAGAGATAATACCATATATCTTACTCTGATATTGTAGCAGTGTTAATATTAGATGCCTGTAACTACTATTTCATCTTTTAGTAACTTGGAAATAACAATTCATTAATCCGATCCACCTGTAACTACTATTTCATCTTTTAGTAACTTGGTTTACAAGTTAACGAGAAAAGGTGAGGTTTTTTAATGGCAATAAATAATTAAATCAAATCACAACCAAGCAAAAACCATATAAACAAAAATGAGACAAAATGAGGTGAATAAATTACTACTCACAAAGCATTTATCATCATCAGGTCAGAGTTCATTAACCTCTGCAGAACCAGGGAAACAAAGCATAACAAACAGAATTACATGGATTTGTTGACTATTTTTAGTGGAATAAGATTTGAAAGCAATTGGTAAATAGTCTCATGTGAGCATTTGGGAATGCTGAACTTTTGGACTTATTTTTAATTTTATTTTTAAATGGAAAGAAACCATTTAGCTCTGATAGAAAATGAAAAATTTTAACATCACCAATTTCATCTGTATAACTTTAAGACATATTCTTATTTATCTACTCCATCTTTGAAAAAAAAGATTTCTCCTTAGGTTCATCCTGAGTGTTTTGCTGTTTAAAGATGTGTGAAAAGGGGATTGATTTCTGTATAACTGTGTTGCTTTACTAAATTATTTGAAACTAAGTCTAGCACTTTTAATTTTTTTATAATACTTTGTATCTGTTGTATGTTACAGCACCTTCTCGCTTCCTCAAGGTCGCTGTCTGTCCATCAGTGTATATCCAGTTCTTCTGACTGAGATGCAATAGATTCCCTCACTGAATCACAGAAAATAAGCACAAGCAAGACTTTCTGGAACTTTAAAACATAAAATTTTATTAACACTAGGAACCTTTTAAAATGTGGAAATGTCGCCATTAAAACTAATCAGTAATTTTTTCAAAAAATATTAAAGATTTTGAACTTCCTAATAGATATTAATTGCTATTTCTGTACTAGTTACCTACTTTTAATTTATAGGAGCATAACTGATGAGCCAGCTGATTCCAACTGGCTTAGAAATCCTAGATAATCTAGAAGTGTTTGTAAATTAATGCAAATTAATAATTTTAATTCCATGGACTTAAAAGTTGAGTTTCCATTATGAATCCCAACTTTGTAACCTGTTGTTGTTAGACTGCATTCATAAGCATATTCCTGAATGCTAATGATTGCTTATTTTGCAATGTACACAGAAGAATTTAAACTATGCTGGCTCATGAATATAAAGGAGAGGCTGAGATCTCACCCAGACTCAGTTTTCCTTCTTTTGTCTATGCACTATATACTTGAACTGCAGCTCACAATTTACCATATTCTCTAAATTTTATTGGATCTTATTTTACCAAGAAGAGAAAACTATTGTTTGAGGATCTTGCTTTTGTGTAAGATAGCAGCAATAAATACACATATATGTAAATTATCATTCATTCAAAATGAACCCTTGAAGATCTTATTAATTGCATTATTATTAATTTATACTTTGGAATTCAATTATAAGATTAATCCAAGTTTTACCTGAATACTTGGGAGTGTAAATAATACAACCTAATGATCATAGTTAATACTAGATTGGCACCAGTATGCACAAAATTGTATGCATAAATACAAATACATATACATATTTTATATGTTTATAGAAATAAATATATATCTTAGGAATTGTTAAAATGCTGTCTGTTTTCAGGTTTTTATCCTGTAATATAGGTTATTTACTTTTTGCCAATCAAGTATGTTTACAAAACATGGCTTTTAGATTCTGTAAAACATGCTGATGAAAATCTTATATCGAGTTCATCAATGCGTCATGAAAATTTTTTGTAGGCTTATTGACGGTAATGCATAGCATGAGATTAATCCCTTTTTTCCATCCTTTTCAAAATGCCTTTGTGAAATGCTTCTGAAAACCTTCCATATAAACTGGATTCCTTTCAATTTCATTTGATGAAGATTCAATGTTTTTCTTCTATTTTGATTATTTTTGTGTTTCATGAGCATATGCTTACTTTATAGATCCAAAGTCAATATATTACAGAAGGATGGTTAAATCAGTCCCAATGGACTTGCATGATGCTGCAGCTATGCTGCTTTGCAGACCCAACCCAGCTGACTTGATTCAAAGACAACTCAGACTCTTTACAGTGAATGCTGCTCAGTTACTTTGTTCATATAACCTCGTGCCCCACACAGAATAACCAAAGAGCTTATTTTAAAATATCTTCTGGAAGAAAAAATATAAATTTTTCTTGGTTGTTTTAATTCCTAGAAAGCCATTCTCATACATTGTTTTCTTCAATGTTGGGTTAAAAGGGAAGTTAGCAACTCTGTCTCAGCTGTCATATGCTGAATATGATTCTAGACAATGTATGCAATTAAATATCTAAAAATAAATAAATTGCAATCTATAAATAAATACTTTTTTTATCAAAATACATTTAAATCCTAAGTGCCCAATAAAATTCCTTACTTTGAATGAACATCATAATTTCCTTGATATTCTATAATTAAACACACTCTCTTTGTTGAACCTTCTCTGCTTTATCAATATTTTTTTCAATAATATACACTAAAACAAGACCCATGTTATAGTAACAACTCTACGGGACTCAAATGATACAGTGAATATAATCATCCCACTTCTACTCAATAATCCATTATTTATCCCTGAGGATCACATTTGACTATAACACGATACTCAGAACTTTCATTCTGTGATTGGCCAGCATTTTCTAAAATGCTATCATTCATGTCACTGAAACACTAAATTGAAATCCATGTCATGAAGAGGGTCCTGTCATCACCTGATAGTCTCTGGGATATTTTAAATATGGGTATAATGATATGTTTTTCCTGTTTGACTGGACCTTTCCAAATCTTTCAAAATTAACTGAAAAATCATCAACCAAATTCTTCGTGGACAGAAGATATAAAGGCATGATTATTCAAGATCAGTATATAAAGCAATGTAGACTTGCACCACTTTTTACTGTAAGATTAAAAAACTTGATACTTATCACAGGGATATGAATATATCCTCTCAAAACACAGAATAACTTAATTATTTGATTCATAGGACTGATAATAGCTATACTTTCAACAGGTATGTGACCAAACTAATTAAAGGAATCTCTTGTTTGTTACGTGATTTTAAAACTACACAGGCTAAGGTTGGTAGGGGCCTCCTGAGACCAACTAATTCAACTTTCCCACTCAGAGCAGGGTCAGTTATAGCAGGTTGCTCATGGCTGTACCAAGTCAAGTTTTAAATATCTCACAGTCAAAAAAACTCTTCAGGCAACAGATTCCAGTGTTTGACTACTCTAATGAATTAAAAAAAAAAAAAAGTAGAATTTCCTGTATTTGCATATGTGCCTCCCTGCTTTTGTCATGTCCCTGGATGACGGTAAGAATAGGTGCTCTGCAGTCTTACTCTACCCCACACTGGCTTTTTATACATATCTTTCCTGGTGTTTTATTACTTACCTTATCTATAGTCTCTAGCATCCAGTCTAAGCATTTCTTTAGCTAATGACAGCTCTCCCTGCCCTCCATTACTCTGTGTGTTTGTGTCTGTCTATATCTGTGTTATATACAGTATGTCAAATGCTCTGCTCTAAACTAGCTGATATTTTATTATCAATTCTTTTCTTCCTTTCTCTGTTTCAAAACAGAAAACAAACAAATTCCCCACTCCTCCAGATTAAACAAGGCAGCAGTGTGTATGTTTTGATGTGTGTTTTGTCAATACCAAGACTGTGGCTTCTGTGGACCTTCAGGACCCATACTTTCTGTATTTAAAACATTTCTTAGATGATTTGTTTTGGTTTTCCTATTGCTTTCGATTAATGAATTTAGGTCTTTTAAAACATGAAATGACAAACATTCCTACCTTCATCCTGGTGTCCTAAGAGATTCTGTTCATCCATCAATACCATTTGGCTAACTTTTGAAATTGTTATGAAGACACCGGATTAACCTTAAGAAAATTTGCCCTGAACTTGGACTTGTTAGGAATCTAAAATTCTTTCTGAAAGGTAAGGATCAATTTTTTCTGAAAGAGTCAATTGGCATATGAAAATCCTTCCTAATGACTTTTAGTAAGGTAGACCTTTAAACAATGCTAAATTACCGTGACGTCCTGTTTATTTTGCTTTTTCTTCTAAAGAGAGGGTCAGTATAGTATTTCCTCTTTTGATCCTGCATCAACAAGTGATTCAAAATTTTTTTCCGAACCTGATTTGAATGCCTTTGCTCATTAGATATTTAGACAGTTATTATGGACATTTCAGTGATACTCTTTAATATTTTTCTTGGTAATAGAGTACACAAATTTACTTCGATTCGGTGTTTTGAAATGTTCTGAATTCAATGTAAGTAAAGCTTCACCTTTCAAAATCAATATCACAAATAGCATTACACTTCATTTTTGGAATAGCTGATAATGCTGTCAAGGAAAGACACTTAACAATAATGATAACTTGAACTTGTTCTGTACTACCTAGATGTTGTCTGAAACACATTGTCACTGGTTCCAAATATAAATGGAAAACTTTACTCTTAGTTTTCTTTTATCTTTTCTACTGCATGATAATCTCAATTAGCAGTCTAGTGCCTTTTGCAATTACCATATTTAGTTTGGAAAAGGAGAGTAGCACTTCTAGGACATGATGAAAAGAATGACTGAAAGTTTTTAACAGGATGCAAAAATTGAAATCCAAGCCACAGTAGCCTTATATTAGAGAAAAAGAAGTTTAGAATAAAGACCCCTATAGAGTACATCGATTTTACTGCTGTAGTTTAGGTAAATAAATGAGAGATTTCTTTTTAAATTGTGAAAGACATGAATATTTTAAATAAAAACAAGTGTAATGCGGTTAAAGGGAAGGGGAGGCAGTTTGCCAAGAAAATGAAAACCTTGAACTACTCACTGTACAAAAGCAATGTGGGTTTTAATTCCTTCACATTTGAATTAAGACATATGTTGCCCCTTGTAACTCACACTATACCTGTTGAAGGCATCCTTTATCTGGCTGCTTTTTAAAATGCTATGTGGTCTTGGACAACCTCTAATGTTACCTTTACAGTACAAGACAGCATTATAACGGCAAAAGGAAACTAAAACCTAAGAGCTTAGTATTATTCTGTGACCAAATTTGTTTGCTGCTATTCAAGCTGAATAGTTCCTTATACTGAAATTAATCCCACTAGAATCCCAGGATGAAATATTGTCTACTTTGAAATCAGTGATACAACTGCTGGATTTTAATGAATGCTGAATTTCATGAGCATAAACTATTTGGAGCAAGAAGAAAGAAGGCTTAAAAGCATAATGAATAATGTTGAGTTCATGATAAGTGAAATTCTGATTGCTGCTTTTTAAGTCTCCCCAATCACTTCTCCTTTTAAAATGTTATTTTTAAAATTAATACCCTTGCAATTTTAAACAGATAGTATCTAAAGGATTCACAGCTGTATGCTCAAAGTGCTATTGGTAGAGGCAAAATCAAATACCTCTTTCCACAAGTGATCTTTACATAAGGTATTGCAACCTGTATTGACTCCAACTTTGATCATTTATCAAGATGCCTCTTCATTGTGACTCTAACATCGTTTCTTGCTATTTTCTGCACAAAGCACGGAGGGACAAATAAAAAGAGGAATTCTAAATTTGCACTGAAGAACCTATGCTTTCTCTAAAGGAAGCACGATGTCTGGACTCTTCTGCAGCACAGGAAATTATTTTCTAAAGACAGTGTTTATAAAGTTGGTCAAAAAGTGAAGGAGAACATTTACTTCATTTTTTTTTTAATTAGAAAAGGCTCAACACAACAGGTCTTCAGAATATGAATTACATCCAGATGATTCCAGCTTCTAGGCAGGAAGGAACTTTTTTTTTGGGAAAACAATGACAGTTGAACTCTAGTTTTATGTGGCTGTTCACACATGGTAAAATAACATGGCTCACCCTTGTCTCCATTATGAAATTGAACATGGTTTACCACAACAGAGTCATTTAGCCAATTAGACCAATGCACTTTTGTCTGTATGTTTAGCAAATACTGAGGTATCATTAGAACAAAGTAGATGTGGAATGTTGTTTATACAAGGAGGTTTCTCCAAATTTGAGCTACTCTTGGAGGAAAACAGGCTGTGCCAACAGCTTCTTCAAAACAGTGGCTTTAACTATTATTTCAGAAACCCTGAAAACAGTAAGACACAGTAGCATGGTAAAGACAGAAACTAAACAATAAAAAGCTTGGTTTCTAATACTGCATGCATATTAGAACAGATATTTGCTTAAGTATTTTAGTACATGAGAGAAACCTATTGGATAACTTATAAATAACACTTTATGAATTCACAGTTCAATCTAGAGAAAATAAATCAATAAAAATAAATAAATATCAGTATAAAACCATCATTCCGAGCAATAATCTTAGCGTAAAACCAATTGAGATTCTGCATTCTTAACACTAGAATTTTTTTAGTAGCTTAAATGACAGATTTGTTGATTCATACAGACATAAGAAAAAGCTGACAGCATACAATCTGAAAGATTTCTAAGTGTAGCAGCACTGGCTCATGTATGTGCACTGTTCCCTTCATCTCAGAGCTGATTTAAGAAATAGGTTACTGGGTAGTATATCTCAGCAATCCATAACAGAAAACCAAGTAACCAACATAAACATACCAACACCACAGCCTAGGAACTCAGTCACACTACAGTTTAGTTGTGACATTTCTATGACTTCAGCATGGAATTCTCCATAAGAAAACTTTGTTCACTTAAAACCACCATAACATCACAAAAAGCTAACAGTGCAATATTTCTACACAAGAAACATGTTTTTGCCAGAGAAGGGAAAATCTATTTACTATTTTTATTAGAAAGTCAGATGCTATCTTAACCATGTTTTCCATGCATTCACAGGAAGAGAGATTCAATTATCCGTTTCCAATTAAATAAACTGTCTTTTAAAAATATGGATGTCCTCATTTTAGCAAATGCCATAATAACAGCACTATACATTCTACATGGATCAGTATATGCAAGCTTTTACTGAGGTTTTTTTTCATCCTTATCAATATTGTGGTATTCTAGTAATAAGACAAAAAATAGCCTCTAACTAAAGGAATTTTTGTGTCTGCTGTAGCATCACTTTTTCCATGTCACCCTCATTAAAGAGAATCAGTATCTGAGTTCAGACTGTGTTGGAAGCAGAACATTTAATGACCCGAGTAAGACAAAAAGTATTACTCACATTTGCACTAGGGAACCCAGTGGTGCTAAGGAGCTTATGATGAGCTAGGGGAAATCATCATGAAATATGATACTGCATTCTAGGCCTCTGTTAAATGATTATCTTCTTGCACCACTTAAAATATGTTTTCCTGAGGTGAAGTCAATGAACTCAGTGGAGCAGGAGGAGGTCCATTCCTCATTGTCTTTCCATCTTGCCTTATCTTCTTTCCCT
>NW_008237222.1:1339492-1348214 GCF_000691975.1 Corvus brachyrhynchos | reverse complement strand
GGAATATCCTATCCTCCTTCAAATAAAGTATGGATTAATGTAATGTAATCCCATAGAAATGACTATATGTATCTATAAATTCTGAATCCAATAAAAAAATGATTTTATTCCACAAATTTTTACATTCCCCTCTATTTTGTAACACTATAAAAGGAGCATTATTTCTGTTTGTTTGTTTGCTCAAATGATGTAAAATTATCTCCAGAGATTCTGCAAAGGAAGGCTATTGGTAAGGAGCAGATATGGGGAACAGGACAACACTCAGTAGTGCAAAACTTAGAAACATTCCACTTGATATTAGGTCTCTGTTAACAATCCAGGGGTTAATGAACCTTGGACAGTGAGTTACTGATGCTCCATTCCTCTTCTGGTATTACCACCAAGAACTGTCGAGCAGAATTTTTTTTTTTTCCTAATGAAGCTTCTCTGGAAGAATTAAGAGGAAAACAGATTTCTAAGAGCTAGAAGACCTTTAGAAGTTTTTAAAATCAGCCTTTGAGATAGTGAGGAAAATATAAAAAGTAAGAAACTCAAGCAAAAACATTTCCCAGATCATTAAAAAAATGAACATTGTTACCACATTGATAGTGTTATGAGAAAGAGCATCTAGATCATAAAGAAGACAGATGGGCTTGAAGCATGGAATAAGAAACAGATGGGGATAAAGATTTGCACATGTAAGTGAAGGAAACGTTTTTTAATGTTTAGGCAGAACAAGGGCCTCTATTTACAAGTTTTTATGGGGTGAGAGGACTGGTAGATTTGGAAAAAAAAAAAAAAGACAGTGAGGAAGAGAATGTCCAGCTTTGAACTGATTGTGTCTTTTAGTGACATCAACCCCAGTGTCTTAATGTCTTTCTGATGTTTGTTTTCTATAATGAGTGATCTTAGAGATGGAAACTGATAGTCTTAGAGAGGGATATACTTTATTCAGACTGAAGAAAATTTGGGCAAAGACAGTGTGGATAGCCACGGACTTTTGCTGGATTTTTTTACCATCACTGACAGGAAATGAAGCCCTAAAACAACAGGTGGAGATTTCAGTTTTCATGGTCCATACACTGGCTTGAGAAATTGTCAGATAGCTCCCATTATGCAGGTAAATTTTAAGATCCAAGCACCTCTTTATATTTGCATTCTAAATATTCGCACTGAGCTATCTGATATCAAAACTACTAACACAGTAGCCATTGTCAGGGCTGAAGACTGAAGACTCAAATACACTTTGTAAATCTACTACATCATTTGTATTCATCTGGCATGGAAAGCTGAAATACCATTTAATCCAATCTTCGACGGCATGTTATTTTTCATAGTTTTTAATGAAATATAAGGATATACATTAAAAAAGATGGTAGAGAATTAGTATAAATAGTATCTTTTCCAATTGGGTTAACAATCCCACTGTCACAGGGTAAGCAATGGAAAGGAATCACTGGACCTCACCTTGAAGTATCTGGGATGAGTTATAACTCGTGTTTCAAATTAAAAATAGAAAGCATAACATTTCAGTTGTTCATAAAATGTTACTGATGCCTTGACATAATTAATAAAAATGGAATTTTAGTTGGATCACTGTGATTGTGATACTTTTTCTTGCAAAAATGTCATCTATGATTAGCACAAGGCACTGAATATGGTGGATTATCTTAAATTAGATATATCCTTCAAAAAAGTCTGGAAATTACTTCAGAAATCTTGAGAAAGTTGTTAGGAACTCATTAAGTTAATGACAAGACAGGTCAGCCTAGGAGATAGAAGAAAACTAAGTACGAACATTCAAGAGGAGAAACATTGAAGGGTCTCACTGTGAAAAAACCCAAATAGGCAGAGCACAAATAGGCATATGCAAACATATCCCAACATTGCTGAAATGAGGGTGATCTGAATGCAAAAGACTCACCAGAGGCAGAACAGCCACTCTACTTTCAGATTATTTCAGTTTACAACTGGGATCTTAGTTTTTCTTATTTTATTTCCCTACTTCAGAAAAAAATTTAACTGAGAGCTTTTGTGTTTTAGCTTTGTCTCTCCCAGCTTTTGTAACATGATGTGTTTGTCTCACTCTTCACTGGTGTGACACTGACACATCAAACAAAAGGGACAAGAGGAACTCTGCCATCTCACTTAATTAGGGCTGTGAATTTTAAGGCTAATCTCACAAATGAAGTTAGAATTTTATATTCTAATATGTATCTAATATTTCCAAACTTCCCAAAAAACTCCAGTGAAATAGTTCACATACAAATTTTTTCCAGTAAGTTCCTACTAATCACGTGCTATCAGCCAGCTGAGCTCCACATTAGTCTAACATTTCTAGAGGAACAACAGTGGCTGATCACACCTTGTAACATAAATCAACAGAAATTCCCTCTTCTGGGAATAAGAAATGATTAGTTACTCCAAATACTTACAGGCATAGGGAAGCCTCTGGAAGTCTTCTCTAGAGAGGAACTCAGAGAAAGTACTGTCATAAATACTTTTAATCCTTCTCTGAAATGTAATAGCTTTCTTTTTGCTGTCCATATAGATAGATAAATTAGATGTGTCAACTATCTGACCATCTGTTACTCCCAAATACTCAGAGTATGAAACTGCAATAATGTATCTCTAGTTAATGTCATATGCTGGACGAATTATATGTCCTGCTGTTGTGGAGATAATTCAGACAGAGGAGATATGGAATCTTTCCCCTACATTGCAGTGTTTGTAAACACTCAGAGCCCCTCTCATATTCCTTATACTAAATTTAGGTACTAACAGATTTTCTTATGCAAAAGAATGAACAGAGGAAAATATTCTACAAAAATCAGTACAAGAATCCTATGTTTTACACTACTGAAGTCTTCAGATTCTTGCTTACTTCCAAACAGTCTTCTGAAAAATGTAAATTGCTTTGGAAGATATTAATCTATTATCTTTCAATTTTACATATGACTTTCTAAAAAAACAGAAATGATGGTTTATGCCTATGGTAGCATGAATAAATTTACTATTCTACATAATAAAATCTAATCTATCAATCCACTGTTTACAGACACTTCTGAAGGTGTCAACATACCTATTTTTGAGGTCACCAAAAGGGAATTTCTGAGTTTAGAAATTAGAATGGAATGTTACAAAAGTTTTTCCTTTATTTAAATTACAGCATTTAGCTTTAACATCCAAGAACTGCAAATTCTATTCCAAAAATTTAAAAAGTCTATGCCTTTTTTTTCAAGTTTAAATTTTCAAAGTTTAAAGACTTCAGTTATGAGAAATATTCTAGGATATTAATATAATTGCGACTTTACCACCTAATTTCAGTAAATTCAGCAATTTGCATTAATAGCAAAAAGGGCAGAATTGTGTGATAATTAACACAACTTGGCCCACAAGAAATGTAGAACAGAATATCTTTCATGAAGAAGAGTTGATTTTTTGCATAGTTTCCAGATCCAGACCTGGAAGTCTACAAACAGCGCACAATCTGACTAATCTGCAAACAATGCATGGAGCAGCCAGGCCCATAAACTCCAGCATCTAGTGCCTCTTCAGACGTGTGTAGGTGCAAGGGCTGTCATTTCAGAATGTGCAGGATGCCAATGGTGTATTTGACACCTACAAAAAACCTACATCTTGGGCACACAATGCCAAGCATAACAGACATAGATTCAAACATTTAAGCAACAGAATCCCTTCTTGACATCGCAGGAGTTCACTGGCCCTCGACTGGAATTTATGTTAATTCAAATTTCACAAAACATATGGAGATACCCACTATCCTCATTTTATCTTCTGCAGTGTACAATTTTCCAAGCCACTGTAGTTAAAAATATAATCTTACAATTTATATGTTGAACTTTACACACATTTAATACTGACTTACATGACTGGACTAAGCATGGCTATGGAAAAGTATTTTTGAATGTGATATTTCCTTTGTAAATTATGATAGAGGATTGGTGAAAACCATAACAGACATTGGTACAAAGATCAATTCTTATCTAAAATAATTGAGTCCACCTTGTCAAACTTCAGATAAAACTCTTCATAATCCAATTATACAGAAAAAAGCATTTATGAGAACAAATTTCATTTTTTTATTAGTCTTGTAATAATCTGACATGCAAAATCTTACGTATCATTATTACTTATGAATATGGTTTTGTTTTCAAGCTCTGGGACAGGATGGGTAAAGTGATCACTACACATTAAAAAAATATAATATTAACTTAGTAACGTAGTAATTCAATTCCTTTCAACTATTTTCACACTCAGAAAATTAATATAATTTTAATATCAAGTGCAGATAACATACCTCATAAGCTGTATTTCCCCTGTAAACTGCTAATTAGTAGCAGTAGAGTAGTGAAATTAAAGATATAATATGTGATACCAAAAAACTTGATTCTCTAAAATTTTGTCAAGTTGTTTTTTTGGAAATAAGCAGAAGAATAATGGGGCAATTGCAGTAAATTCAATTGCCTGAAGTACAGCTTAAAAAACATCACAGAAAAGGTGTGTCTGTCAGAGAAGGTCTTCTAGGCCTGAAATCAATCCTTTCAAGATGTTTGCACTTAGAAAATTGTCACATATTGGAATTTTATAACATTAAGGTCAAGCTGAAAATAGGCACAACAAAATGTTTAAGAGTCAAGCTGATTTCAGCATTTGGAAGCATCAATGACAGCATTTCCTCACTGTTATTTCCATACAAGTTAAGAGGTTGAGAATCCTTCAGAAAGCTCTATTACCAATATAAACAAAAAAACTGTCTTCATACTTGTACAAAGAAAAAGCTTGTCAAGTAAGCACTGACAGATCCAACAATAGATGATGCTACATTTTCGTCATTTACAGTTACTATATTTATTCTGATTTCAAGAGTTAGAGAGGACTCTGCATATCACAGAGAACATTATTAAAGCTTGAGTATTTTCTTTAGACACATAATCTGAATATAGAATAAAGAGCAAATATAATGGATGGAACCATCTGTTACTCTGAAACTAACTCAGAAGGTTTTATTGCGTGAAAAAGGACACAAAAACTGGTTTAGGGTGTAGCTATGTTGTTGGTTTTTTTTTCCTTTCCAAAGAATTTATTATTCTGCCAGATACAGACCTAGCCTTTAAGGAATTGCTTCATAAACTTAATTAAACACATTAATCCTTTAAAAGACAAATTAATGTTCTAAGTGATTGGTACAGCCAAGAGAGTTGAACTATAAATTCTGCTAAGCAGGTGTATTCCATCTTTCTTTTCCTTCTTCTTTTTTTCTCCCTTTTTAATTATCTTGCTTTGATTCATGTCTTCTATATAATTTGAAATACAGGAAAATTTTATAAATTGGGAAAACTATCTTTGATTATAGCTTCTGGATTTTAAAATAATCTATTTTTGGGTCAACTGTAATTATGTGACATATTTGAAATATTAGTTGCTTCATTTAGTTGCTTCATCTTTTTATAATGAAATAAGATAGACAGTGGAAAGACCAGGATATCTTCATCTTAAGAAGATGTATTTGAAATGTTTCAGCTGGGATTCAGTTTTATTCTAACTTTAAAAAACAAGAGAAATAAAAAGAGAGAAAAAGAGAGAAGGAGAGAGAAAGAGAGAAAGGGAGTAAGAGGAGGAGGAAAAAGGAAGGAATGGACTGAGAAGAAATGAAAGTTAAAGAAAATAAGCAAAAGAAAGCAAGAAAAAAGGAAAGCAAACAAGCACAAAATAAAAGAAAGTTCTTCACAAAACTATATGACAAATCTTTGACAAGCAGGTTAGAACAGTTTGAAAAAACAATGGTACACAATTCTATGGTACAATGAGAAATTAGGATTTCCAGCGAGAGTGAATGGCTTGATGAATGTGTATTTTGTTAGGTTCTAAGCATCCTCTACAGTGATGCCTACCTTAATCAAATTGTTTTAATTTTTCAAGACTACTAAATTCAGACAGCTAAACACTAAAAATATTATATAAATTCCACAAACTGAAAAGATTTTGAAATATTGTCTTCCTCCTTTGGGCAGGTAAATCAAAAGTTGTTGTTGCCTGAAACCATGTGCTTCATTATCTGTTTAGCCTGATGAGTCATCTGGGATTGCTGATCTTTCTACTTCCCTGTGTGGCATTTAGCTTTTCATCTTTCTGTTTTCTGTCTGGATTGAAACCTAAATTTTCAGCTAATAAGGAGAAGGTAATGCAAGTTTCTTTGTCAGGTACAGTATTTTAGAAGTATTTGTAGCAGCAGGTTGTCTGATGTGTTGCTGCACTAATCAAAATTGGTACAACTGTGAAGAAACTATTTGTTGGAAACAGGTCTGTGTTATTGAAGATCACACAGTAAAAGGAAATTGTACTGCAAGGTTTTTTTAAAAAAATAAAACTTCAGATGAAATTTCAAAAATTCATCTAATGTTTCAGAAAAAATTTCAAAATATGAAGACTAAAATAAGTGGTTTTTTTGTTTTAAGTTCATTTCCAACCTCAAACACTAAAAAAAAACAAAAAAAAACCCCAAAAAACCCCTAAAGCAGATCTTGAAAATTGTGATATTAAACAGTAGTAAAGATAAAAATGGTTACATTTTTTCTCATCTAATAGATCCTTCAGGAGATCCTGAAGCCACAAAGAATTTAAACTAGCATTTTGTGTATATCTGGAACAAGCCCCACACCTCATTTAACAAATACTAGTCAAAAGAACACTTGAATATGACATCAATCAGTTTTTATATCCTGGAGTAATGGTCAGAGTCTTTTGTGGTCACAGTCATATGTCCTTGGAGCAGTCTAAAGGAAACTGTGAGAAACCTCCTCCTCATTTCAAAGGGATCACAGTGGTTAAGATTCTTACAACAAAAGAACGAGAGCAAATATAATTCTGTAACTATCCAGGGAATCTGCTCCACAGAAAACAGTGGGTATGAAATGCCATTGTCTTATAAAGCATATTTTTATGCCTGTTTATGACTATTAGCATGCAGCAACACTCACATGTATATGTTCATGAACAAGTTCATACTTCTACAGCTTTTAGATGAAGAGAGTCCAATAAGAAAACTTTTAAGAAAAGTCACAAAAAATGTCTTTGAAAATGTTGTATTGTTTATAAGATATTCACAGTTTCCATGAAGGTAGAGATTTAAAGGAAGTTTGCATTTGTCCCTCAGCCTCCATCAATAAACATAGTAGTACAAATGCTTTAACATCTTAATAATTGCCAGGCTAAATTAACGGGGTGATAGTGTTTTGATTTATGATTTGGAGGCCCGTTCTCTGTGCTGGCCTTCAGGAAGATTGAGCTGTCTCCCATATTCCCTGAAAGTGAGTCAATGACTATTTATTCATTCCCTTGATTAGAAGGCTGCCCTGAAGCCAAGCACAAGAGGCTGCTATAATAAATGCAAGACTCATATGCTTTGTTTTGCTTTCTGGATTTAGTGCTAAACATTAAAAGGAATTGGAGATTGATTTTTGTGCATGGACAAGTGCCAGATAAAACATCAAGCGAGTGAACGGCCTTCTTCATAGAAACAAGCCCTGTTAGTATGGGATGCCAGAGACATAGCTGAGGTTTAACTGCTGCTATTGAGCTATTCGGAGGGGTTTTTTTAAATGTCTCATCAACTGTTGAGTTGACACCTGCTCACCTGAGTAGCCATTTTGGTAGAAAATAATGAGTGATAAATTACCTTTCTGCACTAATAATCACGTTCTCTTTTTCAGACACTGAGAGAAGAGTACCTGAACATTCAGTTTTATTTTGCTCCTGTGCCTTAAAAGTGTTAAGGAAACTTCCCAGTGTGACCATTCATGAGATGCTCTGGCTGTCACACTCCCAACACCAGAGACTTTGTGTGCTGGGACCAAAGCCCCTTCACCTCATGGACATCTCCAGTGATCCGACGGGTCTGTACTTGACTCCCCACACGTCCCAGTCACACACTCAGAACCAGGTTTCCTCACCAGCTCCACTCAGGTTTCCCACAGCAGTCTCAGATGTCTCATTCCATAAAGCGATTTATTCACGGCGCAGTAACACAGAAACAGCCCGAGCTGGTGCCTCTGAGGAGGACCCCAAACAAAGGGCCCATGGACTTTTACCCCCTCACAGTCCAAGCCCACGCAAATCTTGATCACTCCTCCTCCTGAGTCTTCTGCTCCTGCTGTGTCTCCCAGTGTCCGTTCACCCAGCTGGCCCTTTGGTATGCAAAGGTTGGCAGTTCATGGCCTCATCTTGGGCTCCCACCCAGAGCTCAACCTGCACCTCAATCTGCATCAGTTTGCAAACTGAGCTACCTGCAACAGATTATTCAACAAAGGAACACATGTGAATATACAGGAGGTGGAAGAATGAAAGATAGATAAATAAATAGTTAATACATTAATGCTTTGATATTACTATCTTCCTGTCCCTTCCTTGTCTCACCAATTGGTGCTGTAGAGGTGCATCACAAACTGATTTTTCAGATCTTACCTTCTCTCTACTCCTGATGTGGGATATTTTTTTTCTCTGGCAGAGCAAGCAAGTTGTTTCAGCAGCAGCTGACAAATTGGCCAATAACATGGGTAATAAACACAGTCAGTAGTCATTTCTCCATGCTGCAATTTACCTGTGAAGTTTGAAAAGACCCTTTTCCCATGTTCTGGAACTCAGAAACACATTGAGTAACTTTTGCTAATGGAGTCTCTGCCTAAAATGGATCCAAAATGGATCAATCAATTGGTAAGCAAAT